>NC_140947.1:142036733-142636733 GCF_014529385.1 Adiantum capillus-veneris
AGAGCCGGATCACTATGGAAAGTCACTTTTACACATGTGTAATAGCACGGGTATGCTCATTGCCAATGGTGTATCTTTGTGGAGTGGAACCAATGGATTTACATGTAGAAGACATAATGGGGATAGTGTGATTGACTATATGCTACTCTCTGAAGCCATCATGTATCGCATAAAGAGTTTTATGTTTGGTCAATGGACCCCGAAATCCGACCATCGCACCTTATGTATTGACCTTTCATGTGGAGAAGCAACTAAGCATGATAATCTCAACCAAAGGAAAGAGAAGTTATCACTATGTATGGATTTCAAATGGGCACCAATGTACATTGAAATGGTTGAGCAAAAATTATGGATGACAAAGCTTCAATGTGATGCACCATTGGAAACTAAATGGGAAGCTTTCAAGAAAGCTATTTATTCTTGTGCGGAAGAATGCTTTGCCATAAAGCATCTCCATGGTATCAACAAAGATAGATCACGCAAAAGGTGGTTTGATAAAGAATGTCAAGATGCTCGAAAGTCCTTGATAAAGCTTGATGCAACTATGGACAAAGACAACTATCAAAGTCATTTGCATACATACAAGGCATTGATTCAAAAGAAGAGAAGAAGATGGGAAGTAAAGCAACAAGAATTTCAAGTCCAAGAAAAGGCACATGCATGTGGAAGATTTTGGAGAAACTTGAGAGGCAAGCGGGTTGAGAATTTTGGTAACTTGAGTCTAGTGGATATGTACACACATTGTAGGCAATTATATGAGCAAGAAAATACTGAAAAAATGCCATTTTATGGTTCACTCCCATGTATGCCATCTTTTTTTACTATTGAGGATGTATGCGGTGGGCTTGAAAAGTTGGCCACTCGCAAAGCGGGAGATCTTCAAGGTATCAAGCCGGAGATGATCAAATGGACAGGAGATTTTACCCATGAGTGGATGTGTGATATGTTCAACCTTGCACTTCAACATGGTATGCCTTATGATTGGAGTACTAATTGGGTTAAGCCTTTGCATAAAGGAGGGGATGTAAAGAATGTAAGCAACTACCGGACTATAATGATTGGGTCTCTTATGGCAAAGTTATTTGGGTGCATAATGGAGATGAAATTGAGTGATTGGGCTGAAGAGAATGACAAGCGTGCAAAGGGACAAGCGGGTTTTCGTTGATGCCATAGCACCATTGATCATCTTGTCACTCTTCGTGTTCTCATGGAGGAAAGTCGGTTGAAAGGCAAGCGATTGTATTGTTGTTTTGTGGACTTTAAGAAAGCCTTTGATATGATTCCCCGTAACAATTTGTGGAGAAGGATGGAAGAACTCCAAGTGCCAAGTGAGTTTATGCTTGCGGTTTCTCGAATCTATGAGAAGGTGATTTGTCAATTGCGCATGGGAAGAGAAATTTCAGAAATTTTTGTAAGCACTATTGGGGTTAAACAAGGATGTCCATTGTCACCAACTCTCTTTGGTCTATGCATCGATCAATTGGAACAAATGGTACTTGACTTTATGCAAGAAGAAGGCATTGAAGAGGTCACTATTTGCAATGCGGTAATCATGCTTTTGTTGTATGCGGATGATGTAGTGCTTCTAGCGCACACTTTAGAAGATGCACAAAAGCTTATGGTTGTCCTTGAGAACTTTTGCTTGCATAGTGGGCTGATTGTAAATGAATCCAAAACAAAGGTTATGCTTGTGAAAACCAACCATAAGGAGAAGCCATGCATTGTGTACAACAACAAGACACTTGAAGTTGTTGAGAGCTTTAAGTACCTTGGCCTTGAGGTTCCATCCAATCACAAGTGGTATGAATGTGCTATGCGTCGTTTGGAAGCGGGAAAGAGAGCATATTATGCATTTGAGAACATGTGTAATGTGGAAAACATCAAGTGTTGGGTTCTCAAGAAGTATCTTTTTGATGCATTGGTGACACCGGTTCTTCTTTATGGAGTTGAAGTGTGGGGCGGGAGCATCTCAAAGTCTACTTGGAAAGAGTTTGAAAATGTCCAAAAGCGTTTTCTTACAAACTTTCTCCAAGTTAAGACACAAACACCATATATGCTCCTACTTCTTGAGTCGGGATCTCTTCCAATTGAGGTTATGGGCATGGAAAGGGTTGTGGAGTACATGATAAAGATGCGTCAAAACCCCTCACATCGACTTCCTACAATTGCATGGGAAGCAAGCAAAAAAGTTCAAAAGACGCATAAAAGCAAGATCTTGAGCACGGGATGGATGCAAGACATAAAGAAGTGGTTTGGGAGATGGGATGCATTACACTTGCTACATGATGCTTCAATTGACTCTCAAGTGAATGAAGCTTTTCTACAACGCCAATGTATTACGGCTTGGGAGAAATCCGGTGGGTCACGCTTCATACATTACACCACCTATATTGCCCCCAACTACAAAACCATGTTCTTCGCTGAGAGAGGAAACCGTACTCACACTTACATGCTTGAGCCTATTCCCTTGTCCGCGATACGCACTATCGCAGCAATTCGGCTTAGCTCCCATTTCCTTCGATGCGAGATAGGGCGTTGGGGCAATGGAGAAGAGTCAAATCGATTGTGCACATTATGGTCACTGCAAGTTCAAGAGTCTGAGTACCACACACTACTAGAGTGCTCAGCTTTTGATCACATCCGAACTTGCTTCTCTCACATTTTCAGCCATAACTTAGACCTACACACTTTCCTCTCCCAGCCAAAGTGTGGGCTCTCCATTGCGACTCTCATCACTACAATTTTGGAGCATCGAGAGTCACTCATCAGCCATACACATACTACATCACATGTAACTTTGGTCCCATAGGTCATATTTGACATACTACATCACATGTAACTTTGGTCCCATAGGTCATATTTGACCTCCGAGGACGATAATAAAATCTATCTAAAATCTATCTCTCTCTCTCTCTCTCACACACACACACACACACACACACAAACATAGGTCATTTTGACCTTTTGAAGACGTCAATATTTCATTTCATTACATCTCTCTCTCTCTCTCTCTCTCTCTCTCTCTCTCTCTCTCTGCGGTTTGACAGAGCTGCGGGTTTCACAGACCAGTGATGCGGGCTACTGCAGTGAGGGTGGAGGTCAGGGACGGACGCGACCCTCATGGGACCGGGTTGACAGAGCGTCAAGGGCGAGCGACTCTCCCTCTCTCTCTCTCTCTGTGGGTTGACAGAGTTGCGGCTGTGGCTTGACAGAGCTGCGGCTACGGCTGTGGCTTGACAGAGGAGGGTGCAGGTCAAGGGCGGGCTATTGCAGCGCGGTTGCGGGTTGACAGCAAGAGGACACAAAGAACTGCCTCACGGCAACGTCAGCGGGTTGACAGAGGAGGGTGGTCAGTGGCTACAGTTTGACAGGTCACGCGACAGAGGACATGTATGTACGTGTGTAAGTCTCTGAGCAACAGCAGCACCCGAGGCAGTAGAATCAGTAGCAGCAACCCGTAGCCGAGGCACCCGAGGCACCCGAGGCAGTAGAAGCCGCAGCAGGGGGTAGCAGATGAAGCCGTAGCCGAGGAAGCTGTAGCCGAGGCAGTAGCAGTTGCTCTCTCTCTCTCTCTCTCTCTCTCTTAGGTGGTAGAAACAGCAGAGTCGTCAAATGGAGTCTCTCTCTCTCTCTCTCCTGCTCTCACAGATGGAAGAAACAGGCACAGGTGGTATCGCTCTCACCTCTCTCTCCCTCTTTCCTCCCTCTTTCTCTCCCAACGCTGATACCAGCTTCATTCAAGCAACTCGCGCGCGACATGAATGCCGGCGGCCTTCCAAGTTCACGTCCCTCAGCCGAAAATTTCAAATTTTTCCAAGGTCACGTCCCCAGCCGGCGGACCTCCAACCGGAGGCATGAGCTTGCGGCACGTGGAGAGGGGGGGGGGGCTGAATTTCTCCCCCTTTTATACTAGTATATAGACTACTATATAGATATATAGACTAGTATAGACTAGTATATAGACTAGTATAGATTGCGTTTGTGCTGCATGCGTGTGATAAGGGCCTGCCACGTGACTATAAATGTCCTTTTTGAAGGATGAAAATCAAAATCGACTTGCGTATCATGTAGGCTACACAGGTCGTATTCTATTTCTTCTGCATCACGCCTGCCTTGCATAAGGCATCACCCAGAATCCAGACTCTCTGCGTGTATATTATAAGCGAGGCTCTTCAGGCTCTCTCTCTCTCTCTCTCACACACACACACACACACACATTCACGACTGCCCTTTAGCTGCTTATCCCAGTCGTGGGGCATCTCTCTCTCTCTCTCTCTCTCTCTCTCTCTCTCTCTCTCTCTCTCCCCCTCGCTCTCGGGCTCTTCAATAATGGTGCTGATTGTAAATGGCAGGGGTCGAGCTTGACACCGGCCTCTGAAGGTAACTCTGCAATCTGCAGACCACGGGCGCTATCCTTCCTGAGCTTGTTATAATTCAGTCCACAGTCCCGGCTTTTGAACTTGCAAGACCTTCTTCTTGGCCTTGCAAGACTCGGTTGCCTCGAATGAGGGGCTTCTGTCCTCCACTCCTGATCCAAGCCCTCCGAGTTGCCTATCCCTTCTGAGCTTAAATATCCTCCAAGACGTCTTGAGTTCAGAATTACCCACCTCATCCTTGAATTTGGTCTGGCTTTCTGTGAGATATCGTTGTAATAATTATCCTCATGGATAATTCGCTTTGAGAATTATCTCGTTTTGAACTATACGGGAACCTGCTTGAGGGCATACATTTTGTTCATTGTATCAGTAAGCTTCTCTCTCTCTCTCTCTCTCTCTCTCTCTCTCTAAGTTGTTTATATTTACATTGTAACCCCCATTATGTCTCTCATAAACCATAATTCAACAACATGAAACACACTCTGATTGAGGTGAAACAAACCAACAGAGCAACATCATCATTCTAGAGAGTACAAACAATGGCATAGTAAACTGACATTTACAACTCCATTTATATTTCCAATATGAAAGCATCTACAATTGCCATTGTTTTACATCCATACAAAGGCCAAAAGCATGTTTGAATCTCTACAATCTGCTACATAGAAAGTTCCCATTTGACAAGGCACCTAGAGATAGAGGTCCTACGTCTAGCAATCACCACATAAAACATCTTGTGCATATATGCAAAAATGTAACATCTGCAAATCAGTTATCTTTTTTATCCACAATTGTTCGGTAGTCTTGTATACATGGCAACATTTATCTTTTTATCAATTATCTTTTTTATCCACAATTGTTCAATACTCTTGTATACAGTCAATATTCATATGAGAGAAATGTCAAAGCATCTATTTATCAAAAAGGTAACATCTACGAATCACTATATCTTTTTTATCCACAATTGTTCAGTACTCTTCTATACATGCCAACATTCATGCGAGAGAAATGTCAAAGGATCTATAAGCATCTTAAAGAACTTGGTAATGAAATTGGAATTTGCTAATGCTTGAATCTATCTATGAATATATCATTCATGGGCATAACTCTTCGAGCCCAAATACGTGCCTCAATATCTAAATATGCCTCATCTAAGTAAACTTCCAAAAATTGACTAGGATTTGAGTAGTGGGAGGACAAAGCTTTGAGGGTGAATGAGAAAGTAGTCATAACTTAGTCAAGTGTCCTAGGGAACAAGTCCTAAGACCAATGTTGTGATGGAAAGGGCCCTAAAGATGGCGGCTATGGGTACCTATAAGAGGAGTAGGTCGGGTGGAGAACACACAATAGTAGACCCGCTTTGTTGTAGTGGTATCATAGCTCAGTGGAGTAATCTCTAGGTGTGGGAGGGGCAACGGTGTTATTTTTAGCACCAAATGCCACCAATGCCATACTTTTCACACTTAAGGAGTAATGGAAGTGAAAACTTGCAAGAAAAAGGATTTGCAATCGAGCAACAAGATTAGCACTGAACAGGGGTGTTGCTTCATCATCAACCTCGCTCAAGGTCTCTACATACCTATACAATAATTCTCTCTCTCTCTCTCTCTCTCTCTCTCTCTCTAACCATAAGCATCTAGTGTAGTACAATGAAGGTGCAAGTTTCTAGGACCAGTTGAAGATGCATATTGCAACCAATCGGGGAGCTAATGGAGTTTCATCATCATCAGAGTCTCCTCTTGCAGAGAAGGACAATAAAAAATTAATCATGGATAAAGGATCTCAAGCTACTAATCTCCAGAGGCGAAGATGGGGGACACAATAAAGATGTAGTGAATAATTTTTTGCATAAGTGGATAGATATTCACCATCATTGTACTACACTAGATTCCTTTTGTCCCATGGAAATTGGGCTAGTACTTGAAGACAAGTCCTACAAGTGGTGGATGTCGCTAAAGCCAAAGAAAAAGCTCACAACTTGGACATAATTTCAAGTAATTATGTTCGAGAAGGATTGCTTCCTAGTAATCAGAGTAACATAACTTGGCAAGCGTGGGATGAGTGTTTTATGAATACTTCATCTCTAAACACTTTTATTACTTGTTATAGGAAAGTTACTTTCAAGTTTGATGGTCTCAACAAAACTCTATAATATTTGGAGATTCCTATGAGGATTGCATCCTAATATCAAGGAAAAAATTACATCCTAAAACTTTGGAAGATGTCATGTCTGAGGCATTATTTTATGACACGGATCAGAAAGGGCTTCGTGCTAAATGTCTAATAGCAAACAATAAATCTTCTAATTAAGAAAACAACAAATGCAAAGCATCTTCATCTAGCCAAGAATTTACAAAAAAGGTTAAGGTCCCTTGTGATCCTTTATCTACTACAGAAATTTCAAGAGAAAAGAAGGATAATTTGTGTTTCAATATTTTTCAAACATGCTGTTGGCGGATACGCCGCGACGGACGTCAACACAGCGAGAACTCAGCTAACAAGATTTGTCAGCTAAGGACGAAGTTCGACCCGCAGGCGCGTGAAAGCAAGCATAGGGTGTCAACTTACACTCGACCGACTCTTGACTACGTACTTCCTACAGAGGTCTCTACCCAATGTCTAAGCTACAGCCTTCAGGAGTACATAAGGGGAGATTTCCTACAACGCTTTCAAGAGCCAAATACCCATCAAACGTTCTCGAAATGCTACGGAACTTGAAGGAGACTCTATTAACACCAATAGGTCGCTCTCCCTAAGGTCCATGAACCAAAACCCCAACCCTAAACACCTAGTGCAAAATCACGTAGGATGTCTGGTCGAAATTTGCAGGTCGTCATTTCCAAAAACTAAAGTGCCTAATGTGTAGCTCTACTCAATGCGAACGCGTGGATATGGTGAAATGCAAAAACAAACAACGTATGCTTACTGAATCACCAGATATAGCTCGTAGGTCGAGCTCACAAAACCCGGTTGTACACACGCAATGTAGGTATGGGCGCGTAGCTCTCTTTGGGAGCAACACGCTGCACTTCTCCGCACTCGATTCTGACCACCGGTGCGCGCGTAGCGTCAAGATAAAACTCTCACTCTCTCTCGTACACAGAGTACGCTCCCTCACACAGACAAAAACTTATAAAATGACAAAGGTTTTTTTCATTAAGGTCAAAAGTGGTATAAATACCTTACAATCTCAAATCCTAATGTTCCAATTTAACCAGAATAATTATAAAAATCCCTATATTTAGGCCATATATATAATGCAATATTTACACACAAATGGACCATAATATATTTTATTTTTTTGATTTTATTTAATTTTTTGGCTCAACTAGCCCAGTGACTAGCAAGCTGAGGGTTTTTAAGGAGATATGGAAAAAGTTCCGTAACTCACGCACGCCTATGCACAGTGAAATGGTAGAGATAGCCATAGTGTTTGGGTGAATTTGGTAGGGTGAGGTAGCTTACTATGGCAATTACGAAGAGCCGAAAAATGGCTATCATTAGCCCCCTCCCTTAGATAATGGTACATTCATGTACCATTTATCCGATCATACAACATGTAGATTGTGTAACGTCTGTCTTTGTCTGCTCTCATCTTTGTATGATTAAGTAACCTTGTGTGATATGAAAGGTTCTCAGTGCCAATAGCAGGATGTAGTGAAGTGACTGAGTAAACCTCCTCCATTGAGAAAGTTTCCATAAGCACCCCCCAGGATCAAAGATCTTGAAATATCTTTCCCAAAGCGAGATGTATGGTATGGAATCACTTACTGATTTCGGTTGAAGAAAATTTTAGATTTTACTGTTGTCCATCATTGCATCTATCACTATGAATGTGATATAAAAGATTGGTTGCTCTTCCTCCTGTGTAAAGTTGATGTATCTGCTACGATCTTCAAGAGCTTGTATGAGAAAATTCCTGAACTGTAGCTCATAAAATTCATTCAACCTGGGTAGGCTCATCAACAAGTAAAAAATTCTATGACCTTCATGATTTAGGAAAGCTTGATCCATGCTTCCAACTGCTATTGGAAGATATTGCAAATAGTTTACCACATAAGTAGATAATAGACGAAGGTTTCTATTGCTTCCAACACATTGGAAGAGAATAGATTTTGGTACTGATTGATGAAATATCAACAAGTTTTTCATCTATGATGAAGACCAGAAGCATCACAATGTGCGACCTCCATACACCAAAGAACCAAATGAAGAAGATTTGGAAACATCCGTTTATCACTAAGTATTCATGTCCTCTTCCGCTTAAGAAGGTATGGTGTCCCCGATGAAAGGTATATGTGAAGAGAGGAGAAGTTGACCTTGAAGACGTGAAACCCAATATGAAGATGATTGGGGCTTCAAAAGCTTGGATTTCCTTGCTAAGAGATTGTCCCATAAATAAAGAGCCACCCACTAAAACACCATTGGAGAGAATGATACCCTTCTGATAGTTTCCTTTTATGATTTTATCTTTTACTACTCTCCCATGTTCTTCATCCCCTTCTAAGCCCCCCCTTAAGCAAGGTTGTAACTCCTCACATCGTACCACTTCAAAGGTTGATGGATTACTGTTTGATTTTGTGAAACAATTGGCTTCTTGCATGATAGGTTCCTCCATGCTTAACATACATGGGTCATACCAATGCTTTTCAACATCCTCAAACACTTCTTCAAGATTATCCTCACATGGATTCAACTCACGCTCTTCTACTTGTTTTGGAGTTGGCATTCCATGTACACAATCATCTCTTTATGATCAATGTGGTCTATGATCTCTCCACCTATGATTTCATCTTCTTCTTCACTCTCTTCTTTTAGACAAGATACACTCTCAGAACATTCCATAAGATCAAGGTTACCTTCAAGGTCTTCATTCTCCATAGAGTCATGTTGCACAAAAGCTTCGTCTGCTCGGACTAGAAATTGATCCTCTGCCAAAAGGTTGGATGTATCCATTATTGAATCATCAATGCCATTTGAGATATCTTGTGTCAATTTTTGCATGCTTGTGATAAAGGTAGAAGAATGAGATTCCACATTTGAATCTTGGCCACACACTTTAGCACTTGAATAATCAGTTGGCATGTAAGTAACTTCTTCAACATTTGTCGGAGTAGAAGGAGACAAGTATGGAAAAGGAGATGACTCCTTGATAGAAACAGTTTCATGATGGTTGGTTCTTCCAGCATGATGGAAACCATTTTTGATATAGAAGTACTTGTGAAACTTCCTTCGGGCAATAGTGACTGCTTCTTCAAAGGTAGAGGGTCCACTACAAGTAACCTTAGTCTTTAGGAAAGGAGACAAACCCGAAATAAATTGATCCATTTTTACATAATCTGGAAATGTAGAACTAAACCCACATCCTCCCTATTGACGAGAAAAAAAATCCTCATAAGCATAGTAGTCTTCACCATGTTGTTGAAGTCTCCCTAATGAAGCCCATGCTGTCTTTGTTGTTGGAATTTTAGAGAATCTAGTGTTCAAAGCTTTGGAAATTTGGGTATACCCATCTTCAATCTGAGAATACATACTCCAAAACCATTGCTCAGCGTTGCCTCTAAGGCATAGCAATAGAAAATCCCCTTTTTCAATGTCATCCCTTTTACCAAGGATACGACAAACCATTCTAAAATCAACAAGAAAATCATCAACATCTTCTTCTAGATTCCCGAAGAAGATTGGGATATCCTCAAAGGTATAGCGTGTCATAGTCTCTCAATGCTAGAACCACACAAAGATTAGTTCCAAACAATCATCAACTAACTACACAAAGTTTTGAAAGGTCTTTCACCATGAATTCTAGATTCTTATGTGAAAATGTTTTTTTCCTTTCTTATGTTATGCATAATCCGAACCATATTCTAGATCAATTTTTGTTTCCTTGAAATTAAACTCGTTCATACATGTTTTCATGATTCATATAATCTACTTGATTATGCTCAAATTCAAGCATTCATGCAATACAACAACAATAAGCACACAATCGCTCCTCCGTGGGGGCACCAAAATTGAGGCGGTTCGGGGCGGGCAACAAGAGAGGCGACCTCTAAACACCCCTCAAGGCTCCCGTGCTGCTCAATTGGGGCTGGGACAACCACAAGCACAACAAAACAACAAACCCACAGCCAAACCCAAACAAGATAGGGGCACCACCTAGTAATGGTATGCGAACTAGGACGCAATAGAGATTTTGGTACAACCAAGAAGATGCACCACACAACACACACAAGCAACCTCACACCAAGACACACACAAAATGGACCAGAGAGAGCTAGAGCAAAGGGAAGAGAGAAAGAAAAGGATCTTGCGTAATACCTTATTTGTGACTTGCAAATCGAGATGGTTCATTATGATGCTATCGTAGAACTTGTACAAAAAATCACTCTATGCTTAGTGATTGCTAAACATTGCCAACAAACACACACACTGTCTTAGGGTGTGGGAGACCTCTCACCACAATACCCTCTTACAATGGACACAAAAATGGCAATGAAAAACACACTAAAACACTTTCTAAAATCAAGATCAAACGATAAAAACTCAAATACACAAGTCACCTTGAATTCACCAAACCGTATTGCACAAATGGAAGGACATAGATTTGAACGTCGAATCACGCCTTTGATGCACCAAACCTCAATTTATTGATGATGAAGGAGCATATACAATAGTGGTTTTGAGATTTGTGGAACTCACGCTCTCTCACTTGCAATGTGTAGCTTGAAGGCTTCTCTCACACCAAGAGTGAAGCTCACTAGTGGTTGCTACACCTAAGTCTCTCCTCACGCATAGAGTGTTGGGGTGCTATGTGAGATGTTGAAGGTTGTTTTACAAGAAGGAGAGGGGCCTATTTATAGGTTGGAGACCCCTCATTAAGATTATTGGAAATCCTAATTTACAAGCTAACAAATCAGGATTATGATTTTTTTGAATATCAAAACATTGCGGGCCTTCTTTGTCTGCTTGAGTCATGGGTGTGGGCTCAAAAGAGAGAATTATTGATGGTAGATAAGGTGAAAGTAAGTAAGGGGGGAGAGAGAGAGAGAGAGAGAGAGAGAGAGAGAGAGAGAGAGAGTTACTATACACATGTCTTGAGGTGAGGTGTCTTTTATGGTTAGGTCAATGGCTATTTTGTGTTAGTATGTTAGTGGTTAGTGTTAGTAATCACTAGAAAGTTAATGATATATTTACAATGGGTAGAATGGGGGGAATGGTTGAAGTAAGATGGTTGAATGAAGTGAGCAAATCCTTGTGATGGTGAAGCTTGAAGAAGTTTTGGACTTACTTGTGTAGGTTCTCAAAATGACTATCGATCTTCTTCTTCGTCTTCCCTTCTTTACGACACCGCCGCCAAGGTTGATTATCGTGATGAAAATGGTAATTCCATTGATGAGATCTCTTGATTTGTAGAGGTTAAGCATGGTACACATGTTGAATGTATGTATATATATAAGGAGTAAGATGGAATTGTACTTTGGAGATAATAGAGAGAGGCATAGAGATGGTGTATGTACATGGAGAGCTCATATGAGAGCTATGGAAGTAAGAGGGGAGGTTAATAGTGAAGAAGGTGAGAGAAACCATTGAAGGTGCAGGTTTGAGTGAGGAATTGAGAGGAATGTGTGTGTGTGTGTGTGTGTGTGTGTGTGTGTGTGTGTGTGTGTAGAAGTGTGGAAAGAGGTGAGAGAAGACTATGGGCTACTTGTGAGAAAAGTGGGCAGACTGGGGTCCACTCAAAAAATCATAGCTCACCGGTGGTTACTGCAAAAATCATGAAAAAATTTGAGGTGATTATTCAAAGCGTGGTCTACATTTTCTCTTTTGACTACCGCTCCAAATTTGGAGTGGAGATAGGTGCCAAAATTCTCACCAAAAAGCATGTTTTTATGCCTGCAAAAGTCTTTTAGTGGCCCCCTCCTTTGTTGAATTTGTACAATGCATCCAAGAGTGAGCCCCTCCTTTGTCATATCATAATACAAAGCATCCAAGTTGCCCTTGACCCATGCATGGAGGAGGATTATTTGTGAATAAAGAAATATATACATGGTGGGACTAGTGTATGGACTATTCATGGACTTTAGCTCAATGAGCACATGGTGTTAGAATAATGAGTAAAAATAATAATAAAAATATGGAGGAATTATGGATATGGAAAGATATTGGAATCATATGATATGGTCCCTCTTTGTATTATTTGGGTGAAAGAGGAAAAGGTATGCAAGTAAATAATATAATAAACGTAACTAAGAGAGTAGAAATCAATTTTTGTTTTCACGAGGGTGAGGGTGAAAATGTGGGGGTGATTTGTATAAAAGAAAAAATATAAGGTTAGAGTATGTACAAATTGGCAAAATACTTATGGTGTAAGAGGATGAAAGAAGGTGTACATAGGTTTAATAAAACACACACCTAAGTATAAATATTTAAATAAAATACCAGAATAATTATAAAAATCCCTATATTTAGGCCATATATATAATGCAATATTTACACACAAATGGACCATAATATATTTTATTTTTTTGATTTTATTTAATTTTTTGGCTCAACTAGCCCATGACTAGCTAGCTGAGGGTTTTTAAGGAGATATGGAAAAAGTCCCGTAACTCACACACGTCTATGTATAGTGAAATGGTAGGGATACCATAGTGTTTGGGTGAATTTGGTAGGGTGAGGTAGCTTACTATGGCAATTACGGAGAGCCAAAAAACGGCTATCAGTAGTAACTCTGACTCTGGGTGGAGATGCCCTTAGCCGTTGGATGGTCTGATCTTTCACTTTCATGTAATCTTTTAGCTCTATTACTTCATCCTGGCTTGCCTCATGTTCTAGCTCAGCCTTTTCCTTAGCATTCCTCAAGGTTTCAACCTCTTTGGACTCATCAGCAAGCTGCAGTGTCAAATTGTCCCTGTCTTTCTCAGCATCTGTAAGTGACTTGCTAATTTTCTTGTATTCCTACTCTGCTCTTTGAAGCTTTTGTTCTACTGCCTGATTCTGTCGATCCATCTCTTGGCATCTTTGCAGTGCCGCGTCCAGATCGGCTTGCAGCTTGGTTTGTTTCTCTATGTTCTCTTGGCCTTGTTTTTGCAGTGAGTCCACTTCAGCTTTGATATGAACTTCATTTGTTTTGAGATTATCAATTTCACTCTCAGTGGCCATTGATCTTGCTCTGAGCCCGGTTAGTTTTTGCATCACTACATCCCAATCATTGGTTGGTGGCTGTAGATCCACGGTATCTGTGGCCATCTCCTTCAATTCCACTAACCGAAGGCTCTGCATATATTCCTTGGGTCTTGGGCTTGACAACTCAAAAGCTGCAGTAGCTGTCTCTTCTCGAGAGTACCCAGCAGCTAGTAGATCAAGAAATATTCTAAAGTTTGTTTCTTCTGGATCTGGCTTCTCTTCTTTTGGCTCAGCTTCTGCTTTCTGTTTTTCCTCTTTGTTCTTCTCTTGTTCGACAGGTTTGTTCAACTCCTCTTTTTGTTGGGTTTGTGGAGGACTAAGAGGAGGTGGTGATGGTGGTGGTGGGCTAGATTCCTAGCTTGACGGTGGAGTGGGTTGCTTCTTCTTGAAATCTCGATCCACCTTTGTTTTCCTCTCTCTTTCTTGGCCTTCCTGCTCTTCTAGTAGCTGCCATCTCACTTCGTCCACCTCTTCTTTTGTAAACGGTATATTTGGGATATTCTCCGCCGTAGCATCTAAGATCTCGAAGTTCTTGATGTAATCTTCAAACCGATCCCTATGAATCCTTCGGGATGATCCAGAAATAGCCTCAAGGGATGGCTTCCACAACTCGCTCAGATCTCCTTTTAGAGCTCTCTCGGCTCTGAAACTTTCCATTAGTCTTTCTAGCTGTGCCGCTTTCTGTGACTTTGTTTCCTTAATTGGCACCTGTAGCGTTTCCTTCTTCCCCTTCTTTGGCTCTGGCGGCTCTTCTAGCACGGTCTCTAACCGACGCTTCAACCTTGTGGCTACCCTGGGTGCCTTGGGAGGTTCTTCTTCTTTGTCTTCTTTCAGCTTTAGCCAATCATTTTGTGAGGGAGGTAGAGGCTAGTTTCCCTTGGCATGTAGTTCTCCATAGACAACTTTTGTTATCAGCTCACCAGGTACAATATAGGTGGGATTTTTGGTCCCCATCTTCACAAGATTTTCGTGGATGTAAGCAGCATAATTTATCTCTTTTGGTTTGCTTATTTGCATTTCCCAGGTGAAAGTGGTGGCAATGGCTCCAAGTGGCATCCTGTATTTCTATGGCCGCTTGGTACACATGTGGAAGTATTGATTGTATAGTTGGCTCATGATAGCCACCTTCGGGTTTGCAATATCTTCAAATGTGTAGTTATTCTTCTTTTCGGAGTAGACCTTAACGTCACCTCGCCTCTTTGTCACATTGTCTCCTTTTTTTGAGATATAAAGTGCTGCTACCACCACCTTTTCTGTGATGACAATCATTGTATTAGGCTTGCCTTGCAGATCTGTGACTCAGGCTATGCCGTCCTCTTTGATTGTGGTGACAAATTCCCACACTCTTTTAACATCAATCCTTGCTGGCAAGGCTTCAAAGTAGTTGTGGAGATCCAGTTTCTCCAAGTAATCCCCCATCTTGCTCCCGAAAAATTCATTTAGCTCTCGAGGTATCATGGGTAGCTCCACTGCATTTCCCTCTGGACTTTAAATACTCCTTGGTAGATTCTCAGATCATTGTTCTCTAGCAGGTCATCTTAAATCCACGTGCTTGTGGGCTTCAGGGTTCCTTCTGGGATCACAAAAGGCTCCACTTCTTCTAAGTAGTCCTTTATAGTCATCCTCTTCTTCTTTGCAGGTGATTTTGTGGCTGCCATGGATCCTATTGCACTCAGTAGTCCAAAGTTAGCGTTTTTTACATACTAGCTGATAAACTGAGTTTTGACTACCCAAATGACTTGAAAATTGAAATAAGAACTCAAAAGGAACTAGGGAAACCCTGCATGTGCCCAAAGTAGATTTTTGGCTGAAAAATAATCATGTAGACATCCTACGTGTAGGATGTCTACCTTCTCTGTTTTTGGTGAAACTTGGCAGGCTTGTGGCCCTTGACCTGTGCAACATGGCTATGTAATTGGAATTGGGTTTGGGCATCAAAAAGTGCAGCTTTGAGCAGATTTAGGCTTTTGGCTCACAAATTGGGTAGGATGTCCTAAACAGGTGGCAAATGATATTCAATTGGGTTGAAATTTGATATACAGGCTTCTTATACCATGTAAATGGCTCCCATGAAGTCAATTCTTGCACAGTAGGTCAAAATGACACTGGAGACATCCTACGCGTAGGATGTCTATTTTATCAGAATGACTTGAAGTTGGTTTTGTGGGTAGCCCTTAGCATGTAGAACGTGGCCCTACTCTTAGATTTTGATTTGGATGAGCATTGCTGTTGTTAAGAGCATGTGTACTGTTTTTAGGCTCAAAAAGTGCATCTTGGAGGTTTTGGGGGCCAAATGTGATGTGAATGGCTTGAAATCTGATACATGAGCTTGTGAAGGTGCTATAAAGACATCTGGAACTCAAAAACACTAGGTGGAGATCAGATAAGTCATTTAGAAATCCTACGCATAGGATGTCTATTTCATTAATTTTCATATCTGACCCCACAGTTAGCTTGGCAGTGTGCTAATGAGCAAGTTTCATGTGATTTGGACTAGTTTTGGTAGGTCTATGACCCATTATTGCCTCTATACACTGGCTTTTCATTTTCTGATGCATATGAGGTCAGCTCTTGTCCAAATGTGATGAAACTTGATGGCTAGCATGTATAAGCTATGTAGAAGCTGTGTATGTGGTGAGATGTTGAGTTTGGTTCCCAGATATGGCCTTGAGACATCCTATGAGTAGGATGTCTCCTGATGAAATTTAAATGAGAACTACTACTGGTACATTCCCTGAGCCCCCCTGAGTCCCCTTTAAGCCCTATTTCAATAAAAAAAGTCAAATAGATAGATAGAAACTCTCTGTTTGGCTTTCAGAGCCTCTGACTCCGTTTTCTGACTCTTGGAGTGCTTTTCAGCGATGAAATTTCTTGATGTTAGTCTCCATAGCTTTCTGGTTCCTTAGGGATCCTTGCCATATGGTTTTTGTTGGCTTTGGTTTCACCGGAGCTCTGTTTGGCAATTTGTCGCTCTGGAAGCGCCCATGGTTGCGTTTACATGTCGACAATGACTTGTGGTGGTCTACCACCATATATAGGACTTGGTTGTTGATGGTCTAGGAAAGCCGCTCGTGAAGTTTTGTGGCAAACGGACATCCGGTTTGGCCATGAGAGCTAGTTGACGCTTTGTGTGTCTGATGCCGTTTCTGAAGCTTAGTGCCGCTTTGGGTCGACTTATGGCCATGTGGGCTATATATACTTGTAGAGCATGTTGAGATGCTCCTACCCATGTGTTTTGGTAGCATTCGGGCACCTTTCCACCAATTTACCATTTGGCGGCCTCTTGCAGGGCTCTAGAAGTTAGGGTTTTTCCCAATGGTTTTCTGCCGCCTTTGTGATTCAAGAGTGGTCTCCTATGCTAGGGTAAACCGCCGATGAAGCCTTATTTCTTTTGGGTTAGCCGTTAGGTGGCCACCTCTACCTGTAGGTCTCTACTATCTGTTTCTTGTGTGAACCCTACACTAGTTTTTGCGACAAAACATCAAACATACGCGAAAAGCTCAAGGTGGTGAGCCTATCTCTCATATCTGGAGCCTGCCGGGTGGTCGTGCGCGTTGTAGAAGCAGCTGGAAGTCCGGTTCTCTCTAGGTGGCAAGAGCTCTCTCTCAAGAAGGCAATAGTAGAAATGAGCTTTAAGTGAAGTGAAAAAATCTTATAACGGGGGTCCCCGAACCACTTTCTATGAAATTTGACGTGTGCTCCCAACTTCTTGCGAGATGCGGTTTAGGCTCAAAAAATTCTTGATTTGGATTCCATTTGCCCAGTTTCCGAGTAATTTGACGTTTCGGTCAAAATCTGGCCAAAACACGCCTTCCGCTCCATTCAAATAATTGCACCCCCATTGTACCATAGGTTGTCCTATAGTCACTGATTATCCCCATATTTTTTGTTTTTCATTACGACTGAATTTCACCTACTTTTTGTATTTTTGAAGTTTTTTCTACCGATAATTAGTAAAATTGAAAAGAAAATAGAAAATTAAGCCCAGAAAATTCCCAAAAATCATAATAACTCAAAAACATCACCACAAAACACTATAAACACTCACATGCAATTTTTATGGCCGGATTTCTCCGTTTTACCAATATTTTGCTCGAAAAATGGCTATTTTTACATATTTACACACACCTAGGGGCCTGATTTGGCGTTTGGCCCCATATACTTGTAGATTCATGCTATATAACGGCTTATGTACTTAGGTTAGTCCAAAAAATTTTGCAATCAAACCAAAATCCTCTAAAATAGTCGAAAAACATGCCCTTTTTTGCTCTTTTTACCATTGGGTCCGCATTTGAGAATGCCTCCCCCCCCTCCTAGCCGGAGTCCTCCCGGACGACAAGGTATCGCCTTGGTGTATGTGCAGTGCATGGGTTACAAATTTTCCTAATGCTCGGCCGTGTAATGTGGCCCTATTTTATGCAGCTGTTTGTATAATTTATAAGAGATCAGATTTTCTTGAGCTCCAGAATCAAGCAATGCCGACGATTCAACTTGATTGCTACGCACTTTGACTGCAATTATTGGCTCCGGTGTGTCTTCACCAAAATTCGTTAGTCGAATAGCATTTATTCGCAATGGTGATCCACATTGTTGTTGTTGTCGTAGAAGCCTTCTTTTTGCAATGCGTTCTTTTGCTTCTGCTTGGTCTTCTTCTCATACCCTCTGTTTCTCCTTCATCCGTTGTTTTTCTTGATGGATTTGTTGAAGTATGTCCCATGTTAGTGGTAAATGATACCTTTTTAATCGACACCCACTAACCCAATTTGGAATTTCTTCTCGTGCTAATGTAGCAAGTTTGACAGCTCCACTTTGTGATAAGTCACTAATCACAAAGGGTCCCATCCCTTGCTTTTTAAGTTTCTTGGCATGTTGCTTCAAGGTATAAACAAGTACATAATCACCTGTTTTGAACTCTTTCGTGTGCACATGCTTGTCAAAAAACTCTTTTTGTCTTCTCTTTTTAGCATAGATTGAAGCTACAACTCTCAATCAAAGTTCATCTAGCTTTTCAAGATCATCTATTCTTGAAGAGAGCTCATGTCCAGTCCATTCCAAGTGTTTCGCTACTCGTAGAGTTGGAACTAAAAAATATATGGGTAATATAGCGTTTAGACCAAACACCATGTTGTATGGTGTTGTTCCGATTGATGTTTTGTAAGCTACCCTGTATGCCCATAGTGTTGAGTGTAACTGCTAATCCTAGTCTGTTCTTGATTCTGATACAATTTTAGTTCAAACAGTGCATAGTGTTTTATTTATGGCCTCAGCTTGTCCATTTTCCTGTGGATGATATGGAGCATATTTTCTATGTATGACCATGAATTCCTCTAGCAGATATTCAATGACTTCATTAAGAAAATGTGTTCCTCGGTCACTTATAATTTCTATCGGTAATTCGTATCGTACAAAGACATTCTCATACAAAAATTGTGCAGTGGTTCTTGCATCTGCTTTTTGTATTGCCTTGGCTTCCGTCCATTTTGTGAGATAGTCCGTAGCCACAATGATATATTGGGTATGGGTGCGATATACAGGAGGTGAAATAGGCCCCACAAAATAAATGCCCCATTTTGCAAATGCCCGTGCTCCCATCATTGGCCGTAGTGGCATCTCATCTCTCTTTATCGGCACCTTAGTGCGCTGATATGCGTCACAACGCTTTACAAATTCCTCAGCATCCATATGCAATGTAGGCCACCATATTCCTACGGTTAAGACAATTTTTTCCATCTTATCGCCTGAAAAATGGCCTCCACTTATGCCTCCATGTGCGTGTTCTAGAATCAGCAGGTATTCGCTTTCACTTGCACAGATTCTAAGTTAATTTTCCTTTCCTCGCTTATAGAGTTGATTCCCAATTAAATTAAAGTCGCGAGCCTCCAGCTCTATAGCCCTTTTCCGTGCTTTTGTTATGTTTTTAGGAAATGTCCTTGTTGTTAAGAAATCAATGATATTGACTCCATGCAAGTGCAATGTTTATGTGAACTTCGATGTCAAGTGATCCACCAGTCGTTTGGCACTACATATAGTACAGTTGTTAACATAAGCATGTGTGTCAAAATACATAGTTGGCCAATAAACCCCTAATTGTTTCAGTCTTTGGTGTGTTTTCATTGTTGAACAATGAAATGCACAATCCTGGACGTGTGATTCTTCAAGATAACACTCGAATTCCTCTGGATTTATACATAATCGTAGAATTTGGTTTGAGCCTAAATGATCCAGTCGTCCTGCAATCAACTGGAAGTTTTTTGTTTGTCGAATTGTTTGTTGCTTGGATCTGTCTTCCTTGTTATCAAATCCCTCCAAAGGAAAGAATGCTAACAATTTCTTGAGACCATTTGGGTATCATTTCAATATTGAAAAGATAAGCATCAGGTATGTCATCGTCTACTCCTTCAGGAGCTTCCCCGTTTTGCAGCCTTGAAAGATGATCCACCCGTAGATAAGTTTTACCTTTTTTTACTATCACTGTGAAGTCAAATTCTAGAAATATAATAAACCAACATACAGTTCTTCCAATATTGCATGGTTTATTTACTAGATACAAAAGAGCTTGATGATCTATGAAGAACACAAATTTGTTTGTGAGCAAATAATGCCGAACTTTCTTTATAGCATAAATCATTCCTAACCCCTCTCTTTCAGTGGTTGTATAGTTCTTTTCTCCACTATTTAACTATCGGCTCACATAACAAACTTGGAAATCCATTGTGCCGTCTCCAGGTTGAGCCAGAATACTCCCAATTGCATATGCAGATGCATCAATGTGAACATGGAATATCTTTTTCCAATCTGGTGCTTTAACACTAGGTTGGTAACCTAACAGGACATAAAAGTGTCCTTTCATGGTTTTGAAAAAAATCTCCAAAACCATAGTAGATCCACTCATTTTGTAAAATCCTTTCATGAGGTTATAGTTCAAGGCCTACTACACATGGAAAAAATAATAAACTTGTAAAATTTCTCATCTTTTGGTCACACCAAGCCTCCAAAGTTGATGGACCAGTACATTTTCATCAAAACAGTCATTTCTTATGTTTTGTTGCATAAAAATAAGATTAGGGATTTTTGTAGGACTTGAGATAAATTCCCTGGTTAACTTCAATGGGTTGGTGATCAGAACATATGATTGCTTCTCACTCACTATTTTTTGTTTGCCAAAAGAAATAGGTACAAAAAAGTTGAATTTTTACCATTCTGCAAACCTATCATCAAAGTTTCTATAGCCACGCTCAATACAAATAATATATGCATGTTTTCTTAGTTCCCTATTGTCCAGGTTCATAAGGAGCCATGGAGCATGTCAAAAGAATAATACATCTCTTACCAAGGGGAATCTTGGGGACAAAGATGAAGTGCTAAATACAGCAAACATGAAAAATCTGGATTCAACATTATGAGTTGTAGAATCCCATAGAAACTATTCAATATCTAGCCAAATTTGATCCTTATGACTAGATATGGTTACTACCTACAAAATTCATGTAGTTGTCACAAGAAACTAACAATATTGAAAAAGATATACTTGATATACTAGAATGTTTCGTTTTCTTCTATAATTGAAAAAATAACCATCGTTGTCTACTATGCAAAATAGGGTATTAGGTGCCCCAAAACTCAAGGAATATTAGCTTTATGTTACAATATGCGACATAGAAAATCAAAACTGCATTTGGATATCACAAAAGCCACCAAAAAAATCATAGAAGAGCTAAAATTGGCTAAAAAACAGGATTTGACAATTTTTTGTAATTTGGTCATAACTTACAACTTTAACATTTATTTCTCCCTAGAAGCATCAGGACATGTTGAGGACTACCAAAGATAGTTCTCTAGCATTATAGACCTCACAAAGATGAATTCTAGAGTGGTATAGTTGCAAAAAGTTGAAAAAAGCCAAAAACAGGACCCGTTTTTTCACACAGTTCTAAGGCATCTTCGGGAAAACGTTCCGGACTGTAATCCTTGTCCTCAATATCTCTTTCTAAGACGCATTCCTCTCTTTTTAAGCTCCCACAATGTGAAGCTCCGCACATCCATAGCTCCTTTTTTTGCCCTAACCATGCTGGGAGTTCGGACCCTGCCAATGTCGCTGAATCAAACTCTTCCACTCGTGTCTTGTTCACATCTTTGTAACTGTGGTCTTTTAGGTATATTTTGGTTGTAGTCTCGCCATGTCTGAGATATATGTGGTCGTAACCCCAATCCTGGACCATCTTTAATTGTCTCATGAATGGTCTTCCCAAGATGATCTCGTAATTGTTCTTTTTGTCGAAATCAACTATTGCAAATGTATGCTCATACCCGATTCCGCACGAGGTGACAATTACTTTTTCTAAAAGTCCTAGAGGCTTTTCCATGAACCCATCTACCAGTTGCAATTTCATTTTGGTAGCTCTCAAAGTCGGTTTTCCCCATTTTTTCCAGATTTCCTTGGTGGCGATAGCGACTCCTGCTCCACTGTCAAGAATAGTTTTGGAAACTACTCCTTGGAATTCTATTGGTAGTGTGGTATTCCCATCTTCTCCCTCGCAATATTCTCCAACCTTGTTTAAAGGTACTGGCCTAGTGTTTAGTTGAGGCTTGTCCAATCCTCTGATCCCTTCTTGAAGCTTCGAGGTGGGGTCTTTTACTCCAAATTTTTCTAAGCATTTGCCCACGGTGGTCCACATGTTTGTCCATAACCTCAGGAGTTCGGCTAATGTGATTGTACATACCACAGGGGTGGACAATAACTCAATCAACCCTTGTGAATCCATCACTCTGTTGGAAGAAAGTCTTTGAGATGGGATTGCTCTCACCTCAGACTTGGCTTCATACTCACCTAGGTAAGAGGGTAGAGTGTTTAGCGCATTAGGAAATTTTGGAGATCATTTGGAGGGCCGTCTAAGAAAATGTATTTTTCACACTCTCTCTCTAGAAAATATGGTGAATAATAGAGGTGGGTCTTTCATGGTAAAAGTTCAAAAAGTGTACTTCAAGTAGATTCTTTACTCTTCTGAACATTCGTCCGTAATGATTGAGGGATAATCTTCTTTTCAGTTGCATTGAATGAACCTCGTCAACATGGAGGGAATGAGGCTAACATGGAGGGACGAAGGCGCAACCGCCTATTCAACCTGCACCTTTGCCTAATGGCGCACTCCTCAAATGTCACAAATGTTACGCAGAAACGAGCCAAATATCACCTTCACATTGATTTGGACAATGAGTACCAACCATTGATTAAGCGTAGTAAAGAAAACATACATATACCTCCCGCATCCATAGACACGCTCAGAGCTCAGGGAGCTAAACACATAGATATCTGGACGAGAGGCTCTCTCTATCCTAAGAATCCAATGACTAATGCATCTCCACCGTTTGTCAATCCTACAAGCTTATTGACCTTTTCTAGTGATGGAGAAAAGGGACTTCTGGGTTATTGTAAATCTCTTACAAGGGAAGATGAAACTTATAAGGGCATTCTCCAAGCTCAACAATGTGAGATTGTTCGTCTTTCACATTTACATTCTATAGATCAGGTTACCATGCAAACCAAAATAGAGGTACAGGAACTGAAAGGAAAGGTACGAAGTTGTCAAATATAGGACACCATCTTATATCTGAACGAAGAAATTGCACAATCTTGAAACATTGCAGGTTGCATCCGGAGGTCTCTTGGTTGACTAAATTGTCTTAGTTATGTAAATTTTTTGTTTTTCCTTGTTATGCATTGTTTTCATGTGCCTAAATAGTGTTAGTGAAGTAAATTTTCTGTTATTTACTTATGCATTGTCTTCATGTAGAGATTCAATCTATCCTGACAAGGAAAACATTGACCGCAAAGCCAATATAGGAAAGAGATTGAAGCCACTTATAAGTAGAAGCCTTGCAGTAGATATAGTACATGACAAGAAGTTTAAGGTCCTACAACGAAATGTAGTGGACCGCTTTATTTCAGAGAACTCAATGCCTGCAAAAGAGATACAAGGCACACTTGATTCAATTGGTGTAAGCAAAAGAGGATATTCGGCTATACAAAAATCTGTCTCATCCATCTTTGTTAAGAAGGGAATAAAATCCAAAATTTTACCATCAGTCTCAAGTGTTTGGAAAGAGAGGCTTCAGCTTAACGACGCACAAGGAGAATATCTTGGACAACCCTTTCACATTAAAGCAACTTACAGTGGCCATGGAGCAAACATGGCATATGATGAGTTCAATAATATTTTTATGGACCTGCAGATGTTGCAGAAGAGAATGGTGGAGTTTTACAACATCACATTTGAAGAGTCACGAGGGGTATTACATTTTGTGTTGAAACTGGATGAGTGTGAGCTTGTTAAAGAGAAGAAGCTAGAGCGTGTTACTATTAATTTAATGAATAGAGCCCTCTCAAAGTGTCCCAATGATGATCCTTTGTATTTTAGTGTTCAATCAGAATCTAACATATGGTGGCTTGGTGCTTTTGAGGTAAGAGAGATTCTCAACTAAGCTCAAATGTTCACATCTACTTAAGTCTCATTTATTTTGTGTTGCAGGTAAAGAAAGAAGATCATGAGATTCTATATTGGGTGTTCCATCAAACTAATGTTCCGGAGGTGATTGATCGACAGACTAACCAGGGAGAGGTACTACGTCTAGATGGAAGGGGAGACTTTCAAGTTCAGTGGCATCTTGTAGGTGACCTCAAAACATTAAAGTGCATGTATAATTGTGGAATGGGTGCAATGGCAAAGTCGCCGTGTTTGTTCTGCATGGAGCCTGCAAAGGTCATGGACCCAAAGTGGTGGAGAAAAGCTCCAACACGTCACATTGAGGACCTTGCTTTTCGACCGGTTTTGAAAATACCACTTGTGAATGTCCACATATGTACAATGCATGCCCTTTGTAGAATTGTGGAGAAATTGGTCTACCTATATATCGGGTTTGCTTGGAAAATCAAGAACTCAACAGAGCGACAAGTGGCCTGCAGTGCTTAGAATTGGTACTGGCAGATATGGAACTTCATGGTGGCAATGTGAAAATCCAGTGGGATGAAAAGAGATCAATTGCTGAGAAGGATGTCCCATGCAAACCATCCATCGATGGGGTGAAGGCATGGAGGTTTTTATCTAAACCCCAAGGAATACGAGATCCGAAGCTAACGAAACATGGAAAAATATATAACACATCTTATGTTAGCAAGGTAGAGTATTAGAGCTGGAAAAATCTACATACTGCAGTCAAAGATCAAGAACCAACTACTGGTAACGCGAAGGCTGAGTTTTGGCGATCAATAGACATGCTATTTTTGATGTGCGACAAAGATGACTGGTCACAAGGTGATATGAACAAGTTCAAGGAGAATCTCAACCTTCTCAAAAAATCATTCAAGACAGCATGGATAGACACCTAGATTACTCACTACATGGTATTATTGTGTATTTGATTCTCTTTTATGTGAGTGTAACTATGTGAGTGTAAAACATTCTAAGTAATCTGTTTTCATATCCAACACATCATTTTCAATCATTTACCATATTTTATACAAAAGTATGGGAACCCGGAAATATGGAATACCCAAGGGATGGAAAAGTCTCATTATATGGTGAGAAATGCTTATTTCAGGCACACACGACATGGTGGCTCTCGAATTAAGGCTAACAGTTTGAGAGAACTATTGAATGGTTCTATCATAGAATCATTCATTGAATGCAGGCAAAAGAAGTCTTGGCCTCTTCAGCAATAGCACAAGCCATCAGACATTTACAACAAAAAAAGTTAAAAGATCAATGGTATACAACAACTCCGGTGCTCGTGAAGGTCAACAAAGGTGGAGAGAGACAATGGTGTATGTGAACCACAAGTAGAGAAAGATACTCTGAGTGGATGACATTGTACAAAATTTATGTAATACATGATATTATACAATTGCTACTTGAAGTGTATCAAGATTTTGAAGGTTCAATTTTGTTTTTTGGCACATCAACCTTGTAACGAATCATGAGATGTTTTCCATACTCTAAAAGTTCATCCGGGTTTTGTTTGCCAAGAGCTAAAGCCATTGCTGTGTAAGTGTAGTAATACGCTGCCCGACCACCTGTATAGCCTGGGTAGTAACCAAAACAATCTCTGGAAAACACTTTGTCCACAAGAATGACTTTATCTGCACTTTTGGGCATCACGGGTCCACCCAAGAAGCGTGATAGTGTCTTTAATGTGTAAGTTGCTATTGTACCCTCTTGTCACATTCCATTGTGAAAACACGTTATCAGCAGTGACTCGCAAAGCTTTGAAAGGTACTGTGCTATGCCGCATCCCTTCCACGATACTCTCGAGTCCGCCGTCGAAGGAATTCAACCTTGTCAGCAATCCAAGATTGCACATATCATGTCTGAGTAAGTGACACACACACACACACACACACACACACACACACACACACACACACACACACACACACACACACAGAGAGAGAGAGAGAGAGAGAGAGAGAGAGAGAGAGAGAGAGAGAGAGAGAGAGAGAGAGAGAGAGAGAGAGAGAGAGAGAGAGAGAGAGTTACCATGAAGCTCTTATCCTGCAGAAAGAGGTTTTTCTACCACCCACAGGTCCACAGATGTAGTTGACCCCTGACCTGAATGGTTAAACCAATCCTCCACTTCTTTGTGACTTGTTGATGGTCTTAGGCTTTGTCTTATTGCTTGGAAGGTGGCTTCATCCGGTAGTGTCTCCTTGTATTTTTCAGCTTTCTCAAAGCATCTTCGGAGGCATTCCATTGGATTGCTGGATGTTTCCATTGCCTCATCATCACTACTATCCTCTGAAAAAAATCCACTCCTCTCCTCTTGGACTCTGGAAATGATAGCCAGGGAGAAGTCCTCCCTTAAATAAAAGATTCTTTGCACATCATGTAAAAAGATATAGGTCTTGTCTCCAATCCTGAACTCAGGCACAACAGGGAACATCATTTGAGCATGCTTCTCAGTGAAGTTACAGACATCCAAGGGTAGTTTGATTTCTGTTGTTTTCACAGAGAGCATCTTACTTCTTTGTACTTCAATTGCCTCAACCTCAAGGTCGACTGTATCTCAACCTCCTCGACTTCTTGTATATGTGTTGTCTCTTCGCATTCTTCGTCTGGTGCTGCATCCTGCTCCTCTAACACCTCATCAGGATTCTGCATGAGGAATCCAAATAGGCTGTTCGGGTAAATCATAAAGCCAAAGGATTCCTGAATAAGTTTGCACTCTTTTTGGTGCAAAGGGCAGGCTGAATGTTGGCAAGCAGGTGGTAATTCCCTATACTTCTTCAGTCCCTGTCCTTTTCGACCACAGTCATTTAAATGAACGACAGTCATACTAGGCAGAACAACCCTCCCTACCTGCACCATCAGTTCAAATTGATCTCTGTAGGGCTGCAAGAATTCACTGTGCTGAGCTAAAAGGTCTTCAATATCAAATTTTGGGTTAAACATAGAATGAACTAGATCATATTTGTCCCTAGCACCACACGATGCTGCAAAATCGAACAGCCTCTCATCAGTTACAGCTGGGTCTTCCAGAGAAGGCACATCCTCTTTGGATTTACCTTTACTTGCACAAGGACTGCTTGCTGGGAGATCTGCATCATCTGAGAAGTCTATATTCCTCTTTCTTGTATTTTTCTTGAGAAGTACTGTAGAGGGTGAGGGATCCTTGTAGGGTGAGGGATCCTCTTAGCTTGCCGACCTCTCTGACTCATCTTCACAAATTGACTCTTCTTGATCAAAGTCCTGAAAAAAGTCAACAGTTCTTTTGGCAGAAACGCTAAGCAATTGAGCCTACAAAGGCTGGAATCCTGGCACAAGCTCTGGGTCCGGTTTTAGCCTCTTCTGCCTACTGGACCTTAATTCTATTCATCAGGAAACATGTCAATTCTTTGTTCTCTCTCTCTCTCTCTCTCTCTCTCTCTCTCTCTCAACAGTACTAAAAGCGCGCGTAGAGAGTTGCAAAGAGTCCTTGGTTGTCTCTGCGCGCCTTTAGTACACATAGACAAATAGAGATAGATAGATAGATAGATAGATAGATAGAGAGAGAGAGAGAGAGAGAGAGAGAGAGAGAGAGAGAGAGAGAGAGAGAGAGAGAGAGAGAGAGAGAGAGAGAGAGAGAGCTGCCTCTCAACAGTACTAAAGGCGCTCGGAGAGAGTTGCAAATGGTATTTGGTTGTCTCTGCACACCTTTAGTACACAGACAGAGAGAGACAGGTAGAGAGAGAGAGAGAGAGAGAGAGAGAGAGAGAGAGAGAGAGAGAGAGAGAGAGAGAGAGAGAGAGTCAGTTTGAGACCCTATGTGTGTGTGTGTGTGTGTGTGTATGTTTAACAGTATGGGCTTTTATTTGTGCACACACACACACACACACACACACACACACACACACACACACACACACACACACACATACATACACACACACATACACTCTCTGCTAGCTATTGTTAGAAAAAGAGAGAGAGAGAGAGAGAGAGAGAGAGAGAGAGAGAGAGAGAAAGAGAGAGAGAGTGAGAGATTACCTTTTGTTGGTGGAGTTTGCAGAAACTCCATGGGAGCCGTCTTGTCCATTTCTCTCTCTTCGCTTTCTCTCTGTCCCTCTCTCTCTCTCTCTTTCTATGGTTCTCTCTCTCTCTCTCTCTCTCTCTCTCTCTCTCTCTCTCTCTCTCCCCAGCTACACTTATAACTGTTACCCCCGACAGCGCCCCACGTGGTGATTAAAAAATAGAATCTAGTGTGCATGATGCCACACGTGCGGTAATAGCATCCCTGGCTTTCTTGTCCCGATATATACACATACTCATTGACAAAATGAACTACAATGTAAATTAGAGGAATAGAAAGTGAGAGAGTCATACACACAAATCATGTATGTCCTAAAAAGCAAAAAATGGAGAGAATAAAGAAAGGGACATTACCTAAAGCATCTTATGCCAATCATGGAACTTCAACCCATACAATTGAATGCTTCCACCTTTATTCGCTTTTTTGAAATCTCCCTTCAGTGACCTCATGTATCTTGTTGGTGTGCGAATAGACACAGTGGTACCCTTCAATTTGTCCAATTCTTGTTTGGCTAGCATCCATGGTGCTTTAGGAAGCACAATCTCCCCATTTGGGGTCATGGAGTGGAATAGCAGAGGGGTGGAGACATTTCAAGACCCTCAAATCCTCCCTCACCCCCAATGAGTTCTTCTTGCCAATAATGTGGTCCCAAAGGGTGTGGGTTACATTCTTGAATATGTACATGGGATCTAGGAGGTGCTTTATTTTTAAGTCCTTCCAATATGGAAGCCTTAAAAATATGGAATACCTTGACATACCTTTTGGTGGAGTACTCGGAGACGAATTGCTCTTCCCAAATGGTTACCCAATTTTCCATTGTGAGCTTTAGAGGCACTATCATGGATGAGCATAAAGCCAGTAAATCATGACAAAAATCTTGCTAACTAGCCTCATGTATATATGTGTACATAGTGCTTTGAGTCTTGGGAGTGACCATGTAAAAATTCATGTACAAATGTTTGGTTTTTCCGGGAGTGTTTACTAGAGCTTTGGGTTGGTTGAGTCCCCAAAAGATGGATTTCAATAAATATTTTCAGCCGTGCTTTATATCTTGTGAATTGGACTTGTACATCATGAGTCATGTGCGTCCGAAGTGGGCGGTCTTGACTTAGAAAGTGGTTGCAGATGCATGTGACAAAGGCAACTGGGCCAACTTGATGATTTAAATTAGAAATGCTGAGATTTAAATTTTTTGGAAGTAGCCGAAGTGATGGGCTTCGAGCCGTGCTTTACGGCATCGTATTTGGTGGCCATGTGGCACTGAGAAATCCCACATAGGGGAGATTGGGTTCAAAGAAAGGGGTATAAGAGGGGAAGTGGGAGCTCATATAGGTTGAACCAAGTGAGAGAGGAGCTCTCTCCCTCTTGGCTATGGGGGCTTGTGAACTTCTTGGGAGAGAAGTGGGCGCCTTTTTGTCTTCACATCAGCCTGCCCAAGTGCCTGGACCTCAATTTGGTCCTTGGACAAAGTTTTTGACCTCCTCCCCACCTTTCTTGGGCACCAAGTCACCGACTTGCTTGATCTCCTTTCCCAAAAAAAGGGCCCCAAATGGACCAATCACATGAGGGAATTGAAGAGCGATGTGAAGGTTGAGAAAGGGAGAAGAATTCACTTTAATAAAAGTGGAAAATGCCCCCATTTTTATAGCTACAACACCTACAAACTTTCCAGAGAGCTCATTTTTGAGTAAAAGAGAGTACACCCCCAAACTTCAAATGGCTATATCTCTCTCATCTTTTATCTGTTTTTAGCATATGGATACTCTATGAAAATCTACTCGAGACAAGCAATGTCTTTATGGCCTTGGTTTATCCTAATTTCAAGTGTACTTCATTCTAGAAGGGTTCTTCATAAATCTCTATAGGTGTTTATCACAGATGGTTTTGGCGGTGCAATAGCTTTTCTTTCAGACAATGTGACTTGTATTGCAAGGCTATAGAGGCACTCATTTTCCTTGTCGTTTGCACACTAATAGCGTCTTCCCATTTGTTGGAGCCTTGTGCTTTCTATGACCTTGGGGTAAGAAACGATGCTTGTTTGGATAGATTACCTTGCGTAAGGCATCCGGCCTCTCTGTCAACAATGATCGCCCGCAAGTAGGACATAGATTGTGGCCCGATGTGGAAAACCTTGCATGCATATCATATCGTTAGAGAGAAGCTTCAAACTAAAGGGAGAGAGAATAGAGAGAGAGGAGGAAAAGGGAGATACTAGGAATCTCTCCAAGCCCAGGATAGTCGTGCATAGACCACATAAGGATTCTCCTCACAATGGCTTCTCTCCCCCCCTTTGCAAGTGAGACATCTACAACAAGGATGCCTCTCCATAACTCCTCCAACTCCTTGACGAGGGGCTCGAGGTAGATGTGAATATTTGACAGTTTGTACTTCCGTAGCACAAGCAAGGAAAGAAGTATATTTCCCTTCTTGGTTGTCTCCCATGGTGAAATATTGTAGTCGACGATCACCACAAGCCAAGTGCTCCATGAAGTAGACTTAGTGCCAAAGGGTTGACACCATGACTTGCTAACGCAAGCCTCAAGTGTTGAGGCTCCAACCCAAACTCTGGCCATTGAGTTTTGATGTGCCTCCATGTGGGTGAATCGGAAAGGACACACATCATTCCATCATTTGAGCGGTGGTTGACATGCCACGCGAGAAGATCCATGGTAGGCTTGCTTTTAAACATGTGTTGAATGCGAGGGATTAATGGAAAATGTCTCAATACCTTGCGGGGTAGGTGTGCTTCACTCACTCCGGTCTTGTAGCATGCTTCCTTGCACACGTGACATGAGGTAGCATGTGCGTGCTCGTTGTCATTAGGAAAATTTTGAACTCATTTTTGGGCCTTTTAAGAGTGCCACATCATCAAAGTTGTACAAAAGAAAGCAACCCGGTAGACCCCTCTAAATATTTCTTAGAACCCTATGATATGACCTATCATTGGAAAGTTCTTGAAAAATGGATTCTAAAGAGCCAAGGTCCGAAAAGTTTGGATGACTTCTATGGAAGTTATGCCATTTTTTTTCAATCAGCCAGGTTTTGTTACCGTTACGGTAATTTAAAATCACCTTTTTCTAGATCTACATGAAGGCGATGTCCGATACATGCATGCTATATATCAATAGATAGCATTTGAAGAGTAGATTCTAAATATCCAACCTCCGACAAGTTTGGATCTTATTTGCAAAAAAATTTTACGGATCCCCACTTTTTGAAAGCTATTCCTCATCAACAATTCTTACAAGGTCCATTTTTGAGTCCAAACTTTTCCTAATGAGTATAGTATGCAATCATTGACGCACGTGTGGATGCGCTCATACTCCATGCCAAGTGCAGTGACATACGATCTATCTCGTCAACGATCTGGAGGCATGTGGTGATATTTTGGCAACATTTTGAACATCAAACTACAACAAGCAAGCGTATTAATACAATTGCAAGGAGGCACCATGAAGTGAGAAAGATGTTAAAAAATCCATATAAAGAACTTACCCAAGGAGTGCATCGACACTTGCATTGCTCCAACCAAATTTTGCTTGCACGTTGAGGACTTCCAACGATGTTCAGAGCACCAAATATTGTGCACCGTCGTAAAGAGGTGCTCGGACACTCGTCTCACAGTAATTTGTCCTCCGTTCGCCACTTTCTGTCGAGTGCATGGCTGGCAATCCTCCTCGCACATGTCGCATTCATGAGAGAGTAATTCATCACACATGTCGAACATGTACTCATCCTCTACCTCAAAGTGCGAGTGAGACGCCAAAGGAGGAGCTATCAAAGTGGAGGTAGTGAGAGGGTCACCATGCGGTGCGCCTAATTCGTCCAATGGCTCTTGTCTATTTTGTTCGGCCTTGCACATTGAATGCACCTCCACCAAACACAAACCAATGGGGCACCTCCTTAAGCGAGGGGTGAGTGGTGCTCTCATCTCTTTGAACGCTTTTTTGAGGATGCCAAAGTCCTTCATTCTCCACGTGCTCTAGAGCAATGCGTCTCAAGCGAGGGATTGCCCTTTTGCAGTTGACGGCGCAAGGACAAGATAATTTGTCCTTGAGCCACTGATCACGTTCAAGGCCGTTTGGAGGGCCATGATCATCCCAGTCAACGTCCTGTACACGCATGGAATAGAGATTATAATTAAAAAAAAAATATTTAGCCATATGTGTCCTAAAAAATAAACAATTAATTAGAGAAAATAGTGTCAATTACATATTTCAATTAAAAAAAAAGAAATGACTAAAAATTCAAAGAGTAAAAAGTGCAATGAGCGCTACAAGTTTTTTAAAATACAGTGCAATCAATACTTTTACTAAATGGTTCAATTTTTATTCGCAAATGGTACAAAAAGATTAAAAAATGTATATAAAAAACATCTAAAAGTCCTACAAATAAACCTATGCTAATTATTTAAGTACATGCTAGTATAAAATATTCAATAGGAAAAATTAAACAAAAGAAAAGAATCATAAAAAAAACCAAAAGGCTATGTATAACATTATGTGTATCTAAGGGTAGATGGGGGTGGTTTGTACCCCCCCCCCCCCCCCCCCCCCCCCCCCTCTTTGCTACCTTGATACGTTTGTATCTATTTGAAATAATGTCACACGGTAATCAGCGCGGTAATGGAATGGGAACAATAATATATGCGTGGTAATGATTGTCGCTTAAAAAAGAAAGAAGGGAAGAGTATGCCGAGTATTTGCACCATACTTTGCCCTATTCTTCTCCGCCATTGCACCTGCACCAAGCCTAACCCTCCCTACTCCACCTCCCACACCCTCTACCTCTCTCTCCCTTGTCCATCTTTCCCCTCCTTATTCCCCCCCCCCCCCCTCTCTCTCTCTCTCTCTCTCACACACACACACACACACACACACACACACACACACACACACACACACACACACAACAGACACACATTTTCGGATTGTTTGCGAAGGAGGTTTTGAAGAAGGGCAGATCGCAGACGTCATAGGACGCTCAACCTAACGGTCAACCATATCTACAACTTAAGGTAATCACAAAGCCCCCACTTTCCCTATTTTATTCTACTCCACACACACACATACAAACACACACGCGCGCGTGCACACACACACACACACACACACACACTCTTACATGCATAAAGATAGAAACAATAAGAGATTAAGAAGTGCACATACCTCATTCATTTGATCGATCGATGCAATGTGGATTATCGTTAATGATTTTTTGATGTAAGTTGCTTAGTGAAGAAGATAAATCTTCTTGCGCGTCATTGTAAACTTGTTTGCTTTGTTTGCAAAATGGATGTAAGATTATATTTCTTTGCAAAGGGATTGTGAGAGAAATAGGTTGAAGTAAATAAAATAAGAAAAAACTTGAGAAATGAAACAGAGAGAGAGAAATAAAAGTGGGGGAGAGAGAGAGAGAGAGAGAGAGAGAGAGAGAGAGAGAGGGAGAGAGAGAAAGAGAGAGAGAGGGAGAAAGAAATAGAGAAAGAGAGAAATGAAAGTGGGAGAGGAAAATAGATAGATAGATAGATAGATAGAGAGAGAGAGAGAGAGAGAGAGAGAGAGAGAGAGAGAGAGAGAGAGAGAGAGCTAGTGTAACATTTAATGGCCTAGTAACTTGTGTGTAGCGGAAGATAGCATGAACATAGTGAGCATTTCATTAGAATAGATACCTAATGAGATTAACAAGAGTGCTTGGGTGGAGAGAGAGCAACAAAAAGCATAACACCTAGTTAGATATCACGAACAAACTTCAAAAGAGAGAGAAATTAAGCAATTGAAAATAGTTGAGGACCGGATTTGCATGGAGCCGGTCCCCCCTCCAAAAGGCTTTGTATTATGGTTTCTCCCATTAAGAGAGACATTTTACAATACAATTTCTTGTGTTCCTTCAATACTAGCTAGTGCAATGAAGATGGAAACTTCATGCACTACACAAAACACTTATCAAACACAACATCAATTCCCTCACAGTCCCAGACCCAAGACCTCACACACCTTCGAAGATGGTGAGAGCTAGCGGGGTATGAGAGTAGATTGAGAGGAAGAAGGAGTATTCTTACAAGAAAGATGTACATCTCCTCAAATAATCACTCATATTAGCATAGCTTAGTTAGTAATTAGCATGGTAGAGGAGATGAGCATGCATTGAAGCTTGGCTCTTGGTTGGATTTGCATCACAAAGCCAAGAGTTGTTGGTGTAGACCTCCCTTCTCACAAGCTTGGAGTAGGTGATAAGATTTCCATTAAAGCTTGAGAAGGAGAGAGAGTCTTCTTTTCTTCACACATGAGCTAGTGTGAGTGTGTAGGTGATAATGCCTTTGAAAAATCAGCCCCCTCTCTCTCTTGGTCGACCCCTCTTGCTATTTGCTCTTGCTAGCATCCTATTGGACCTCCCCAGGCTTAGCCAATGGTAATTAAGCAGCATAAGTGATAGCCTTCTAACATGTGTCCCCCTTTCCCCTTTTGTGAGAGATTTAGGTAATTATTTAATTCAACTAAACTCTCATTGGACCCCTTTGCCTCCTGGCCAATAGGAATCAGGCAAGCCATTGGGCTGCTGAATGCTCATTGGTCCCCTTGGGAGACTGTCCAATAGTCTTCTAGAGAGTTTAATTCTTATTGGTTCTTTTATTAAGTGTTTTTAAATTAATTAAACTAGATTTACTCTAGCCTAATTCTCATTGGTCCACCTCCAAACACCTTGTGGGCATCTGGGCTAGGGAGCTGACATGTGTCCCTCATTCCCTTTGTGTAAAGGGAGCTTGTGTGTGTGTGTGTGTGTGTGTGTGTGAGTTTCTCTCTCATCCCCTACTTCTTGGGCTTGCCCCCTTCTATGTAGGGCTTGACAAAGACTTTTGGGACACACACAAAGCATCCAATTTTCCCTAAAGTTGACCTTTGGACACAACCTTTGAATTTTGGAACCTTAGCATTTTGGAAGTCTTAATGGGCTGAAAATTAGGGTCTTTTAAGCCCATTGTTGCACATGGATCTTTTACAGATGGCCCCCCCTTTGGATCCCTATTTTCCCTCCTTTGGACCCTACTGTGGCCGGTCTGCTAGCTTAACCAATATTCTAGCTTTCTCTCCCCTGGCAGTTCCCCATATTGAATGATCAATTTAACATGAGAAAATCATTTAGGAGAATTTGATATTGATTATTATGACACACACACACACACACACACACACACACACACACACACACACACACACACACACACACAGAGAGAGAGAGAGAGAGAGAGAGAGAGAGAGAGAGAGACCATAGTAAGAGGGAGAGAGAATAGATAGAGAAAGAGAGAGAATAGAGAGAGAGAGAGAGATATATATATATATATATATATATATTATATATATATATATATATATATTATATATATATATATATATATATAAATATATATTATATAAATATATATAAATATATATATATATATATTTATATATATATATATATAGAGAGAGAGAGAGAGAGAGAGAGAGAGAGAGAGAGAGAGAGAGAGAGAGAGAGAGAGAGAAGGAGGTAGATAATAGTTCTATTATCGTCCTCGGAGGTCAAATATGACCTATGGGACCAAATGAACATGTCACGTGGTGTGAGTGGAGGTCATAAGTGACTCTCGATGCTAAAAAATGGCTAAAATGTGCGTTGCAATAGAGAGTCCACATCGTGGTTGGGAGAGGAAGGTATGTAGGGAGAGATCATGGCTGAATATATGGGGAAAATAGGACCTAATGTGGTCAAAAGTTGAGCACTCAAGTAGTGTGTGGTACTCACTCTCTCGCACTTGACGAGAGAGTGAGTACTCTCACACTTGACGAGGGTATAAGGTGCAAAGTCGATGAGACTCCTCGCCAGTGCCCCAACGTCCTGTCTCGCAGCGTAGAGAATGGGAGCTAAGACAAATGGAGACAATGGTGCAAATCGCACTAAACTGGATGGGCTCAAGGATGTAGGGATGGGTTTCGTTACCTTGCTTGGAGAAGAAGAGAGATTTGTAGTTTGGGGCAAGGTGTGTAGAACCTCCGGATTTCTCCCAAGCCATGATACATTGGTGTTGTAAGAAGGCCTCATTAACTTGGTAGTCGATCGATGCATCCTTGACCAAGTGACATGCATCCCATATTCCAAACCATTCCTTGATGTCAAGAATCCACCCAAAACATAGTATTTTTCTTGTTGTTGGACGGATACGCCATGACGGACGTCAGCACAACGAGAACTCACCTAACAAGTAATGTCAGCTAAGGACGAAGCTCGACCCGCAGGCGCGTGGAAGCAAGCATAAGGTGTCAACTTACACTCGACCGACTCCTAACTAGTTCCTACAGAGGCCCCTACCAATTGTAAAAGTCACAGTCTTCAAGAGAACAAAAGAGGATGCTTCCTACAACGCTTGCTAGAGCCGAACACCTATCAAACACTTCGGAAACACCACATAACTTGAAGGAGACCCTATGAATACCTATAGGCCACTCTCCCTAAGGTCTGTGAACCAAAGTCACGACCCAAAACACCCGTTGCAGAAATACGTAGGATGTCTGGCCAAAATCTGCAGGTCTTCGTTTCCGAAATCTGAAGTGCCTAATGTGTGGTTCTACTCAATGTGAACGTGTGGATATGCTGCAATGCAAAATCGGACAACGTATGCTCACCCAAACAACCGATGAAGCTCGTAGAAGAAGCTCCCGAAGCCGGACCGTATGCGTGCAATGTTGGTATCGGCTCGTAGCTCTAGTCGGGGGCAACACGCTACACTTCTCCGCACTCGATTCCGACCACTGTAGCACACGTAGCGTCAAAACAAAGCTGACACTCTCTCTCACGTACACAGTACACTCACTCACAAACTTAAACTTGTTTAAAATGACAAAAGGTCCTTCATTAAGGTCAAAAAGTGATATATATACCTTACAACTTCTCAAACCCTAAAGTTCCAAAATCATCCATCTACTCCTTCTAACTATCAAAACTGGGATACAATCTGGAAACTTTTGTAAGTCCCAATATTTACAAGGTGAAAAACCAGGTTTTCCTCAATGAATGACTAATTACAAAAAATAATAACCCGTTGAGTAGTTAGATGCCGTGGGGTGTGTCCAGCTTCTAACATCCCCCCCCTCCTTGTTCATGTCATCCCCGACATGGCCTTGAACTTTTTGCTTCACCTTATGGTCTCCCGCATCTTTAGTAGCGATTCGTACCGTGCATGTAGATTTAGCATTGTTGGCCCAAAGATGTCTGTATGCATGGTAAAGAACCCCGTGTAGAAAGCTTCTTCAAACGCCTGGAGGTGATAAGATGGGAGAAACATGATTCTTTGATATAATGCATGTATCACCTCCTTGGAAGGTTGACTTGACATCTCATACGCATATCTGTATGTGTCCTGGAAGAAGAATATGCTGTCATTCACCTATCCTGGCTTGAAGGTTTCAAACACTGCTAGGATGGTCCTGCAGATCTTTCTCATCATGATGCATGTAAGGTCAGGTGAGCCAGTGAACAACTTTATGGAGCCCGTTAGGGTTTTCACCATGTATTGTACACTTATTCCATCACCTGCCTTCACGCCTGGCAGCTTTGGGTAGTTCAGCCAAGTGGGTTGGATTCTCTGTAAGATTTCGTGTGCTTTCCACGTCCTAACCCTTGGTAGAGGGCAGAAGCTGAGATTGTCCCTGATGTGTTTAGGTGCCTCTACCAAGTGTATTAGGTACTACGGGTACTTGGTAAGCCAAGATTTCCTCCACTTGGGCTGAGAATCTACTATCAGCCTTACTCCTTCTGGCCTTGAGGTGTCTGCGTTGTAGAGAGGGACCGTTGGTTCTTCTCTGATCCGCTGGTTTATTGTTGCCGCTTCATATTTAAGCAATGGATATGGGAGAGAGGGTTGTAGCCATTCACGCCTGAGATTGCTGGCGTCGATTTTCTGAATTTTCATTGATTTGAAAACCCTCTATTCCCATTCCAAGGCCTCTTTGGTGCTCTCTCTAAGCTCTGCCTCTATTGCTTTTCGCAATTTTTCCTCTTCTTCTTGTGCTAGATCCTGGGGCTCTTGAGAGGAGCCTGCTATGCTTTCCTCTGGCATGGGTGTGTCCACAGGATCTGACACATTGTCGTGGTCGATCCCCTCATTGGCAGCTGGCCCTGAGCTCTCTGGTTCTGCTTGTTGTCGGCTTTTCAACTCCTCTATTTGCATGAGGAGTGTCTGCTTCTCCGCTTCTGCTTCGCCGCCCATAGTCACAAGGAGGTCATTGAGTTCATCATTTACTTTTTTTGCCTCCTCGAGCTTTATCTTGATGCTCGTCAATTCTTCTTGTAGGGCCTTTTGGCTGTCCTCCAATCTGGTTTGCATTGCAATAGAACCTTCAGCCATGATCACCCTCTGCTTCTTCTCGAGAGTCAACTGCTTTTGGAGTTCTTGCATTTGGTCTTCATACATTTGACTCTCCGAAATAATTTGAGTTGAGCTTGTAGCTCTAACTCGCGCAGGTGATGCTCTCAGCCTCTGGATGGTTTGATCTTTGACTTTTAATTGGTCCTTGAGCTCAAGGACTTCATCCAAGCTTGCTTCTTGTTCTATTTCCTCCTTCTCCTTAGCATTCCTCAAGGCCTCTACTTCTTTTGTTTCTTCTACTAGCTGGAGTGTCAGATTATCCCTTTCTTTTTCTGCATCTCGCAATGACTTGCTGAGTTGCAAGCACTCCTCTTCAGCTGCTTGCAATTTCTTTGCCGCTGCCTCATTTGCTTCTTCCTTTGTTTGGCAGTTTTGTAGAGCAGTGGCTAGGCTGGCCTGGAGGTCAGCTTCTCTTTCTTTGTGTCCTTGGCTTTTTGCCTGCAGTAGATCTCTTTCCATTTTGGTCTTTACTTCAGTGGCTCTTAGAGTTATCAACTCTTCGTCTGATGCCACAGATTGTGCCCTTATTCCAGCTAGCATTGTCATCACCACATCCCAATCATTCGAGGGCAGGTGCAGGTCTACCGTGTCGGTAGCAATCTCCTTAAGTTCAACTAGCCGGATGCCTGGCAGCTGTTCTTCACTTCGTGTCCTTGCCAAGTCGAATGCGACTGTGACGGCTTCTTCCTTTGAATAGCCTGCAGCTAGCAGGTCCAAAAATGCATAGTATGCTTCCTCGAGCTTTTTTTGTTCAGATGCAGGCTTGGCTTCTTCTTTGTGTTCAGGTTCTGTCCTGTGCTCTTGCTCTTCATCCTGGTGTTCTTCTTGCTTGTCTCCGGCCTTCTGATCTTCTGGAGGAGGGCTGCTAGGAGGTGGTGATGGCGGTGGGCTAGGTTTAGGGCTACCTGGTAAAGCTGTAGGTTTGCCCTTGAAATCCCTATCTGCTTTCGTCTTTCTTTATCTTTCCTTGTTTTCTTGTTCATCTAGCAACGTTTTCCGTATTTGCTCCACTTCTTCCTCGGTGAAAGGGATGTGTGGAATGTTTTCCGCCGCAGCATCAAGAATCTCGAAATTCTTGATATAGTCTTCGAAGCGGTCCCTCTGCACTCTTCTTGAGGATCCGGACATCGACTCAAGGGATGGATTCCATAATTCGTTTAGATCGCCCTTGAGGGCTCTTTCTGCTCGGAAACTCTCCATTAGCCTCTCGAGTCTAGCCGCTTTTTGTGATCGAGTCTCTTTGGCTGGCACTTGAGCAGATTCTTTTTTTCCTTTCTTCTGCTCAGGTTGCTCCTCTTCCACTGGCTCCAGTCGTCTCTTCAACCTTGTAGCCACCCTTGGTGCTCGTTGTGGCTCGTCTTCTTTGTCTTCCTTTATCCTTAGCGAGTCATTCTGAGATGGGGGGTCAGGCCACCTTCCCTTGGCATGTAGTGCTGCATAAACTACCTTGGTTATCATCTCTCCTGGCACTATGTAGGTTGGCTTTTTGTTTCCCATCTTTACCAGGATGTCTTGTATGTATGCCGCATAATTGATTATCTTTGGGGTGCCCTTCGTCATTGCCCAAGTAAAGGTTGTGGCAATTGCACCTGGCGGCATCCTGTACTTCTACGGCCTCTTCGTGCACATGTGGAAGTATTGGTTGTACAATTGGCACATGATCGCCACCTTTGGGTTGGCGATGTCTTCAAAAGTGTAATTAGCCTTTTTCTCTTTGTACACCTTTACTTCATTCCTTCTCTTTGTCACACTGTCTCCCTGATTGGAGAGATCTAGTGCATGAGCGACAACCCTTTCCATAATAATGATCTCTGTGCTGGGTCTGCCGTGCAAATCCGTCACCTTGGCCACTCCATCTTCTCTAATGCTGGTCACAAACTCCCATACTCTTTTGACGTCCACCCCTGCTGGGATTGCTTCAAAATAGTTATGGAGGTCAATTTTCTCCAAGTAGCCGGCCATTTTTCTCTGGACAAATTCATTGAGCTCCCTTGGCAGTATTGGCAGCTCTATTATATTTCCGTCATTGTCCTTGAATACTGCTTGGTAGATTTTTAGGTCGTTTGACTCTAGTAGATCTTCCTGTATCCAGGTGCTTGTAGGCTTTAATGTTCCCTGTGGAATGACAAATTGTTCCCCCTCGTCCAGATAGTCTTTGATTGTCATTCTCTTCTTCTTTGCCGGTGACTTCGAGGATGCCATAGACCCTATTGTACTTAGCAATCCAAAGTTTAGCGTTTTTTTTTTCATATCAGCTGCTAAACTGAGTTTTACTAATCCAAATGACTTGAAAATTGAAATCATAGCTCAAAAGGAACTTGTGAAGCTGTGCATGTGCTCACAGTGCAAATTTGATAAAAAAAAATCCATCTAGACATCCTACGCGTAGGATGTCTTTTTCTTCAGAATTGGTTCATACTTGACTTGTAGGTAGTGCAAGGCTCATGGAACATGGTTATAAGCTTGGATTTGAATTTGGATGTCAAAAAGTGGATTTTAGGGCTGATTTAGGCTTTAAGTCACAATTTTGGTAGATTGTCCATCATGGGAAGCAATTGATGTCCAAATGGGTTGAAACTTGGTATATGGGCTCAATGCATCATGGTATCAGCTCCTATGATGTCATTTCTTGCACAGAAGTCTAAATCTAAGCTTAAGACATCCTACGCGTAGGATGTCTTTTTCTTCAGAACTGCATGAAACTTGATCAATGGGTTGTCCTTGACCTGTGGAACATAGCCATAATCTTGGATTTGTATTTGGACAATATTTGATGCATGTAGGGCTCTATGAGGTGTTTTTGGGCTCAAAAAATGTATGTTGAAGGTGTTGGGGGTCAAAAGTGATTAGAAGGGCTTCAAGCTTGACATATGGGCTCTTGTTGATGAGGTTATTACTTCTGAAATGACAAAACTTCTCCTTCATGCCCAAAAGGTCCATTAGACATCCTACGCGTAGGATGTCTTTTTCTTCATTTTTGCTCCCAGACCACACAGAAAGTTAGCTGATGTGTATGTGAATGTGTTGTGCAAATTTCATGAGATTTGGAAAAGATTTGGTAGGTTAATGGCCCTTTAGTGCCTTTATGACCTATCTTTGTGTTTTTCCATGCATATGAGGTCCAATCTCTTCCAAAGGTGATGAAATTTGGTGTAGGGCTTGTGAATGTCATTCAGAACATGTGCATGGCAAGAATTGTTGGGTTTTGTGCCAAGAATTTCCCTTGAGACATCCTACGCGTAGGATGTCTCCTGGTGATTTTTCTCTTGTTAGTGCTCCCAGTGCTTGCCCTTTGCTCCCCTAAGTCCCTTTTGAGCCTAATTTCAACAAAAAAGTCAATTGGGTAAGTAAAAACTCCTTGTGTGGACTTCAGAGCCTCTGAGCCGTTTTCTGACTTTTGGAGTGCTTTTTGGCGATGAAATTCCTCGATGTTGGTCTTCATAGCTTCCAAATCCTTTGGGGATCCTTGCCGTATTATTTTTGTCGACTTTGGCTTCACTGGAGCTTCATTTGGCAATTTGTCGCTCTAGAAGCACCCGTGGAGGCGTTTACATACCTTTGATGATTTTTGGTGGTCCACCACCATAGGACTTGGTTGTTGATGGTCTAGGAAAGCCGCTCTTGAAGTTTGGTGGCAAACGGACTTGCGGTTTGGCCACAAGTGCATTTTGACGCTTTGTCTGTCTGATGTCGTTTCTGAGGTTTAGTGACGCTTCGGGTCACTTTTTGGTCATGCGGGTCATATGGACTTGTCGAGCATGTCGATATGCTCCTACCCGTAAATTTTGGTAGCATTTGATCGCCGTTTCGCCGATTTCCCATTTGGTGGCCTCTTGAGGGTTTTTGGGAATTAGGGTTTTTCCAATGTTTTCCCACTGCCATTGGCTATCCAGGAAGGGTCTCCTAGACTAGGGTAAGCTACTGATGAAGTCTTGTTGCTTTCGGGTCAGCCGTTAGGCCACCATTTCTACTTGTAGGTCTCTACCGCTCGCTTTGTGTGTGACCTCTACACTAGTTTTCGTGACAGAATGACAAACATGCGCGAAAAGCTCAAGGTGGTGAGCCTACCTCTCATGTCTGGAGCTGGTCGGGTAGACGTGCGCGTCATAGAAGCTGCTGGAAGGTCGATCCGCTCTAGGTGGCAGAAGCTCTCTCCACAAGGTCAATAGTGAGAATGAGCTAAAAATAGGGTGAAAAATTCTTATAATGGAGGTCCCCGAACCATTTTTCATGAAATTTGACATGTGCTCCTATCTTTCTGCAAGATGCGGTTTAGGCTAGAAAAAATTCTTGATTTGGACTCCATTTGCTCTGTTTACCAAAAATTTGTCATTTCGGCCAAAACCTTGCCAAAACACACTTTCCGCTTTCGTCTCATAATTGCACCCCCATTGTACCATAGGTTGTTCTTTAGTCACTGGTCATCCCCATATTTTTTGTTTTTCATTACGACTGTTTTTCACCTGCTTTTTGTATTTTTGAAGTTTTTCTGCCGAAAATTAGCAAAATTAAAAGAAAAATAGCAAATCAAACCCAAAAAATCCCCATAATTCATAATAGATCACAAACATCACCGCAACACATTATATACACTCTCATGCAATTTTTGTGGCCAGATTTCTCCGTTTTACCAATATTTTGCCTGAAAAATGGCTATTTCTACATATATACACACACCTAGGGGCTTAATTTGGCGTTTGGCCCCATATTCCTGTAGCTTCATGCTGTATAAGGGCATATATACTTGGGTTACTCCAGAAAATTTCGCAATCAAACGTCAACCCTGAAAATAGTCAAAAATTGTGCCCTTATTTGCTATTTCTGTTATTGGTTCCGCATTGAGAATGCCTCCCCCCCTCCTAGTCGGAGTCCTCCTGGACGACAAGGTTTCGCCTCGGAGTATGTGCCGTGCATAGGTTGAAAAAGTCGTGCTAATGCGTGGTCGATTAATGTGGCCCTATTTTATGCATACTCGGTCAATGCATGGAAAAATTAATGCAGTGTAAGAGAAGGGAATAAGCAAGATGCTTATTGGCATTCGCCGTCGAGGTTTCCTGTTTTCTTGGCAAGTAGCAGCTGTAACTCTACTGCTCTTTGTTTAATGGTCTTTTTGGTCAGAGGCAACTGCGTTGCCGACACTGTTGATGGAGTCGTAGCTATTTCGGAGGATGTGATAGCTATGAGCCGTATGGCCTTGGCTTTCCATTGGTAGTGTGGTGCGGCCAACTTTTCCCCTTGTTGGTTTGTCATCAGCACCCACTTATATTTGTTTGCCCGGTTGACCTGTAGATGTCTACTTTCCATCGTTGCTTGTACCGTAGGTATTTGCTTTGGTATCCAAATGTGAGTGACATGAGGGTTTTGGCTAAGAATTTTCTTTGGAATCCATATCTGCTTGGTTACCTTGGTTTTTGGTTGCACCATCTGGTTTGTTAGAATTCGGTTGTCACATTGTGTTTTCCCCCTCATGGCGTTTCTATCCTTCCGCATCCATACTTATTTACCTTGTTGTGGTAGTCTAGATTTTTGCAGTGTAGTCGGTGATTTCAGCTGTCTGTGATGAGCATGGTTGGCCGTTAGCTGGTAGTTGGTCTCAGGTTTCGTGTTGACCGTTGAGGGTATTTGTTCTTTGGTATTTGTTTCCAGTGATTGCATGGCTTGCATTTGATCCGGATGTTCCTTTTGAGCAAAAGCTACCACCTGCTATTCGTTTTCGTGCTGGATTTTGACCGCCTGTGCTTTCCAGTCTATTTGGACACTGTATGCTTTTTGCCAAGGTTGCCCTAGCAGCATTGGTTGTTGTGTGCTTTCATCTGTCACCACATAGAATTTGTGTGGGTAAATATATTGATGTAACTGGATATGCAATATAATCCACCCTAATGTTTTCAATGGATGTGATGTGCTACTTTCCAGCACTTGGGGAGTAGGATGAAGTTGATCTGCGACTTGGAGTTGTTGGTATAATCCGTAAGAGATCAAATTTGCTTGAGCACCCGAATCGAGCAAGGCTGGTGATTCAACTTGATCATTGCCCACCTTGACTGTAATTATTGGCTCGACTGTGTCTTCTTCCAAGTTCATGAGTCGAATGGCATTGATTCTCAATGGTGGTTTACTTTGTTGTTGTTGTCGCAGAAGCTGTCTTTTTGCAATGCGTTCTTGTGCTTCGGTTTGAGCTTCCTCCCGTACTCCCTCTTTTTCTTTTATTCTTTTCTTTCCTTGATGAATTTGTTGGAGCATCTCCTGTGTGAGTGGAAGGTGATATCTCCTTAGTCGACACCCACTAATCCAGTTTGGCATTTCTTCACCTGCTAATGTAGCAAGCTTGACGGCCCCACTTTGTGATAGATCATGAATCACAAATGGTCCCCTCCCTCGCTTTTTCAGTTTCTTGGCATGTTGCTTTAATGTATAAACAAGTACGTAATCTCCTGTTTTAAACTCTTTGGTACGCACATGTTGATCAAAAAACTCCTTTTGCCTTCTCTTTTTAGCATAGATCGAAGCGACCGCTCGTAAGCGGAGTTCATCTAGCTTTTCAAGATCATTAATTCTTGAAGAGAGTTCATGCCTTGTCCATTCCAAGTTTGTTGCTACGCGTAGAGTTGGGATTAAAAACTCTATGGGTAGTATAACATTTAGCCCAAACACCATGTTGTATGGTGTTGTTCCTATTGAGGTTTTGTAAGCTACCCTGTATGCCCATAGTGTTGAGTGTAGCTGCTGATCCCATTCGGTCCTTGAATGTGACACTATTTTAGTGAGGACCGTGCATAGTGTTTTATTTGTGGCCTCCACTTGCCCATTGGCCTGTGGATGGTATGGTGCTGATTTTCGATGTATGACCATGAAATCCTCTAGTAGATATTCAATGACTTCATTGAGGAAGTGTGTTTCACGGTCACTGAAAATTTCTATCGGTAACCCGTAACGTACAAAAACATTCTCATACAAAAATTGAGCCGTGGTGCGTGCATCAGCTTTTTGTGTTGCTTTGGCTTCGACCCACTTTGTGAGATAATCCATAGCCACAATGATATATTGGGTATGGGTGCGATATGCAGGGGGTGATATAGGTCCCACAAAATCAATTCCCCACTTTGCAAATGCCCTTGCCCCCATCATTGGCCTTAATGGCATCTCATCTCTTTTGATTGGTACCTTGGTGCGTTGACATGCATCACACGTTTGACAAACTCTTCGGCATCCATGTGCAATGTAGGCCACCAGATTCCTGCAGTTAAGACAATTTTTGCCGTCTTATCGCCCGAAAAATGGCCTCCACTTACTCCACTATGTGCATGTTCTAGAATCAGCAGGTATTTGCTTTCACTTGCACAGATTCGAAGTTGGTTGTCCTTGCCCCGTTTATAGAGTTGATTTCCAATTAACTGAAAGTCACGAGCTTCCAGATCTATAGCTTTCTCTCGTGCTCTTGTAGTGTTCTCAAGGAATGTCCTGGTGGTTAGAAAGTCAATGATATATTGACTCCATGCAGGTGCTATGTTCACCCGAAACAATGTTGCGTGATCCACTGGTTGCTTGGCACTACATACTGTACAATTGGTAACGTAAGAATGGGTATCCGCATACATAGTTGGCCAATAAACTCCTAATTGTTTCAGTCTTTGGTGTGTTTTCACTGTTGAACAATGAAATGCACAACCCTAGACATGAGCCTCTTCCAGGTAGCACTTGAATTCTTTCGGATTTATACATAATCGTAGGATTAGGTCAGATTCAAGATGATACAGCCATCCTGCTATCAACTGGAAGTTTTTTGTTTGTAGAATTGTTCGCTATTTGTTTCTACATCCTGTATTATCAAACTCACTTCCAAAGGATAGAATGCTAACTATTTCCTGAGACCATTTGGGTACCATTTCGATGTTGAAAAGATAAGCATCTGGTATGTCATCATCTACCCCTTGAGGGGCTTCTCCGTTGTGTATTCTTGAAAGATGATCAGCTCGCAGATGAGTTTTCCCCTTTTTGACCACCACTGTGAAGTCAAATTCTAGCAATATAATAAACCAGCGTACGATTCTCCCTGTATTGCAAGGTTTATTTACTAGGTATAAAAGAGCTTGATGATCCGTGAAGAACACAAATTTGTTTGCAAGCAAATAATGCCGAAATTTCTTCATAGCATAAATCATTCCTAACCCTTCCCTTTCGGTGGTTGTGTAGTTCTTTTCTGCACTGTTTAACTGTCGTCTCGCATAGCAAACTGGAAAGATCCATTGTTCCGTCTCCAGGTTGAGCTAGAATGCTACCAATGGCATATGCCGAAGCATCAATGTGCACATGGAATATCTTGTCCCAATCTGGTGCCTTTAGCACAAGTGCGGATATAAGGTTTTATTTCAGCCTTTGGAATGAAGTCTCACACTCATTGGTCCATTCAAAATTGACTAGCAAATGATACAAAGGTTGTGCGATAACCGCATACATGTATATGAATCTTCGATAATATCCACAGTGCCCCATGAAGGATTGCACTTGTTTTGCATTAGTAGGCCTGGGTAGGTCTACAATGACTTTGACTTTGTCCAGGTCTGTGGTTATGCCGTTTCTTGAGACAATGTGTCCTAAGATTCGTCCTTGCTTAACCATAAATACACACTTTTCCGGGTTTAGACAGATTCGATATGTTCTGCACTTTTCAAAGACTTTTTGCAAATGGTCAATATGTTCTTCTCGCAGAAGAGAGTGTACACATAGGTCATCCATGTAAATTTCTAAGAATATTCTTAGGTATTCCTTGAAAGCGTGAGTCATTAACCTCTAGAAAGTGGCTGGTGCATTTGTTAGGTCAAATGGCATAACTCGATATGCATAAATCCCCCATTCTGTAGCAAAAGCTGTTTTGTGTTGATCCTCCCTTGCTATTGCCAATTGGTTGTATCCTTAAAACCCATCCAGAAAGGAATAATCCCGTTTCCCGGCCACTCGCTCAAGGACATAACTCGTAATTGGCAAGGGATAATTATCCCTTACGGTTGCCGCATTCACCTTTTTGAGGTTTACGCACACTCGCAGTTTTCCATTCTTCTTGGGAACGACCACAATGGGTGAAACCCAGTCTGTATGTTCAATTTCATAGATGAACTCTGTGTCCATTAGCTTATCAATCTCTTCTTTGATTTGTTTGGCAAATGTGTCATTATATGTATAAGGACGTTGTTTGCTAGGTTTTGCATCTGATTTTAAAGGAATTGTATGTTGGCATATTAATGGATCAACTCCTTTAAGGTCTTTATAGGACCAAGCGAACACATCTTTATATTTCGTTAGAAGTTGTGTAAGCTGTGCTTCCTCTTCAGGCTCTAAATCATTAGCTATATAGACCGGCTGAGGCTTTTCACCTGGTTCTGCGAGGTCCATTCTTTTTGCGTTTTCAGGCCCGTCGTAAGATTCTTGGTTGGTTCTCTCTCTGATTGGTGGTGCCAAGATGATTTTTCTTTCCTGGATAGTAAATTTCCTATAGTGAGGTGGTACGTTCATGTTGCCCTTTTCTGACTCCCCTTTACCATCACTATCCTCTTTTGGTATTTTTGTTTACGCTCTAGTTTGGTCCACTATTGGTATTTTGTTGGTTCTTTTTTTGTTTTTTTAGATTTTTGTGATTTTGTTTGAGCCCGAGCTTTTCTTTCCCGATTCGCTTGTTCTCACGTTCGTTCTTTTCGATTTTCTGAGAATTTTCCTGATATTTGATCTTTCACACAATCCTCTGCTTTTACAAGCATCAAATAGTGAGTTTTTCCTTTTATCCTGGGCATCAGGTTCTGTCTCACTTTATTTTCGGCTCTTTTCTTCCTATAGCGTTCTTGGCGTCTAGGGTGTTGATTAGCAAAATCATAAAACTTGATATTCTCTGCTTCATTCCCACGCTCACTGGAGGTGTCCGAACACTCATTATCTGCCTCATCATTTACTTCCACTTGCTCAGAAGAGTTGTAAAACTCTTCTTGTTCTGGAGGTGCTACCGTCTCTTTTTCTGGTATCACGCTTACCATGTAATAGGGTAGCACATCATAACCATCCTTATCGCAAAATTTTGTTGTTGGATTGTCGGTAATGGTACATACATCTAACGTTGCCAGTATGTGTTCCCATTCTAGAGGCTCGAAGGCATCTTCAGGGAATGGCTCCGGAATATACTCTTTGTCTTCAATTGCTCTTTCTAAGATGCAATCCTCTTTTCTTAAGCTTCCACAATGTGAAGCTCCGCACATCCATAGCTCTTTTGGTTGCCCCAACCATGCTGGTAGTTCTGATCCTGCTATTGTATCCGAATCAAACTCTTCCACAGGTGTTTGGTTTACATCCTTGTAACCTATGGTCTTTCAAGTGTATTTTAGTTGTCGTCTCGCCATGTCTGAGGTATATCTGGTCATAACCCCAATCTTGGACCATCTTCAGTTGTCGCATGAATGGTCGTCCCAAGATTATCTCATAATTGTTCTTTTTGTCGAAATCGACTATTGCAAATGTATGCTCATACTCGATCCCACACGAAGTGACAATTACCTTTTCCAAGAGTCCGAGAGGCTTCTCCATGAAACCATCTGCCAACTGCAGCTTCATTCGGGTAGCCCTTAGAGCTGGTTTTCCCCATTTTTTCCAGACTTCCTTTGTGGCGATAGCAACTCCCGCTCCACTGTCAAGAATAGCTTTGGAAACCACTCCTTGGAATTCTACAGGTAGCGTTGTGTTTCCGTCTTCTCCCTCACAATATTCTCCAACCTTATTCAATGGTACCGGCCTAGTGTTTAGATTAGGTCTGTCCAACTCCCTGATTCCTTCTTGTAGTTTCAAGGTGGGGTTTTTTACTCCAAATTTTTCCAGGCATTTTCCTACTGTGGTCCACATGTTTGGCCTTAGCTTTAGGAGTTCTGCTAACGTGATTGTGCATGCCACCGGGGTGGCTAACAGCTAAATCAATCCTTGTGAGTCCATCACCTTATTAGAAGAAAATCTTTGAGATGGAATTGCCCTCACTTCCGGCTTAGGTTCGTATTCTCCTAGGTAAGAGGGTAAAGTTCTCAAAGAGTCTGGTTGGCCGTGTCCCGAACTAATAGATCCTTGGTCTCCCCCTTGTGAATGCACCTCAAAGTTTATTTATGATCTTGCCTCAAATTCTTCAATAGGAGGTAGGATCACATTCTTTCCTTTTCTCGTGCTATTCATGTGGTCATTCATTCTATTAGCGTCGTTGGCCTCTCTGATTTGCTTCCACAGATCATCTAGACCATTACCATCCTTTCCCATCTTTGCCGATATTCTAGGACGGACTCCGTCACTTGCCCCTTCGGTGGTATTGGGCACTATGATAGGCTCTCCTCTGGACTCATATTCATTAGTGAGTCTTTCCTTTGTTTCCTCATGTTTCTCTATTGTTGGTTGGATAGGGGTTGGAACTGACACATCATGGAAATTTGCCGGTTTTCCCAACGGGTCTTCCATCAATGATTGAGCCGTCTCGATCATCTTTTTACACATATCCAACCTTTGTTTTTCTATTTCCGCATATGGATATGTCATCCATCTTTGCTCCAGGGTCTGGTTTTTTTTAAGCCGAGCTTCATAAGCTCTTAGAAGCGCATCCAACTGCTTGTTTACTTTGTCTGCTAGCACAGATCCTCCTGATCCTGCACTTTTGGGCTCAACTATTTCCTTTGGTGCTGTGGCTGCTGTGGTGTGTGAGCTTAGGCTGGCTAGATCTTCTAACCGCTCCAACCTGTTCTTTGTATGTTTCAACTCATCGGATAGGGCGGTTTGCTCTCGTTCTTTCCTGGCTTTCCTACGCGCCTTTCTTGCCTTCCAAGTGCTTCTCAGATTTTTCGTTTCTGAACTTTGGGCATCCGTCTTTGGTTCTTCTATTATGGGTTCATTCGTCCTTCTTTGGGCTTGGGCCCGTGTCACCGCCTGAACAGGTATGACTTTTTCACTTTATGATACTCCACTGGAAGGTACTGTTTCCAACAGGTTCAAGGTGGTTTTTGCTCCTTTACTCGGGTTTTTAGGGAAATTGGGAATCAAATGAGTAATTCCACATTCTGGGCAATACGCATTGACTCTAATGATTTCATCATGGGGACAGTCTCTCAGCCAATGGTCTCCGCCACACTTGTAACAGGGGCCCTTGGGTTGTTGAGGTGCTCCTTGAGCTCCCCGTTGCTGGTAATTCTGTCTCTGTCCGCCCATGCCTCCATTGGCTATGAACAACAATGTTCGTTCATCTAAGTTATATCTTCCTTCTCCTGCGGCCTGTATAGTAGTTGGAGGTCCTTGATTCCCCATCATGCTCCATGGATCTGGTGTCAAGAGTTCCTCCGGTGGATAATAGATAGGGTTCGCCGCATATCCATTGGGATCCTCATAGTATGCATGCATAGGCACCGAAGCCTTTTCTTCTGGTTCAGTTACCGTTGGGGTGTATCTTACACCAACTGGTCGTAATCCTGGTAGGGGTGGTTCTTGCCCCAACACCGGTTGTGGTCTCTCTACACCTACAGGTCCTGGAAAGTTGCCTGCTTGATATCTAGGCATAGGTGGAACTTGAGGGGAAGCTACAGGAGCTTGGGGAGCATAAGGTCTCTCCCTCACATATCCGTTGTTATAGTAACATTCCTCGGTCCCATGGTTTGTCCATTTTTGTTCAATAGCACACCACTTGGGCGGTTTAGCCTGGGGTTTGGCGTACAAGTTGATCTTTTTTAGCACTTCATCTACAAGCTGTTCTTGGTTTACCGCTATTTCTCCTTTCAGTGTTGTCTTGGAGGACTTGCTCCCACTTTGCTGTGAAGATGAATCGTCATCAAGGTCCTTGAACTCCCCTTCTTTGTAAACTGCACAATTTTCCACAAGGTACAAGGCTTCCTTGGTCAACTCATTCAATGTAGTGCTCCTCTTCATATGTAAGTCTTTTTGGAGATCTGCATTCCTTAGTCCTTGGATGAATATCATCATAAGTCTCGACTGAGTTGGCAGTTCTTCAACAGGACAGAACTTAACATATCTCTTTAGTCTTAGGGCTGCCTTCCGTACAGATTCTCCATCTTTTTGTTTGAATTTATGGATTTGTGAGACGGTATTATGAGCTATTCCCCTTTGAGGGAATTCCTCAATAAACTCGTCAAACACTTCCTCCATCGACTCAAAGTCTCTACGCTCTACAGAGTCAAACCAAGTTGCAGCATCATCCTCTAGGGTTAGTCCAAACCCTGTGAATTGGGTAGGAAAGTCTAACACCTCTTCAGCTCTAATCACACGTACAAAGGCTGCCACATGATCTGTTGGGTCTCTGTTTCCTGTGTATTTCCTGTTTACCCATTTTTGCACTTGAGAAGGTCTAATTCTGCGATGGTCTACAAACCTCATCATGGGATCACCCCTTCCAAGTCTATACCCCTCCTCAGGTCTTCTGTAATAGGCTGGTTCCTCGCCCAACGGTGCTCCTAAGCCATAATTTCTAAAGGTTCTCGCCGGAGGTGGTCCTTCTCTTCGAACTCGTTCCATGGGTGGTCCTCCAAGTTCGGTCGACCCTTGTGTCTTTGGCTTACTCTCTGCTTGATACCTTGAATAGTGTGGTGGTTCTTGCAAATCCCTGAGCCCTCAAGCCGCTGGATAACCCTCTCGGTTTCTGTTTGGTTCCATTGTCGCACTTTTTCTAAGCCATGCATGCAATGATGGCTGGTTTACTGGTTGGTCTTGGTTGTTGAATGCTCGCGGTCTGGGGGAATATGATGTAGCGTCATACTCATCTCAGAATGGATTCGTTGACTTGCTTGGGGTGTGGACGGCTCTCGGCATTTCCTCAGGGGCATATGCTGATGCTCCTAGACCTGTTGCTCTTTCTACTTCCTCTGGGAGAATACGTTGGTATTCTCGCCCATATCTATCAACAAAAACTATGCCCTTCCCCGTAGTAGTTTCATAAGAGAATAAGTAAAGAACTTTGTCTTTGCTTAGTTCGTCTACGTATGGTTCTTTACTGTGAAAGTAAGAGACAATACCCTCGCTCTCGTGTTTGTAGATTCCCACATTCTCGTTATAAGTTGGAACCCTGATTGTTTTCTTATCGTACATGAAAATAGCTCCATGCCGATCAATGTTTGGTGGAGGCTCTTGAGTTTCTGAAATCATTTTCCCTTTAGCCACGTTGTCTCCATATCTGTTGTAATCTTCAGGGTTGCTAACTATTAAATAGTGGTTTCCCTTTTCGTCTCGAAATCTATCTCCATCATCATACACGTGGATTATCTCCAATCTTTGTGCTGGCCTCTCTTCAATACAAATGCACTTGCGACCTCGACAGTCAGAATAGACTAGGGCTTCTCTTGAGTTTGTTCCCTCCAAGAAGATCACAGTAAGCCTGGAATCATTCGAAGGATTTTGGGAGGTACTTCCTCCTCGCATAGGTCCCTCATAGGCGAAACTTCCTGGCTGTTGGCTCCCCATCATGAAGAAAGATTTGTATGACGATGTGTCAGTATCACTACCTTCCTCAATAATCAGTGCTGGCGGATCTAACCTTGCCTGAGTTACACTCTCTTCAGTGGACACTACGCTAACTTGGTCACTTGCCACTTTTTGGTCTCTAACAATGTATCTTCCTGATCTTAAATTCATCAAACTTATCAATGCAACTTATCACAAGTTCAACCACTAACCTGGCAATGGATCAGTTTCTGCATAACGTCTTGCTTTGTTGCTGAATATACCTGTACACAAGAGTTTTAATTTCGGCAATTGGATCAACGCATTTATCTGCTGGAGGTGATCTTAGTAAGGATTGGTATAACTGGAGAGTTAATCTCAACCACTACTGTATTCTATACACTGTTGATGTTCCTGATTGGGTTGCTAATCTGAAACAGTACCCTTCCTTGATGTTGGCCAATTTACGTGAAAAAGCTTGAATTCAGTATTTGATTTGTCAAATGGGCAATCAAGGTCCAATTTTACCTCTGAAAGAAGTTCTAGAGCCCTTAAGCCAAAGAGAACCTCACTGTCTAGGCCAAGTCAAATTTTCTCTCCAGAATGCCCCAATAGACATCCTACGCGTAGGATGTCTCATGCTGCATTTAGCCTGTATTTCTGCACTGTATTTTCCCCTTGTTGTGCTGAGCTTACAATTGTTTTTACTTTTTTATTTGGACTTCTAGAAGCTGGTCAATGAGTCAAAAATCTGTTCCGACGGCATGATGATGGTGTTGATCAGTCTAATCAACTCCAAATTGGACCAAAATTGACTAGCAGGATTGCCTTAGGCTATATAACCCCTTACAATGCTCAAAGTCCAATTATGGCTTCACTTTCTTGTATTAGACATACTACGCGTAGAATGTCTTTTTCTTCAAAATGGCTTTAAACTCAAGACTTCAGCTCTTATTGAGTTGCTGATCATCTTGGTATACTCAGATTTCAGTTTGGAGTTCTAAATCACTCAGTAGACATCCTACGCGTAGGATGTCTTTTTGGCCTGCTTGACCCCAGATTTGTTCCACAGCTTTCCCCTGATGTCAGTATCCCAGTGGTATGCTTAGATCTCAGTTTGGATGTCAAAAGTTTCAAACTTCTGCTGTTTTTCTTCTTTTAGTCAAAAGTGCTAAAGTCCACTTTGAACCCAATTTTCTTACCCGAATGAGGTGAAGACCCTTTTAGTCACTCAATATATCATGCAAGGCACACTCATGCAGCCATCTTAAGGTTTTGATTTCAAGTTGATGCTTTTGCACTAATTGGGTAGGATGTCTAGCAATTTCAGTCTATCTGGCCTTATCCTGTCAAGAGATGGCCAAATTTCCCCTTTGCAGTTGAAATTAGGGTAAACCCTACCTTCAGAACACATTGGTCACCTCAAAATTCCAAAATTCCTCCCAGATTGGCCTGTAGACATACTACGCGTAGGATGTCTCCTGGCTTAAAATTAAAGTTTTTCCTGACAGGAATGCTGCTGATGTTCTTTAGGCCTATCAGAAACACTCACAGTATTCTTTGGACTTCGATTAGGCTTTCAACCACACTTTTGCGTCTTTTACAAACTTGTAATGATTCTACCAAGCAAGTATACATGCATGAAATGCTCTAGATCTGAATCATGATGTTCTACTTACTCTACTCCTACCTACCATGAAGAAATGGTGATAATTGGTGTTTTTGGTTGCCTTTTGGCCTCTCCGGACTCTCAAGCTCTCTTCACACTGCTTCTCCCACTCCCTGTTCCTACTCTAGAACTTGACTACTAACTAAAAAACTTCCTAAGTGTACCTCCTCTACCTCAGTCGAAGGATCTAGGCTAGACACACGCTTCCTAAACTCCCTCTAAGACCTAGAGAGTCCTCCACCCTCTGATCCTATCTAAATGTAAAGCGAAACTCTTGGCAAGCCAAAAATCCCAATCCTCAAGGATTAGTCTCGGTCACCTACCTAAGGTTTTCGTCCCCGACAGCGGCGCCAATGTTGGACGGATACGCCGCGACGACGTCAGCACAGCGAGAACTCACCTAACAAGTAATGTCAGCTAAGGACGAAGCTCGACCCGCAGGCGCGTGGAAGCAAGCATAAGGTGTCAACTTACACTCGACCGACTCCTAACTATTTCCTACAGAGGCCCCTACCAATTGTCTAAGTCACAGTCTTCAAGAGAACAAAAGAGGACGCTTCCTACAACGCTTGCTAGAGCCGAACACCTATCAAACACTTCGGAAACACCACAGAACTTGAAGGAGACCCTACGAATACCTATAGGCCACTCTCTCTAAGGTCTGTGAACCAAAGTCACGACCCAAAACACTCGGTGCAGAAACACGTAGGATGTCTGGCCAAAATCTGCAAGTCTTAGTTTCCGAAATCTGAAGTGCCTAATGTGTGGTTCTACTCAATGTGAACGTGTGGATATGCTGCAATGCAAAATCGGACAACGTATGCTAACCCAAACAACCGATGAAGCTCGTAGAAGAAGCTCCCAGGGACCGTATGCACGCAATGTTGGTATCGGCTCGTAGCTCTAGTCGGGGGCAACACGCTGCACTTCTCCGCACTCGATTCCGACCACCGTAGCACACATAGCGTCAAGACAAAGCTCACACTCTCTCTCACGTACACAGTACGCTCACTCACAAACTTAAACTTGTTTAAAATGACAAAAGGTCCTTCATTAAGGTCAAAAAGTGATATATATACCTTACAACTTCTCAAACCCTAAAGTTCCAAAATCATCCATCTACTCCTTCTAACTATCAAAACTGGGATACAATCTGGAAACTTCTGTAAGTCCCAATATTTACAAGGTGAAAAACCGGGTTTTCCTCAATGAATGACTAATTACAAAAAATAATAATCCGCCGAGTAGTTAGATGCCGTGGGGTGTGTCCAGCTTCTAACACTTGTGTTTTATTGCTTGTCTAGTGAATCATTTCAGCCTTGACACCGTGAAGGTCCCCTGCCTTGCGAGTAGCAAGTTTCTCAAGCGTGCGGCATACATCTTCAATGGTAAAGAAGGGAGGCATAAATGGAAGGGAGCTACAACACTCCATCTTATCAGCATTGGGTTGCTCATAGAGGTTCTTGTAATGCGTATACATATCCTCAAGAATCAAGTCACCAAAGCTCTCAATCGCTTGCCTTTTAGATAGATAGATAGATAGATAGATAGATAGAGAGAGAGAGAGAGAGAGAGAGAGAGAGAGAGAGAGAGAGAGAGAGAGATAGAGAATTTCATTTGCACATGTGAGCTTGCAAGTAAGTAAAGAGAAATGATTGTAAGAGAAGCCACCTTTTTGTGGGGTGCGTCATGCGAGAGTGCAGAGGCTTCTGTAGAGTCTTTGAAAATTATATTTTTTACATCCCCAAGATGGAGTTCAAAAATGACTTTCTACTTTCTCTTTCTTTCTCTCATTGTTTTTGTCTATCTCTCTCTCTCTTTCTCCCTCTCTTTCTCTCTACGGATGCGGGAGTAGGTTGGAAAGATTTCAATGACACAATACCTCACAATGGAGGTAGACATGTAATGTGCACAAAAATCCCTCGAAGAAGCAACTTCTGTAAAGAGATGTTGCGCAAGAAGCACAATAAAGAATCTCTTCTTCAAAGCACTCTACAAAGGCAGAAGCATTCTTGCACTGCGCACAACACAAAACAATGGCTACATTTATGTAATTGTATATACTTAAATTATACTTAATCGTAGAAAGTATATAATTGTATATACTTAAATTATAGGGGGGTGTACATATATATTTTTTAATGCATGTATGTAGGCACTAAATATAGGAGCATAGCACTCGAAGGTTAGACGTTTTCTCTTGGGTATAGTTCTTTTTTAATCGTGGCATTGTAGTCATTGATCCATTCATGCATGGATTATCACAATGTACCTTTGGTCTTACCACGGTTGAGACTGTGATGATGTCTAAAGAGGTGCCCTTGACCTTTGGCACTACTAGCCCCTGCTTAGGTCTACTAGTATGTATATGTATCTACATGCTTATGTGCATATATACTTGTGTCCATATATATAGATGAGTGAGTAGGGGGGGAAAGCTAAATCTCATATTTCTTTTTGTAATATAAATGTCAAAAAAGAGACCACTTGGTGGGGAGCAGCCATCTGGTTCTTCTTTTCGTGGTTCACATCCCATGTGGGCTCCCATAGGGGTGGAGATCGCCTCCAGTAGACCCTAGTCTTGAGGCGGTGAGACTAAGCAAAGAAATTAAGATTATTTGTGGCTAGTTAACCCTAAACCATGAGTGTTATAGGTTTATTTTTGCTAATTGTAGGCATGGCCATCCTACACCTACTCTACTCAGGTTCCTCCACCGGTGGTAGACCCAAACCTACAATGGGCTATCTCTTTATGGGACTAGTACCTCTATTTGACGGATGCACTTTTTGGCTGATACGCTCTGCAGCAGCTTGCGACCTACGGTCTTTCTCCACAGTCCATGCCATGGGGGAGCCAGGGAGGGACTCCTTACATCCAGAGCCTTGCACCGATGGCACCTCAGTCTACGGCCCCTTCTTACCGTCCTACTCCCTTTCCACGCAGGGTCCCACTCCCATGGCATCGCAGGGTCCCATGCCACTCCATTCCGCTCGTGCTTTTTCAGAGCACCATTGATGCACTTCTTCTAGGGACGTGCGTCGATGCTCGTCTCAAGGCAGTGAGCGCCGAGAGAGATGGAGCTGTGGGGGCTCTTGTGGCTTCGCTTGTTTTGGTAGTGGGGGGGGGGGGGGGGGGGGGGGGGGGGAGGGATGGAGTCCCAAATTTTAGAGTGTGCCGCCCCTGATGCAAAGGACAAGGATACTGATGCCCTTGTCCCAAGACACGCACGGGTGCTACTGTAGGATAAAATATGGAGGGGAGGTGGACTTTGGCATAGCATAGGCATGGTGTTTCAACGCCATCTTCAGATTCTTAAACATTCAACGTATAAGAATTGTTTTGTAAAGTTTAGAGACCACCTGTCTGATCATGCACGCTACATTAAGGACGCATTGCATGCTAGATTTCCAAATACCCCCAATCAGTGTTTTTCACAACATTGGTTGGAGGGCTACATAAAAACATTTTTGAAAAATAAAAAATCTAGTGTATGATGTGCAATGACCAACCAAGTTAGAGATCCAGACAGGAGCTATCACGATGGCAACATAGCAGATGCGAAGTGGGAGTGGGCAATGCAAGAAAAGAGCGATCAAGATGCCCTTGTCCCAAGACACGCACGGGTGCTTGCGGGTATATACCTGCGACTATTGTCGTGTATATTACTGTTTAACCACTACCGCGTGTTTTGCCGCTGCTATTGCCATACACACAATATTTTCTCATTCTATTTTCCTTTGTTTTTCCTTGGCAATGCTAGCAGTTGTAGAATGCTCCTCTTATACTGAGCTTCTAGGCATTAAAAAAATGGAGCTTGGGCCTTCTATAGCATAAACACACAAGTTGGCTACATATAAGTTTATTGCTACATGAGAGGAAGCAGTGTTAGTAACATGTTTGAAGAAGAATATAAGAAGGAAACATCTTTGGCAAGCAATATTAGTAGAATTTCTATCTACAAGTCTTAGTGTTGCATATGAAAACATTTAATTTTGAAGATACATGAAGATTATAAGAGACTCCTACTTTACAGAGTACTTAAATCCATTTCCAATGCTTGGGGTGTCTGTGTTTTCTAAATCAGCAGGCATGCATCTTCCATAGCAATTTAACGTGCTTATAGTCTATTGACAAGTATCCTATGTGTTTTCGAACTGTTGACTAGGATCCTATTTTATTTCCATTCCAAAAAGGAATGTTTAACAATTACTTCTAATGAAAACTCATGAAAGTATATGATCTTCATGCAATAGAGAAAAAAAACTTTAGAAGGACAAATGGGAGCCTGAAATCTTATCGCAAGGTCGGAGGGTGCAAATTGAAAGCACTTGCTGAAATTCACACTGATGGACCTTGAGCATGAACAACTATGACCTTCCAAGTTACATTTTATATATTTTCTTGTTTCTCTTCCCGATTGGCTCTATTTGTAGCCATCCATGCTATCCCAAATGAGTAGAAATGTGATAGCTTTTCGTTGGCATGATGGGAAAACTTAGGATAAGTACTATGCAGTTACAGTTTGATAGAATATGATGTGAAAAGAAGGCATATTATATTCTATGGTTGTTGGTTGTTTGCTCATCTAGAGAATGTAAGAGAGAGGTAACTCTAAGCTTGAGCCTCCACCTCGATGTAAAACTTCATTAGTGTACCAAAGGGTATTGTTTTCTTCCCTAAAACAAATTTCTCTAGATTTGGGAGAAAATCGCTCGGTTTTTCCTTTGCTCGGAAATATTCGCTCTCGCCATTTGGTAAGACTCCTTTAATGAAAAATAACAAAACATAATTTATGCACTCCAATCAAACCACAAAAATTCACAATGAGAAAATGTAAATGTTCACATAAATGAAGCATAGAAAGTAGTACACCTGGAGGTATGTGAGGCATCTCCTTGATAAATGTGGAAATAAACATGCACTACTGAATCTTGAAATATCCATGTTGTGTGAAAGCTAGCGTCCATCTATGCTGCAAAATCATAAGAAAAACCACTATCACTTGGAAAGATGTGTCAGCATAGAAGTGAAACTTTTATTGCCTAAATACAAATAAAAGGATCCTATACTAAGGTCTCAATCCTAGATATATATCGAGAGGGAAAAAGCCAAAGGGAAAAAATTGTCTCTAGTTACGTGCATGTGTCTAGGGCACCATAGTCAATATGCATAAGTCAGGGGGTCCAATACAACTAGGAGGGATAAAAGAACTCTCACTAAACAATGAAATCTAAAATCTTCTAGCTCTTTGTCTGATGGTCGGTTGGCTAGCACCTACCTCCATATCCAAAATAGTATCTCTAGCACAAGTAGTGGATCTAGGGAAGACATCAACCTGTGACTATGTAGTTAATATACTCTATGGCCTGGATCCCTCAATGGTTGACTCTTGCCTAGCTCTAAGTCAATAACATGGCCAATGGATATCTCAGGTGAGCTATGGCTCATGTCAAACAATGGTGTGATAAGTGGGTGGATCTTTGGTAGTTAAATCTTCAATGTGCATGATATGTCAATGAATGTATGTCAATCTCTCCTCACATGTGGTCGTGAATGTCTAGCTCGTGTCAAAACTCACCATGGGGTAGGCCTCTCTATAGGTCATGAATGTGGTTAAGATCTCTGTAGCATGGGTGTGGTCAAAGGAATTGTAAGAGATCTATGAGGATGTGCTAGGGCCTATGATCTAGGAACCCAAATCAATATATGTCTATAAAATCCTTGTGCCTCTAGTGGCTACCTAGATGTGAGGTAACCTTGGGATAGACATGCACATAAACATGTTCAATGGCCCTATGATAAGCTTTGTGATGAGCTATAGGCCTGAAATGCCCTAGGTAGCTCAGAGGTAGTTCTACTCTAGTGAACATCCTATAAGGTAGGATCTGCCTGATATGGTGGTGTCTCAAGTGGTGTGGTCGGAGAAAACTGGTTTTTGAATCCTTGGGTGTGAATCTCTACTCTAGGGGGGTGACAGTCATGGTCTATAAGTACTTCATCTGTCCCTATCTTGCATGGGTAATCTAGGTGCTCAATCATGAATGAATTTGGTTGTGGGTACCCATGAGCATTGGTTTCATTGGTAGCATCTATCTCTATTGTATTTGCAAGTATCTCAATCTCTTCTCTAATGGCTCAATTGTAATGTCATCATTTTGGTGTTCATGTGCATCAGCAATCTCCTAAGTCGGGCATCCATTTCCTTCATCTCAATCACTCTAGATCTAAATTGATCAACTATGATCTGAGGAGAAAAATTTCTATGTGATTATTTGGGAGATGACCTAGTAGGGGAAGTCTGTCTAGCAAGTGTCTTTGGACTCTATGTGGTCATCACTACAGGATCCTGACCATGCCATGGAATAAGGAAATCCAATCATCAGGGCATATCTAGAACCATATATGTCCCTATAAATCCTATCATGAGGATCTCTAACAAGATACACAATAAGGCACATGGCTGGCTCAAAACATCCTATGGTCTATCCACAATCATCAACATAAGTCAATGTGTGCTCCAGCCTACACAACTGTGCTATCCTAGAATGTACCTAGGTGTCCAAATAATCATCAAGATGTGATCTGTCTCGACAACATCGTATGTGCTAATTGACAAGGTGTTAGTGGATTGGCCAAATGGGCACCCACCTTGCCGAACACGTAGCCAGACACCACATTTGTAGTCTATTATTTTTTCGAGCTAGTGTAGTGATACTTTGTGTAAATCTTGATTCCAAGGTAGTAGGTCAATTCTCTGAGATGCAATTCTTTCATGACATTTGTCAACGTCCATGTGAGTTGCACACTGGACATTTAGAAATCCCTAGGTATAAAAGTCAATTAAATTTAATGTGAAAGAGGTTTATCTTTTGGAAGAGGAAGGAGCTCTGAGAAATGTACCCTCAAGCTACTAAGCTGCTCCAACTTGTAATCAACTTTTCTAATGATTGGGTAATCCGATTTCAATTTTGAAACTTGCAATGTGTTCTTGTCTCTTTGCTCTTTCATTTAAGTGTAAGCATTGTCAATTTTGTTGAGGTTTGCGACTAAGCATTAGAGAGCCTAATCATCAAATTTGAGTGCCTAAATCATTGTTTTTGACGTTTTGACCATTGGAGAGTGCTTTTAGACCATAGGGAGATCTTTATGAATAGTTCTATTGCAATTTTTAGGACCTTTTTCATGATGGATCACGATTTTGGTACCTTGTTGGATTGTGAACAGACTTGGGAGGATAGTGCCCCTAGGTGTCTTAGTTCTCCTCCTAAAGTTTCATTGCATTTTGAGTTCGTTCGAGTGTCAAAATGGCATGATGACCTAGGCCGGTGAGAGAGGACATAGACAGATTTTCTTGATCATTGAGTGATTGATTTGCTTGTTGAGTTGGTGTGTTTTCTTTTTAGGTTCACTTCGAGATCGACAACCTCAAAGAGTCTCCATGCCCCATCCGAGTCACTTCCTTGAGTATTGACATTATGCGAGTGCTAGATAGCTATGCTATAGACGTCCGTCGTAGCGACCCACTAACATTGGCACCGTTGCCGGGGATAAGGATCCTTGGATGGTGAGTGATCTAGTGCATATCTAGAGCGTTCTTTTTCAAGGATTTGTCTCTCCATTCCATTTACACCTTATCAATGAAGCAACTAGTCACGGGGTTTAGTGCTTGGTAGATTCTAGAAGCTGAGAACTTGCTAGATCTATTCTCGAGAGGTAAAGAGGGATGTGAGTGAGATAGAGAAATCATTTTATTCTCCAATTTTCTCGTTGCTTTTAGAGTGTTGTACCATTTTTGGTTATGAGTTTATTTTATACCAGTTTGTTTGTTTTTGTTTCATGTTACATTTTAGTACTTAGGAATAGGATAAGTAGAAACTACCACTATCAAATATGGGCTGAAAGATCAAAGCAAAAAATGTTAAAAACCATATTTTGGCAAAAACGACCATAACTCTGAAATTCTGAAATTTTGATGGTAGAGACCTTAAAAGCGATCGAAATTCAAAAAGTTATGGATCAAGGGCATTAGAAGACTCTCTAGAAAGTTTGGCCAAATTCTGTGAAGGAACATGGATCATGATCCATGACCCCCAAAGACCATGTTTCTAGAAAAGTGATCAGTGACATTGTGTATTAGTGGGTCATTTCTCTAATCAAGTTTTCTTGAAAGAAAAACTCAAAAATCACATCAAAAAAATTGGTTGATAGGGCAAGAACAACAAAAAAATCATTTTAGACACAAAATTTGCGGTTTTTTAACTTTTTGGGATCCAAAAAAAAAAAAAGTGAAAATCTCACATCCACAGAGTGCAAGCATACTACTGACCATATTTCATGTTCAAAAGTGGAACATGGATCATGATCCATATTCTCCTTGATCATTTTGAACTGAGATTTGACCAGTAGGTAGTTGATGTCATTTGGAATAACTTTCTCAAAAGGCATAATGTCAAAAAGATGAAAAAAGTTAATCAAAATAGCCAGACACGCAAACTAGTCAAAAATCACAGGCAGACAGAAAAACTTGCTTTTGACTGACAAAAAGTTGTCCAAATTAAAAAAGAAGTGGTGGAGTAGACTATTGATACTGCCAGTAATCAACATGCCAAATTTGGTGTCTAGATCTGACGAAAAATGGATCACAGTCCATGACTCCCATCAAGATTTTTGGCTGAGATTTTGGTACTAGGTAGCAGAGACATAGACAAAAACTTTTCCCAAAAGAACCATTTACAAATAGTTGATTTCAAAACTGAATTTGGATATTGAAAACCAGACCAAAAGCCCAAAACCCAAGCATTCTCACAAAGTGCAAAAATTGACCTAATTTTCAATCAAAAGGTCCATTTTCTTTTTCTTTTTTTATATTATAGGACCTACTAATCATGCTAATTCTGATTGTACCAATAAAATTCAATTTGTGCTCCAAACATGGATCGTGATCCATGACCCCATAGTGACAGCTTGACCTAAAATTTTCTAGATCAGTAGTGCATATAGAAGAACACATACCCCCAAGTCCAATTTTGAAAAAAAAGCAACAAATTTGTGTCAAAAGGGAGCAAAATAGGTGACAGATTGAAAACCGTAGTGCAGACCAAGGGTTGGTCATTTGACCTTCCAAAACAAGTCCAAATCCAAAAAGATTTGAGATTTATCTTGTGGACATAAAGTGCAACAATTGGTACAGAGCCTGCTTATGACCTTGTCTACATGTTATCAAAATTTGGAGAAAAACAATTGACAGGGGGTCATTGAACGCGATCCATGTACCTCTTCATAGTGGGGGTATCTAAGTTGATGAGCCTGTAGACATACTTGAGTACATCTCAAATCTCAAGTTTGAGCTAAAAATCACTTCGGGAGGCAAAGATACAAGCCAAAGTTCTTGTGTTTTGGTCTTGAGACTGTTTTGAGTGTTGTTTCAAGTGCATTTCACTAAAATTGCTCTAACTTTTGATAGACACCTCCAAATTGAATCAGGTTAATCTAGGAAGATAGCTTGCAAGTTTTAAAGCTGAATTTTTTATTCCAAACTTTTAGGGTACCCCAAGTACAATTTCTAGAGACCAAAGAGCCACAAAGACCTGAATTTTGAGAGACTTGACCAGGGGCAAGGGGCAAAGGGGATAAGTTTCACAAAGAGGGCTTGACAGAAACTATCATGAGAGTTTTGAGTGAGCTTTTACCATGACAAATCATCCACCACCAAGGTTTTCTTCTCCAATCAAAGACATGAAAAACGCGAGAAACGTTGCAAAACCTTTGAGAGTGAGAGTCGACAAAGACCTAGAGGAGAGGCATCCTTTGATCAACAAATCAAATGTGAGATTCATCAAAACCAACAAAGCCATGAGAGTGCTTATGGATTATGCTTATGAGGGCTTATATAGATTCACAAACAGGGATCATCATACCTTCTACAAGTGTGTAGAATCCAATGCAAGAGAGTTGACCACCCATAAGAACCTCTATGCAGTCACGTATACAGATGCCCGCAAAATGCAAGTATTGATGGTAGGTAAGTATGAAAAAGAGTACAAACTGGTCGATCCAATTGATGTAAAATGTTACACAGACAAGGGTACTCCAATCTCTACTTACGTTCAACCAAAATCAATGCCAGAGTACATATGAGAGTGGATTCCATTGGGATTATCTCCTAGACAAGAAGAGAGAAAGAGAGATGTAATGATGAAAGACCCCAAACCGATCAAATGGGTGACTGAATTGAAACAATTGAGACCATTTCAAGTGGCCCAATGTGTCAAAACAAAGTACAATGGGTCAGGGGATCCATATGCTCATGTCTCACTCTTCAAACAAGTTTAGAGAGCTGAAGAAATTGTAGATTTCATACTCAGCACAAGGGGGTCAGACAATACATAGAGAGATGTCCTTTACAAGAGTTACCACAAGATGAGAGATGATCAGTTCTCTTCATAAAGGGATTGAGGAATGAAACTCTAAAAAAGGACCTACATTTGAAAGGATGCATGACGTTCAAGCAAGTCACTAGAGAATCTCTATATCTAGGTGACAATTGCAAGGCCTATGGAGAGGTGAAATATGACGTAGAAAATGCGAGTAGTAGTGCCTCTTCTCCGAAAGAGTAAATTTGTAACAAAGCTACATGTTCAAAAGCCTACCCCGTGCATTGATCAAGTGGTTGAGGAGGTTAATAGAAGAATAAATCAAGGCGACAATCAGAACTTGTATGTACGACAACCTCAATTGTGGAGATGTGAGACCTGCAGAGGGGATCATCCCACCCCATGGTGTAACACTCAGCCTAAACCGCAAATGCTATGCAAACAACCGCCTCTTATGAATGATGGTAGAGTACTAGTTAACTACACTCAACCAATACATCTGCCACAACCCATGAAAAACTAGTATTCCATGGATGAGAATACGCTCATGTTCATAGCCAATCAAGAGTATGGTTCAAAGACCATCCTCAATAGACAAGAACAACCAGCTGCTGGACCACTAGCTATGCAACAAGTAGGACCATGCTACAAATCTGGAGGTAATAATTGGCCAATAGATTTTCATGATCGGATAAAGAATGTGGAGATATTTCAATATTGTCTAGAATGTGATGTTTCACACTTGTTTCATGACTATCCAAAACACCCAAACAACAAGGGGAAGGCAACAATGAATGTTGTAGGAGTGATTGCTTCTTCAAGCGGATCCGAGGTAGAACCCACAATTCCTTTAAAGGTGATGACTCTAGCCCAAGCTCAAGAAGTTGTCAAAAATGCACCCTTTGAAGAAGAAAATATATTGCCCCAGACAAAAATAAAAAACTTATCGGAGGAGAACTGGAAGAAAATCATGGAAAGCCAAACGAGACAATATGAAAGCAAAGAGGCTTAAAGAAAAAATATTTTTTGTAAAATAAATTGAACCAAACCAAAGAACGGCTTAAACATGAGAAAGAAAGGAAGAAAGATGCAAAGGGAGCAAAAGAGTCCAAGATTGACTCAGGCGGTTCAGTCTTGGTGGGGAAAGTAAACAAGTACTTAGACGCAATATTGCAAGCATATGCACCAAGGCTCAATAACAATCAAACTCAAGAGCAAAGATTGTGGACCTATCTGCATCCAAAAGACAAAACCAAGAGAATGGAATTATACAAGAGACTTTCAAAGCTGCTTAAGCCATACTGCAGCTTGAAGTTCCAAAAACTTTTGGTTAGTAACGTAAGAGCTGAGAAAATAAAACACAAGAAACAAGGGGAAACCAACATAGGTGAAGAAGATAAAATTCAAGGACTCTGTGATCAATGCAAAAAAGATCACCTGTCCATAAATTGTGCACAGAATCTAGACAACAAACTCAAACCCAAAACAACAAACAAGGAAGAACCAATGACCACGAAGGTGGTGGAAAATACAACAGATAAAGGAAGATCTTTGGGGATGCAGCCAATTCCTGAGGTGGATGAGCTGTGGACACAATCCTTATGGGAATCAATCAAAAACCAAAAAGACAGTAGTGCTACTTCACTGTCACCACCTATCCCTAGGAAGATCTTTGGAGATGCAACCGATTCATGAGGTGAACAAGCCATGTCCACAATCCTTATGGGAATCAATCAGAAACCAAAAAGACGATAGTTCTACTTCACAATCAGCACCTATCCCTCAGGTCAACATGGATCACGATTACTATCCAAGAGATATATGATCTCTATATGGGGGTGTTGGGTTTGTAGCAATTGAAGAGACCAAACCACACTCTCTACAAACTTTGCCATTTTTATAGGAGAACTCAAAATGAAACCTCAGGTTAGAGTGGTATCTTCTCAGTGGAAATCCCTAACAAAGGTGATGGCTACCAAGAGCTTACATGAATTGATGTCTTCTCATATAAGATGCACCATTACTTATAGAACTTTTGAAGATCATACCACTTCTATGGAGTCAAATGAGAAAAAACCTTTAAAAAATGGGGCTAAGAAATCCATTCATAGTATAAATTTGTAGATGAAATCATGGAAATAAACCAAATAGAGAAACCTCAAGCAAAGAAGGTACCAATGAATAAGGTGGACGACTATTGCGAAGGAGAGCAAGGAAATACCACCTCACTACTCAAGTACAAAGGAGTAAAAAAGATAGACATACCTGATAGCGGAGCTGGAACATCCATAGCTACAAAGGGAATCTGGGAGAAATCGGAAAGACCAGCTCTCAAGAAATCGCGCATGAAGTTGCAACTAGTAGACGGATATGTAGAGAGACCCTTAGGGATTCTGGAAAAAATTATTGTATCCTCTTGCAAAATTGAGTATGAACACACCTTTTTTGTAGTTGACTTTGGAAAATGAAACAACTTTGAAGTTATTTTGGGACGACCATTCATGCGTCAACTCAAAATGGTTCAAGATTGGGGCTATGAACATCTCTATTTGTGGCATAAGGGTGTCACAACCAAGGTTGACAACAAGGATCATAGTTACAAGGATGTAAACCAAACCCCAATAGAAGGATGTAAACCAAACCCCAATAGAAGATTGGGGCTATGACCATCTCTATTTGTGGCATAAGGGTGTCACAACCAAGGTTGACAACAAGGATCATAGTTACAAGGATGTAAAACAAACCCCAATAGAAGATTTTTCTGTCACTACGGACGACAAAACACAAGTTCTTGCATGGCTAGTGAAGGATGATCACATTTGGATGTGTGGAGCATCTGAATGCAAAAGTCTTAGAAAGGAATATTGCATCCTAGAGCGTTCAGTAGAAGATGGAGCTTACATTAAGGAGCCATTCGCAAAGGAGTTATTTGAACCCTTTGGATGGGATCAAATACTGGAGACTCTTGATGTCTACATAAATGAGGTGATCAACACCACATTTTGTGACAAAGATGGCTATGACATAAGACCCTTTCTAATGGTATCTGCAGTCCATGAAACTGTTTTTTATTTTTGAAACAATTGACATTGAACAAACAAGCAATTGTAAACAAATAGTGGATGAACTTTTTGTACAAGATCTTCCACATGATGATGAGAAAACATACCATGATTCGAGGAGCAACAATTTAGGGAACAATGCTGAAAACAAACTTTCAAGGGGCTACGACTTAACTCCCTTGTTTACGATAAAGGTATTGAAGAAAGCTAATGAAGTTTGCGAGTATGGAAAAAGAAAAGGTGAGACATATAGCTACTTCATGGAGCATGGTGTCAAAGTACAAACAAAGCAGAGAAATCATGAGAATCTCTCATCATCAACATACCTGAAGAATCAACAAAAGATATTTCAAAGAATCCAACTCTAGAGAAAGGGCAATTGAAAGCACGTGAAGAAGCGAAGTTTCCAAGCTCATAATTGAATGTTCAACAAACTCAAGATCAAGAGAAGAACGAGGATAAGGAAGAAGATCGGTTCTCTCCTATGAAGAAAAAATTCAGCATATGTGGATATAAGCAGGACTTAGAATCACATGTTCATCTATGATATATCCAGAAGCGACAAAGAATCTAATGTCTTATGGCACATGGACAATGATGGGAAAGTCACCAATCACAGAGCTAGAGAAGATAGTGTACACAAGCTCCAAAATACTGCTTCCTTGCTTTGGCATGGCGGAAGAAGCTATACTTAAGTTGAGTATTGGGGAGTACAAGGATACTTAGACTCCCATCACATTAAGGAGAGTCTGGTCCTGAAAGAAAGCTGGATGGATATCTTCTTTCAACCAAAAGAAAAATCTTCAACAACAACACCACCAAAGTCCCCAGAAGCACCTAAAGCCCATGCAAAAAAGGAGCAACCAACCATGGCAGAGAAGGTAAAGCTAAAGCAAACACTGAATTAAATTGGCCTTGCAAGACAAATTTACCTTCCTCCATCAAACTTCTCGCGAAGCCTCTACATCAAGATCCACACCATCAACTATGCAATGGAAACCAAATCAAAAATTTTATCAACCAAAGTTTCCATCACAAAAGAGCCTCTAGAAGAAGCCAAACAGAATCAACCAAGTAATGGTATCCAAAGAGCATATCAAAGGCGAAGACCCAATCTGGATACATCAAGCATGGGTTCAACTTCAACAAACAAAGGTCATCCGGTGGGTTGCATCAAACGAATTAAGGCTATTTTCAAGGAAACAATAATGTTTGCGCCAAAAATCTCAAATTAATAGCCTGGATCTACTCTCCTCAAGAAAGAAAGTACTACAAAAAGCAAAGGTCGAGCTATCAACAAAAAACAAGCACTTCAACGAGGAGAAAGAGAAACAACAAAGGGTAGAAGAAAAGACCTTCAAAGCAACAAGCAATGTGGAAGTAAGGGTACCAAAGTCAGACTTCCATAAAGATACCCATCAAAGACACATGAAGAAGCGGATGATTCCAATCAGGCTACTCGAAGCACAAGGGTTTTACGAAGGTAACACTCTAATATGGTTACCCAAAGTTGTAGCTCAACCTAGAAGAACAAAGATCAGCAAATCATGTATCACACAGCTTGACCCAAAAGCAAGAAATGACAATAAAGAGCCAACAAAAGGCAATCACAATGGAGGGTGCTACAACCTGCAAGAGATAAATACCTCATCTTCAGCTACAAAATCAAGGCTTCTACAACAAAAATCATCAAGTCTAGTGTCCATCAAGTAAGCGAGCAAAAAGAGAAAATACAAAAGACGGGCACACACAGACCAAAGGCAAGGTGGGTTTCAAAATCTCTCGCAAAAACTCAATCACAAGGAATCCACACACATCTACATCCACTTCTCATAGAAGATAAAGCAAAGGCTCCATCGGTCACTACAACAATCGAAGAAATTGTTTCACAAAGCAGAGTCAACAAACGACAAGCAAGCCAAGAGGAGCCAAAGTATGCCAGCCTACTCGACAAAATGGTGGCATCCATATACCAACACAATGAAAGAGGCTTAAATCTCCAAGAACTTTTGGAATTGGGTTTTTGGCCTTCAACAGGTAAGTCCAAGTCTCCATTAAACATACATGGCATAAAAGTTAGAGTCGAGTAGCTAGGCCACCAAATGAGTGAGGCAGTAGCCCCAAAGATTCAAGAAATATTTTCTATGGTCTAAGCATCTTAGCTATTCTAGGTATTGCTCAAGCTAGAAGAGTTGAGCTTCTATGTCAACGATGATGAGGAGGTACTGAGGGGTTTTGTGTGGACAACGATGACAATGACAATTTGAGGTACTAAGGGGTATTGAGAGTCCTTGCATGAAAATTCTCAATTCCAATTAGAGCATATACCAAAGGCACTTTTTTCCCATCGGTTTTTTCCCTTTGGTCATCCAGGTTTTTAGACCCTAATCTAAAAACACATCATCTTCTTGTATATATTACTTCTACATCAGCAACAATAAGGATGTGGCTAACCAAATCAATCGCCAATAACTTGGAGCAAGAGCTACAGATCACAAGATACTTATCAAGATCAAATCTTACTTTCAAGGACAACGAAAAAGCTTCAACAAGAAATGGCAAGTCAAAGAATGGCATACAAACAAGCAATGACAAATTCCACAAGAGAGTCATCAACAACAATCAAAGGTAGCTCCCATAGTGCTACAAAATTGGCAAAATATTCCAAATGACTTGCATTGCAATGGACCCAAGTTCCCAAAAGAGAAAAGGACCATCATCAAGTCAACAACCAACGAAGCTCATTTCCAACAAAAATCGACCACACAAGAGCTATCTTGTGTGGTCAACAAAAGTCGACCACACAAGAGCTATCTTAAAGACCAACATTGGCACCAAAATGAGAATGTGGCAATAAATATTGCCTCGACAATTTGAACTCCAACACATGCATCAGCCAAAACATAATAGATATGAATCACTCAAGGAAGGGGGGAGTGCCATCAACAACAAATCATAGAATGCTAAAGACTAGCCTTGAAGACAAAGCTGAAGACAACACTAACAAGAATATTGCACATGGTCGTGTCAAGGGACGACACAAGCTAGAAAGGAGAGAATGTTAGTGGATTGACCAAACCGGTTTCCACTTGGTCGAACACGTAGACGGAAACCACATTTGTAGTCTATTATTTTTCAGAGCTAGTGTAGTGATACTTTGTGTAAATCCTGACTCCAGAGTAGCTTGTCAATTCCATGAGATGTAATTCTTTCATGACATTTGTAAACATCCATGTTAGTCGGCCACTAGCCATTTAGAAATCCCTAGGTATAAAGGTCAATAACTTTAATGTGAAAGAGGCTTAATCTTTTGGAAGAGGAAGAAGCTCTAAGAAACGTACGCTCAAGCTACTAAGATGCTCCAACTTGTAATCAACTTTTCTAATAATTGGGTGATCCGATTTCAATTTTGAAACTTGCATTGTGTTCCTCTCTCTTTGTTCTTTTATTCAAGTGTAAGCATTTTCAGTTTTGTTGAGGTTTGTGACTACGAGCTAGAGAGCCTAATCATCAAATTTGAGTGCCTAAATCACTATTTTTTGATGTTTTGGCCACAAGAGAGTGCTCTTAGACCATACAGTGACCTTTTTGGATAGTTTTTTTGCAATTTTTATGAACTTTTTCATGATGTATCGTGGCTTTGATACCTTGTCAGATTGCAACTAGACTTGATAGAATAGTGCCCCTAGGTGTCTTAGACCTCCTCCTAAAGTTTTGTTACATTTCAAGTCTGTTTGAGTACTGAAATGGCATGATGACCTAGAGCGGTGGGAAAGGATATAGGCAGATTATCCTAATCATTAAGTGATTGATTTTCTTTGAGTTGGTGTATTTGCTTGTTAGGTTCACTTCTTGAGATTGACAACCTCAAAGAGTCTTTGTGCCCAATCCGAGTCACTTCCCTCAGTATTGAAATTATATTAGTTCCAGATAGCTATGCTACAAACGTCCATTGTGGACCCGCTAACACAAGGACATGTATGTGCCCTTGAGATCATCAATATATAACTCGATCAAACCAATGTGATGTCTATGAACTCAGACTACCTACCGTATTGAAGGGTCAATGTTGTCTGGGAAGGTACCTCTGGTGGTCAACAAGCCAAAGTATGACTCCTCTATAGCCTAGTAAGCATATTATAAACTCTATATGGTGCTCTTTGCTCATCATGTCAACTCTATCCACAAGCAATACCTGTGCAATGTCTCTAGGTGGTGATCTATGACTCATTAGCATATTTGATACATGTGATCTAGCAAACTCTATCTCTAGTGTGCTCTTGGTCTGTAGTGTGGTCTCTACAACCTCTCTAGCATATGTACTAGTTGTAATGGCGGTCAAAGCTTGTGGTGTGGCCTTCTCTATGCATGGTAACTCTAGTGGTGCAATGATATATCTTTTGCTCATGTGCACCATATCTACCCTTGCCTTTGTCATGATCTTAGCAAAGGTATGTCTCCTAGATGTTGGATGATTTGAATCTTGGAAGTGATCTAATTTGTGTCGGCTGTGTAGGGGTTATGGTCATTGGGTCTAGTATAAACTCAACAACACTACTCGAGAAGGGGAATAGTGTATTCCACACAATAGCGTACTATATGTAGCCTTGTCATAAAGGTTCCTATAGGCTACTTGTATAAGGAGCCTATTGGGATAACACTAACTATGTCGTAGGGAGGGTACTCTCCAAATTTGGCTATCTCTCTCATGTACATCCTTTGATCCTCATCAACATACAAGGGTCCAATGTCCCCAATAGGTGCAAAGATATAGTCTGTGGGGGTAGCCAAGGGTGTCTATGCAATCCTCATAGAGGGCTAACATGATACTCTTTGGCTATCCTCTGTCATGTGTCTATATGACATAGCAAAATGATCAAGAAGGTGATCTAACAATGTCGGGTGTGCTCGGGCTCTAAGCATATGGAAACTAGTTGCTGATGGCATGTGGGCTAAAGCTCGATATACATCTGCTGAATGTCTATATGTTTGTATATAGGCAATCCATCTAATTCATCATGAACCCACAATATACTATCAAATAACGTCTCACGATCCATGATCATTAAAGGCTATCAATTTCGGTCAAATTTGGCGTCAAGGAGGTATATGCATAAGTGCACTAGCTAGGGTGTGTAATCTAGCAATAAAAAATTGGCCAAGTACTAATATGGGTTCACACATGTAAAATGCCTCTAAAAAATGTCTTTAGACTCAAGTCGCAGTCAAATATTAGTCATCGTACCAGATCGGCTCTAATCATGCACAAGCGTGTGATCAATAGCTAAAATCAAGCCAAGTCAAAATCTCACACGTGAATGTGATCTAAAGCTCATCAACATGAAAAAAAATCAAAACCTGTGTAAGAATAGAGTCTATGCGTTCGGTCTCGCTCAAGCATGGTCAAATTGGACATAATTTGGCAAAATCAAACTCTTTGGGTTGGCATATCTAGTCTAAATGTTCTTGAATAAGGTGTGTATATAGTGTGTGATGTATTTGAGAAGCAAGGGGAAGAATTGAGAAAGAGAAATGCAATTTGTTTCCTTTTTCTCACTTTTTAAGTTTTTTAATAAGAAAAATAAAATAAATGCAAAGAAAAACAAAAAAAATATAAAAATAAATTAATAAATTAATAAGACAAAAAACCATAAAGTGAAAATAAAAAAGATAGATGTAAATTTTTTTATTTATTCTATGTTCCATAAATTTTCTTTTAAATTTTTACATTTATTTTTTTGTAAATTTTTTCCTTTTTGTGATTATATTTGAATTTTCTTTTTTTGGAAATTTTTCTATATTCTTCTTTTTCTTGTTTTCTTAAATATGTTTTTGTTTTTATGTGAATTTTTATTTTTTTTGGTTTTCTTGGTGAATTTTTTGTTTCTCTCTATGTTTGTAGATTTTTACTTGATTTTTCTTTTCTTGGGATTTTTATTTGATATTTTATATATTGTACGACTCTTTTGTTTTTGTTATGTTTCTTTTTTAGAAACAATTTTTTGATTTTTTGGATTTTAATAAATAAATAAATTCTAAATGAATTTTCAATCAAATAAAGTTGGAAGGAAATGGAAATCACATGAAAATACAACAAAAATTATATTAAACTTACGGGAAATGAAATGAGAGTAAATAAAATCAATTAGAATTTTTCAAAAAGTTTCAACATATGTAGTGGCAAGGATGATTGAGGGAGGGGAAATGTGGGCGGGTACGTGCTATAAACAAAAAGAGAGAGCGATCCGACACGAGAGAGAGAGAGAGAGAGAGAGAGAGAGAGAGAGAGAGAGAGAGAGAGAGAGAGAGAGAGAGAGAGAGAGAGGGCACAATGTCTATGTGTGTGTGTGTGTGTGTGTGTGTGAGCACATGTGTAAATGTGTATGTATGTTTGATTCTTTTTTTATTTTCTATTTTTTTAAAACTTTGTTTTGTTTTCTTTTTCTTTTTTGCTTTATTGTGATTTTATTTTTATATAATCTTTTGTATTTTGGGGTTTCTTTGGATGATAAAAAACTAAGACAAAAAAAGCAAAAATCAAGAAAACAACACAAACTAGTAATAAAATCAAAAATCAAAGAGAAAAATAAAAATACAATGCAAAAAACTAGAAAAATTAGCAACAAAATTACCAAAAACAAAAAGCAGAAGAGAGGGAATGAGATGGAGATGTTGTGGGGGTAGTTTTTTTGAATTAATGTTTCTCAATAATATGCAAACATGCACAAAAGTTTAAAAAAATGCTCGAGACTCCAAAAAATACCCAAAATGGCCAAATCTGAACATTAAACTAGTGAAGATTCACTAGTTTGCAATGCACACTTTGGATTTATTGTTTACATCAAATTTTCTTTTTAGTTATCTTTTGATACAAAATTTAGCAATTTTGAAAAACTATGCTTAAATTTTGTAAAACATAGCTAGGAATATATGCAGCTAATTCAACCCAAAATGTAGCAGTTAGCATTGCAAGCACACGTTTCAATCACTCATTCAAAATGCCAATAAAATTGAATGGTTTTGGACCTTTTTATTGCTTTTTACTCAAATTTGAGCAAAAGCTTATTCTAATCAAAGGTCAAATTAAAAACAATTGCACATCATAAAACCCATTATCAAATTAGCCTTTCAATCATTCCATTTTTCACATCAATTCACATATACAAATCAATTTTCAAGTGTGTAAACATGCACATTAAGCACAATCTCTTGACAAGCTTACACACACACACACACACACACACACAATTTAGACGACATTTTGCCACAATTTGAATACTTAAAACCATAATCCACAAGCAATTTAGCAACCAATGAATAAACAAAATTATCAATGCGAAGATGGTAGGAACCCGGCTAGGGCATGGAAGCATCACACATGTGTGAGTGTGTGAGAGTAATGAGTTGGGAAGGAGGTGCTTGAGGTGGGAACCTAGCCCAAGCTTAAGCTTCTTGAGGTGCTTGATGATTAAGGTGCTTGACGATTGAGATGCTTGAGGTTCTTGACATGCTTGAGATGCTAGGGTTGTACTTGAGGTGAGAACCCAACCCAAGCTTACAGTGCTTAAGGGACAAGCTTGTGGTGGGAACTGGGCCTAAGCTTCAGGGGCTTGAGGTGGCAAAAGTCAATGATCCAATCCCTACAAGAAGGGGGTGAGCCCTACATGAGGGGGGATGAGAGATAACACACACACACTCACACAAGGCATGCCTAGTACAAAGAAAGCAAAGGGGACACTTGTTAAGTTCCTCCTCGTGTTGCCCTCATGGTGTGCCTAAAGCCTATTGGTTGGCCACCCAAGGGGTCCAATGATAATTTAGGAGATTTAATTAATTATCTTTGCATTTATCAAGTCCTCTCTCTCAAAGGGGAAAGGGGGATACTTGTCCCAAGGCTACCCTTGTTGCTTGTAATGTCTCCTGCTTGTGATTGGCTGGGCCTAGAGGGGTCCAATGAGCTTCAAGCATGAGCTACAAGGGGGGGTCGACCAAAGCAAGCTAGGGGGTTGATTAGGGGGTATACTCCCCCACACACACTCTCATTGTGCATTGTGCAAAGTGCAAGAGCTCCCTCTCCTTCTCTAAGCAAGTAGAGGTTGAGAGCCTACACCAACACTCTTGGCTATGGAGTGCAAATCCAACCAAGAGCCATGCTTCAATGCTTAAGCTTGCCATATTCTCCATCTTCATTACTATGCTATTATGTATGCTAGCAAGAAGAGTGATGATAAGTGAGGAACTAGTTATTTCTCCTATGAAATGTTTCTTCTTCCTCTTCCCTACCCTCATATCGTGCTAGCTCTCTCCACCTTGAAAGGTGATTGAGGTCGTGGGACTGAGCCTTGGGATAGTTAAAGCTTTCTTCAAATTTTATGTTATGCTTGTGATGCGTGAAGCTTTCCATCTTCATTGCATCACCTAGGTGACAAGGAACACAAAGATTGTATTGTAACAAGTCTCTCTTAATGGGAGAAATCATAATACAAATGCCTATTGGAGGGGGACCGGATCCACATAAATTCTTTCCTCAAATGTTGTCATGTTCTTTAAATTCTCTCTCTTGCAAAAGTATTGTTCATGCCAAGTTAACTAATTGATATGTTTATGATCACCCGCTATGCTCACAAAGTAATTTCTCAAAAATACTTTCATTAATTTTGCTACTCTCAAGTTAATAGGCCAATTCCATTCCATTGGTATCAGAGCATTTGGTTCCTCTTTTCTTGCTTAAGAAGAGATGTCCTTAAGTAGCCTATAAATGGTTGATTTTTTTAAATATATTAGGGTAAGTGAAACTGGGATCTATTATCGGTTTTGTTGAGCCCACTATGTGGGATATGGTGCACACCTTGGGAGCTTTGGACTTAATAATTGAGTCTTTTTAGACTTTCCTACGGCTTTACCATTATTGAGCCATAAGAAGTCCGAAAGGAGCTAGCCCTCGGACACTCTTGTGTGTTAGACCTACTCCACTACTTTCTATAATTAACCACTTTGAGCCGTGGGTGTAGATACTTAAGAGCCAATTTTCAAAGGCTAAGAGGAGTGGCAACTAAGTTTTTGAATTGCCAAAGCATACACTAAGTACATACATAAATTTTGTTAACATGGCTGACAATAATCAAGAGAGTAGAATGAACATTGATAGCTTTGATTTTTCACATGAAGGTGCTAATGATGATGCCGCCATGTTCGTGAATTATCTTGTTACTAGGTTGAAACAAGCTATGGGCAACCCTGCTTTGCAAGCCGAAGTTACTCAACAACTTCGCGCTTATGGAATTTCCCTTCCTCTCCAAGAGGAGAGAGAGCTTAGGAGGCTTCTTGATGAGACCCCCAAAAGAAGACTCTCTCCCATTTGAGAGGAGGAATCCAAAGAGCAAAAAAGCAATTGAACTTTAAGTTCCTCTGAAGATGTGGCTCCATGAAGACGGTGGTTTAGATGATTTTCCACTCCTCCCAAGAGGAAAAGATTAACACGCAGTCCTTCTCCTCATCATTCCGAAAGAGGAAGGAAACAAAGGAAGAAAAGGACTAGGAAGAGGTCACCCTCTTCTCCTTATTCTTCACCTTCCTCCTCTTTCGATGAAAGCTATGGCTATTCTCCTAGAGAATATAGGGGGGGAGGACATCGCAATTCATACCTTGCATGGTGCAGGTCACAAAAGCTAAAGAAGTTCAAGGAGGGAGGAAAGAGTATCTCTTTTCTCACCTATGATGGCACCTTTGGTGCTACCAACAAAGTGTTGGCCTTCATCCAACAACTTGATGTGGCCTTTGGAGATGAGGGCTTCACAGAGTCCTCCAAGCTATGCCATGTAGCTATGCACTTCCAAAAATCATCTCATCAATGGTGGGCTAGCCTTCGTGGCAATGATGAAGTCCCAAAGACATAGAAAACTCTACGAGTTTCCATCATGAAGAAATTCCTTGCAAGCGATGCAAAGGACAAAGTGCTTACCGAATGGTGCAGCTTGAAGCTTCTCTCTCACGAGTCTATCCACAAGTATGTAGACAAGTTTTGGGATTTACATCTCAAGGCTACTGTCTTTCAAAAGATAGACTTTGCCGAGCAAAGGCAACAATTCTGTGCGGGATTACGTGAAGAGATGGCCGAATATATCAACTCTCAATGGGCTGGTTCTATCAGCAAAGTAATCCATCACACCATGGTTGCTTCACGTATCAATTTTCATCAAGGGGCTAGACGGAATGTCAAGCCCATGGAAAACAAAGATAAAAATGATGCAAAGGGAAAAACCAATGCTCAAAATTCTTCCCAAGGCACTTCCAACAATAACAACAACAACAATCGGTCCAAGGAGAAGGGATTTTACAAAGGCAAAAACAAACTCTCTCCTGAAGAGCTTGAAGCTTTTTGCAAGGACCAGAAGTGTTTCAAATGTGGGGAACAAGGACATGGCTATCGTTCTTGCCCCAAAAAGAATGCTTGCAATGAGACTCCTAGGGCTTCCACCATCGAAGCTCCAAAGAGGATGTTTATTGCAAAGGATCATCACTTTCCTATGCTGGGGAAAGGTAAGAGAGCATGATGCCTTCATCTTGTTTGACCCTGGCTCTACTCACAAATTCATATCAGCGGAGTTGGCCACCAAGTTGGGCATTCAAGCTTTTGAGATGGGAGATATGGTAATGGATGACACAGATTTCAAGGGATAGCAAGCCTCCGTTACTCCCTTGATTTGGAAGTTGAGGCTTCATGCCCAAAGCTATGTCAACAAAGAATACTTTTTCATCTCTCCTCTCCAGCATGAGGATGCTATCCTAGGGGCACCATGGTTTGATCGCATGGCTGCCAATATGAAGTTCCTTGAAAGGAGAATCTACTTCACCTACAGGGGAAAGAACATGTATATAGATGCTAGTGAGCGTGGTTGCAACATTCCACTTGTAAATTCTCCTACTTTTGATAAATCAATGAAGAGCTCAGTTTCTGCGTACATGATTTTTGTCAAATAATCTCTAAAAGATCCTAATGTTTCATCAAATGTAAATGGTAGGAATCAAGAAGAGTTAAACGTGTCTAATTTTCTAAAAGGATTCCTAGATGTGTTCATCGATGATATCCCTATGGACTTACCTCCAAATCGAGGGGATGATGACCATCGCATTGAGCTCCTTCCAGGAATCTCAGAGCCTAACAAGCCTCCTTATCGAGTCTCACAAGCTCAACAAGACGATATCATGAGGCAAGTACAAAAATTTGTAGACAAAGGGATGGTGAGGCCTAGTTCCTCTCCCTTTTGTTCTCCAATCTTTTTAGTGCAAAAGAAAGATGGTACATATCGTATGTGTGTGGACTATCAAGCACTAAACCATATCACTATCAAAAACATATTTCCCATGCCTCGGGTAGAAGATCTATTTGATAAGCTACAAGGCTCTACCTACTTCAGGAGGATTGACCTTAAAAGTGGCTATCATCAAATAAGTATAGTGGATGAAGATATCCTAAAGACCGCGTTTCGCACAACGTTTGGTCTTTATGAATATCTAGTCATGCCTTTTGGCTAGACTAATGCAACAGCTACTTTCAATCGTCTAATGGAGAAATTTTTTAGACCTTATCGCAAATTCACTGGAGTGTTCTTTGACGATATCATCATCTACTCCAAGTCTTTGGAGGAACATAAGCAACACCTCCAAGTGATTTTTCAAGCATTGAGGTAGAATAAGCTTTTCCTCAACCAAAAGAAAAGCGAATTTTTCCTTCAAGAGATTCAATACCTAGGTCATATTATCTCTCAGATACACAATGCTTTTCATGTGAGCCTACTTAAGCCCGAAGTTGAAGAGCAAGAAGAGGTGCTACAACCCAAAGCTATGCTTCGGCATGAAGACAAGGTACTACAACATGGTGAGATTATCCGATGGTATCTTATTAAGTTCAAAATTATCCTTTTGAAGATGTTAGATGGATGCAAGGCATATAGCTTAAGGATAGTATGAACCTTGTCAATGCTTGCAATGCTACATTAGAGTAACCAAATGTACAAATTTCTTTTAAATGACCCATGTTTTTGTCTTATAAGACTAGTTGCTTTTTTAATTTTTCCAAATTTAAATAGTATGCATGCTTAGAATCATGTTTGTGATGACGACGTCTCTCAAACACCAAGTAGAACTTGTCACTCTACTTTGGGAGAATGAAATGGACTTAAGAGAAGACATGCTTGTGGCAGCTATGTCTCCCAAGCACCAAATGGATTAGTCATCCATCTTGGAAAGATGTTATAGGGTAAAAAGGGACCCTCTACCCGCTAAGAAAGATTGACTAATGACTAAGGATTTATCTCTTCTGCCTCATAGTCGAGGACGACTATGATTTCAAGAGAGGGGTAATGTCATAAAATCTAATATCTAACTATCCCAAATTATTTTCTTATATTAAACTGATCATTTAATGTAGGGGAATAAACGCGAACAAGGGTTAAGATATAGAAATGTGCTTATAGATCTATCTCAACACGGGGCCAATGGTAAAGGGGCCCAAATGAGCGATGGTCTATCAAATAGCAAGGCTAACCAATGGATCATAAGACCTTAGGGTTAGCTTCATTGAAGACCTCCAATAGTTAGTGTAAAAGTCCTTTGACCTTAGGTAAGCTAGGGCTGAGCTTGAGGTGGAAACCGGACCCAAGCTTGAGGTGGGAACCCGGCCCAAGCTTAAGCTGCTTGAGGTGCTTGATGATTGAGGTGCTTGAGATGCTTGAGGTGCTTGATGATTGAGATGCTTGAGGTGCTAGGGCTGTACTTGAGGTGAGAACCCAACCGAAGCTTACAGTGCTTAAGGGACAAGCTTGTGGTGGGAACTGGGCCTAAGCTTCAGGGGCTTGAGGTGTCAAAAGTCAATGATCCAATCCCTACAAGGAGGGGGTGATTCCTACATGAGGGGGGATGAGAGATAACACACACACACTCACACAAGGCATGCCTAGTACAAAGACAGCAAAGGGGACACTTGTCAAGTTCCTCCTCATGTTGCCCTCATGGTGTGCATGAAGCCTATTGGTTGGCCACCCAAGGGGTCCAATGATAATTTAGGAGATTTAATTAATTGTCTTTGCATTTATCAACTCCTCTCTCTCAAAGGGAAAAGGGGGATACTTGTCCCAAGGCTACCCTTGTTGCTTGCAATGTCTCCTGCTTGTGGTTGGCTAGGCTTGGAGGGGTCCAATGATCTTCAAGCATGAGCTACAAGGGGGGGTCAACCAAAGCAAGCTAGGGGGTTGCTTAGGGGCTATACTCTCCCACACACACTCTCATTGTGCATTGTGCAAACTGCAAGAGCTCCCTCTCCTTATCCAAGTAAGTAGAGGTTGAGAGCGTAGCTACACCAACACTCTTGGCTATGGAGTGCAAATCCAACAAAGAGCCATGCTTCAATGCTTAAGCTTGCCATATTCTCCATCTTCATTACTATGCTATTATGTATGCTAGTAAGAAGAGTGATGATAAGTGAGGAACTAATTCTTTCTCCTATGAAATGTTTCTTCTTCCTCTTCCCTGTCCTCATTCCCTGCTAGGTCTCTCCACCTTCAAAGGTGTTTGAGGTCCTGGGACTGAGCCTTGGGATAGTTAAAGCTTTCTTCAAAGTTTATGTTATGCTTGTGATGCGTGAAGCTTTCCATCTTCATTGCATCACCTAATTCACAAGGAACACAAAGATTGTATTGTAACAAGTCTCTCTTAATAGGAGAAATCATAATACAAATGCCTATTGAAGGGGGGACTGGCTTCACATAAATCCGGTCCTCAAATGTTGTCATGTTCTCTGAATTCTCTCTCTTGATAAAGTATTGTTCATGCCAAGTTAACTAATTGCTATGTTTATGATCACCCGCTATGCTCACAAAGAATTTCTCAAAAGTTGTTTCATTAATTTCCGCTCCTCTCAAGTTAATAGGCCAATTCCATTACACACACACATCAAGACACTAATATACAAGTTTAATGAAAAGCAAGAGAGAATCAAGAGGATTCAACTTCAATGCATGCATTAATGAATTCATGAAGAGATTACATGTTGCTCCAAGCTTCCACCTCCATAGCCTCCTTCTTCTCCTTCTCTATAGGTTTTCTCACAAAATGATCTCTCCGTTTTCACATGACCTACAATTCACTTATATGCCTAGGGTTTCAAAAATAAATGACCGACTACCGAAGGCACATAAAGTCAATAATAGATACAAATTGGAACTCGGAGACCATCAATCTATACATATAGTAAATGGAAAAATGTGTGCATGGAAAAAATAAAAATGGTTGTTGGTGTTGGATGCTTCTAACATTGGGAAATTTATGACACTGAAAGATATCTTAGAGACTTTCTTATTTATTGTTACCTCCAAAGATGGGGTTTCATGCATGATATCTCTTGAAGCAAGTGGCCATCCATCAATCACCTCTGCAGATTCTAGAGTCAATTTTTTCACAAGTACGAATCCTTGTTGATTAGAAAATCATTCATCAATGAAACAAGTGGTGGTGCCACTATCCAATATAGCTTTCACCTCCACTTGCTCTTTTATTACAGAAATCCTTATGAGTATGGTCAAATTGGATGTTGCATCAATAGGTAGGAAGAGACCTTGCCGAGTCTTAGTTTGCACATGGTCCAACATAGTCTCTAAGGTTGGATGTCTATGTTTCTTGAACTTGATGGAGTTGTAATGCTCTGTATCTTGGATTTTTGTTTGCTTGGTTTTGGAAACTCTTGTCCTATCTACTTCCCCAAAGTTGCTAGAAATTTGCTTATAAAGGCCTCAAAATCATAGAATAGATGAGATTTCCTTTCAAGTAGAGGTGAAAATCAAGAGACGGACATACCTGAGAGAAGATTGCTGATGAAAACAACTTGAGAAGCACCATTAGGATAGTGCTTAGTCTTCATGTGTATAAACTACTTCACTTGTTGGAGGAAGCCTTAAACTTTGATCTCTCCCCATCAAACTTTTCAAGTAGGTTTCCCTTGGCCTCCTTTATATTTTTAAGTAGATTGGATGTAGGCATGGTTTGAAAGTGGCCATGGTTAGCATCACATAGCTCTTGGATATGGGGTTGAAGCTCTTGCACCAACTATTTTAATTACAAAACTCAATACTTGATTACAAGACTTGGATTACAAGTCTGGAGTACAAGGAAAAACTATATTACAAGAACATGGCTAGATAACAAGACAAGAACTAGAAGAGGACTTACATCATAGGGGCCTCACAACTGGTGTTGGTAAGATTGAGGGGCTTGTAGCCCAAGACCTCTATTTATACTAGTGTTTAGGGAGGTTAAGAGGGACACATATCAACACAAGAGTGTGCCACAAGGCATGACATGCATGTCCAAAATAGGTGCACATGCATGGTGACATGTGGCATGACACATGGATGTTGACATAAGTGATGACATAAATGATGATGCAAACATTCCTCTAGAACCTTCTAGTACAAGGAGAGTACAAGATTCTAGAATTTTTTAAGATCTTTCTTCTAGAACCTTCCAAACTTTTCTGGGAGCTTTTATCTATGATAAATCCTTTCCATAAGACTTGTTACAACATCTCCTTGCACATAACTAGGACCATTGAGAGAAGGAAGAGTAAGCCTCTCATCCATATTGAAGAGTTTCACTAGTATCAATAGCCTCATGGAGGAAATCCAAAGGTATCTATACTGCTCAACTATTAGCACACAATCCCTTCATATGCTCATTCTCTACATCCAACATGTCTACATGCGCTTTTCATATATTTGCTACCATTGCTTCCACATGAAAAATATCATAAACATCATATCTCAAAGACATGAAACCTATCTCCCAAGTGCTATCTATGTCCAAAACACTACAAGAGATTGACAAACTATCGGCATGTACTTTGCATATATTTTCTACCATTCCTTCCACATGAAAAATATCATAAACATCATACCTCAAAGACATAGACCATATCTCTCAACTGTTATCTATGTCCAAACACTACAAGAGCTTGACAAAATGTCGGCTTTTGCCTCTAAACTAGTCACTTTTGGCATTTTGATTGAATGTCTACCAAATAGGTCTTTTTCCAACTTTTCCTTCATGAGTTGGTTCTACTTCAATCACCTTTCCAATGAAAAATATCATAAACATCATATCTCAAAGACATGAAACCTATCTCCCAAGTGCTATCTATGTCCAAAACACTACAAGAGATTGACAAACTATCGGCATGTACTTTGCATATATTTTCTACCATTCCTTCCACATGAAAAATATCATAAACATCATACCTCAAAGACATAGACCATATCTCTCAACTGTTATCTATGTCCAAACACTACAAGAGCTTGAAAAAATGTCGGCTTTTGCCTCTAAACTAGTCACTTTTGGCATTTTGATTGAATGTCTACCAAATAGGTCTTTTTCCAACTTTTCCTTCATGAGTTGGTTCTACTTCAATCACCTTTCCAATCTCTTGGTTTGGAACAAACCCCTCCTCTTCAAAATCTTTCACCATATCCTTGTTGAAATACTCTAGAGCAAACAAATTGGGTGGCACCCTAAACATGCCCCTTTGCCATTGCTAAGGCCTCATAGGGACATTCTACAGCTTCTATAATTTTCCATCACTTCTACTAGTTTGTGTTAGCCTCATATCAGCACATGGAAAAACATTTTCCTCTTGGAAATCCTCCCTAGGCACACAAGTTGTTTCTACATGTTGCAACAATGCCATATGCAATTTCCTTTTCATTTTTTTAGTCTTCACTTAGGCAATGCTGATAGCTTTGTCGCAATTCTTTGAATCTTCAAATTTCCACCTTGAGTCTTGAGGAATTTGCATAGCTTGAAAACATCCGCATTGGCCATTTGGATAACTACAGCTAAATGTTTCCAAGATTATTCAAATTCTAGAAAAATATAGTAAATGATTCACTTGCTTCTTTTTCGCTCATAATCTTTGCCACATCCACATCCAACAACACTTTCCTAAATTTTTGCAAAAAAATTGTTTACAAATCTCATCATGTTTGCTTGCATGCAGGCTCCAAACTATCCAGCTAGACCTTTGCTTTACCTCGTGACACAACACAATTTGGAATTTTCCCTCATCTATTAGCATCCACAATGACATGAATAATCCAAAATTTGCAACCCACTTGCCAAGATCTTCATCTCCTATGAGCACACGTCCATAGCTTTGCAACATCTTCAATCACAAACTCTTCACCTCGGACCAATCAGATGCTCCTCTATGGGGGAACCACTAGATGAAAAGGGGAATGTTAACCACACGTAGAACACACACAAATGCATTCAATAGCCTAGGATGTACACTGCACCACAATCCACTTGCAAACACACATTGAACCACACAATCTCTCTCATCCAATACACAACCACTAATAGTTATGCAACCTAACACCACTAAGAAGTCATAATTCCATCTCTATTCTTTCACACTTTGACAATATCTCTCTATTTTACACACATTGAACCACCACGGGGGTACACACACATCAGGATTTGCACAAAACCACGAAAGAGATAGATAAGGAAATAGAGATGGCACTTGAGAGCATAATAGATGGCTATGGTAAGCTTGTTTAAATCAATTGTTGGTGTACAATGATGGAGAAGTTCTCCCTCTTCAATCCAAAAAAAAGTCTCTCCTCTCTCCTCTTTTCTCCACATGCAGCCCCAAACCTACTTTTTTCCTCCTCCCTCTTGCCAAAAATAAAAAATCCTTTTTTGAGGTTCTAATTCATTGTGAGAGCCTCATGCATGCAATTGCCATAACTTGACAACCATAGATCCGTTTGATGAGTAGGCAAAACAAGGTCAAAGAGTGCATCAAATGCCATAGGAAACACTTTAAAACATGAACTTTCATTAGATCCAAGAATTTTGATCATATAGTACCAAAATCAAGCTTTTTTAAAATAAAACTAAATGTAGCATACATTTCCTTATTCCTTTGCTTGCCCTTGCATCTAGCTACAATCCAAACACCTTGACTTTCCCCTAATTGCATTCATAGCCACATTATCCACCTCTTCTAGCATTGATAGCTTTTGATTGCACCAAATTCTATCGAGCCCTTCCAAGAATAAGGAAACCATTCTTTCCTCAACTGAATTTTCCCACTTTGAACATCTAGCAAGGTATCCCCTTGTGCAAGTAGCACAATCTCTAACCGCATCACTCCTTATTCTAACTTAAAACTTGACTCTAGTGTTGGAAAAGGCAGCTAAATTTTCTCTCAAATATTTGAAGATTTTTATACTTCCATTTTCCAAGATTTGAAACCAAGGTAGTGCTTTTCTGTCAAGGGTCAACAAAACCCTCGTACTACATACAAAAATCATACAAGTACACAACCTAATCTAAGGTTCATACCACCCTACAAAGTGTCTCTACCACCCTACAAAGTCAAATACCCCCCTCATTAACAATAGTTTGGTATTTCCCTAGAGTTCTAAAACCTATGTGAGTGTTTTAACAAGGCATACTTGTTCCCAACATCATTTATAGTACCCTGGCAGAGTTTGGTGGTTTTGATTCTATGCCCAACACTTTGTGAAAAAGTCAATTTTAGAGGGGGGTCTCTTTTCCTCTTGAAGCACATGATGTTCTTTGAAATGTGTTTTCCTTTTCAATTTGAGGATGGAAGTTTGAGTTTTGACTTCAGTAATCTCTTGTTCATCTGATATGCAACAAATCAGGTGCATGTTCGATTGCATGTGTTCAAATTGCCTTTGACAGGAAAAGAGGGATTCTTCTATCTCTAGAAGCACTTCTTGTATGATCGTCCAGCTTTAGTGGATAAGGTTTAGAGATGGAGCATGTGGTGCCATATGATTAGCCAACAATGACAACAGTTCGAGGATGTTTTAGTTGGAGTGTGGATTACTTCTATCTCCATGGTCTCTCTTCACCAACGGTAGAGTGGCCCTATAGATTTGTTCATTCATTTTTCCCTTTTTGAGCTTGTCAATACCATTTGTAGGATAGGTTTCTTATCTCTTATGGGTGACAATATTGATGTTTGAAGTCATATTTGTCAAGATCCTGTGGATGATAGATTTGCACATGGTGTTGAAAGTTTGTGAGGACATCTGGTTCTTACTTCCGCAGAGTAAAAAACAGTTGGATGCTTCTCTTATACTTCCCATGGAGAGCTCCAACCTTGGAAACTTGAGTGAAAATCTGACCACATCTAGAAGGACTAGCAAGTTCTTCTCCTAGAATTGTTTTTTGCCTAGATTTCAAGCATTTGTTAAACCAGCCCTAGTGTTCTTCATGGGCATGTTGCAATTTCCCTAGTGTTAGGACAAGGGCAAGAGGCCAAGAGGACTAGTATGAACCGAGCTCATGGATCCTTTATAAGGGGTGGATGTTGGGTGGAGAGACGGGTTCAATACTCCCTCTGGTCTTAGATTGGTATCAGAGCTAATTGTGGAAAAGCAAGGCATGGAGCTAATTGGGAAAAGGTGGTGCATGAAATTTCTCTCTCTCTCACTCACTCTCTCTCTCTCTCTCTCTCTCTCTCTCTCTCTCTCTCTCTCTCTCTCTCTCTCTCTCTCTCTCTCTCTCTCTCTCTCTCTCTCTCTCTCTCTCTCTCTCTCTCTCTCTCTCTCTCTCTCTCTCTCTCTCTCTCTCACACACACACACACACACACACACACAGGAGATCTCACGTGCGGGCACGACTAGTTAGGGAAGGAAGAGGAGTAGATAAGCCTGCACCAAATCATGCATTGTCAAGCTTGATTGGAGCACAATGGAAAGTGAAGGTATTTCATTTCTTAGTCATAGGCTCTCGAGCCCTCTACCAAGCACCATGAGTGACTTTCCTCCCAACACTGCTACCACTGTCACTGAGGTGTAGAAAATTGGTTCCAACAATGGTGAAAATTTGACTTGGTGGAGAATTCTACAAGTTCATGGTTGACATCGACGATTTCCTACCACTTGATGGTATGGATTTAGCAAAGCATGTGTTCTTTGATTTTGCAAGGTGGTCTTTCTCACCTCGTGTTTAATTCACTGGACATGGAGATTCTTGAAAATCACCTTTTGATTTTGATCTTTCTCCATAGGTATCCACTCCTCCTCCCAGAGTGTGCTTGAGATTTTGAAGGATACAAGTAATTTGACTTGGTGGAGAGTTCTACAAGTTCATGGTTGACATCGACAATTTCCTACCACTTGATGGTATTGATTTAGCAAAGATTGTGTTATTTGATTTTGCAAGGTGTTCTTTCTTCAAGATATTTATTTATCTTTCTCTAAGAGGCAGTATTTCATGGACCTCGTGTTTAATTCACTGGACATGGAGATTCTTCAAAATCACCTTTTGATTTTGATCTTTCTCCATAGGTATCCACTCCTCCTCCCCAGAGTGTGCTTGAGATTTTGAAGGATACTAGTAATTTTCTTGAAGCAAAGCAATAGGTCATGTAACATGATCTCCAAAATTTTGATGATCAATTTTGTAAGTTGGCAGACCGTGTTCTATTGCTCACCACTCAAATGGAGCAACTTATTGATTTGGTCAGCTCTTTTACCTCAAAGGAGGCAGTAGCTACCCAAGTGCAAATAGTCTTGGTCAACATGGCCAAGAAGAGACTGTCAACTCCCAATTTTCAAAGAGAAAAAATTATGTTTTAATTGTTTGGAATAGGATAAAAAAACATTGTCCCCATGCACTGGATTGATAGGGCTTTAACATATATTATTAATGTATTGCCACCATCCTCTGCAAGTCATCTATTAGATATCTAATTCTTCTATTATTTGTATAGGATGCAAAAGACTGATAGATACAACACATGTAGTCAAGAAATTGTAAAAGTTTCTTTTCTTTGTTGATTCTCTGAAGGTTTGTTTGCCACATCCTTTTGGTGAATCTCTTCACCTGCTTGCAATTCATTTGTTAATAATTTCTCTTGTACCAGTAGGAAATGGTATGACGTGCTAGTCTACATTTTTTTTGAGGACACACTCATTGAACGGCATACATTTTTTTTACAACATACATGATAGGTGAATGTCTGCAGATGCATCAGATGGTTCAGTGAGCACAATAATTTGATGAAGTTTTTAATGGAAGCAAGGTTGAATTTTAGGCATCTTATATCAAAGATTCCAAAGTTTGGACTATGCTATCATTATACAAACTTGGGGAAATATGTCTAAATGATATTTTACTAGGTGTCAATATGAGCCATGCCAAGGGGGCATGCATGGTACAAATGATAGCTTTGCCTTTGTCAACATATATGGCTATGAGCAAGATTCAAACAAAGATGGAAAAATCCAAACGGCATTCATTTTCCAGTAAGAATTTTTTTGCAATTTTGTAGCACCTTGCCATATCTGGGCAACAAGGGTAGCACATTCCATGTTCTTCTGATTTTTTGTGTTTTTGATTCTTAAATTGAACAAAATATTATGCAGTTTAGGCCATGAGCAATAAGAGGATATAAGCTCACATTTTATGTTTTGCAAGATCAAATTGGGATGTATCCATGTCAATACAGAATGTGAAAGGCATGTATGATATTGGCTATGCCATTGTTTCATATTTCGCTCTCACAATAAGCTACTCATGATATCTTCATCCACCTCATAGTCACGGTGGATTCCACTTGCAGTGATGTTCACATGCATTGGACTCACACAATTTTTTAGACAAGGTAAGACCTTATTCTTTTTTTATGATTCCGACGATTTTTCTCAAAGCTTCTCTTGTTGATGTTGTTGCAAGGGTTAACCATAGTTGTAACCTTTTATTTTGATAGCAATTGCATCTAGTATATTTGCTTGTGATCATTGCATATAACTACAATGGTGGGCATTTTTTATCATTGGCTCTATGCATGGTGTTGGGAATCTTTCTCTTCTTTTCATGGGGAGATGTGATTATTTCAAGATCTAGTTGTTGTGAATAAGATTCCAACTTGAGAGGATCTGGTATTTAATTTATAGCACTAGTTGTACCTATAGGAGTGGTATTTCCAGGGGTATGACCACAGCTAATGCCAAATCACTCAATGAGTGTTTATGGTCATTGTATTTTCAAGAAAAGAATTCCTCAATCTTTCAAGGGGTAGTGGATAAGTTCAACTTCACATGTTGATTACAATCACTATTAGAAATGGTAGATTGTGTTGCTACCCTTAGCTAATAATTTAAGCAGTTTCCATGCAAAATTAAACCAAGGGATTTGAAATACAAAATCTAACCAAGGGGTTTGGATTGCCAAGTGTTTTATATATTCAGACATTGGGTCTTTAGAGGTTGCATTTTTGGTAATGTACCTTTCAAATTATACATTTCAGAGATGCATAATACACTTGACTTCAGATAAGTGCAAGCTACTTTCAACCTCCATATAATCATATGATTTGGTTTCATTTCCTTTCTGCATAAGCTAGAATTATTTTATCCATTTTTCTCTTCAAATACATGACAAGGTCATGTAGGAGCAAAGCATTTTGGGACAGTAATGTATTAGATACATTTTCGTACCATGCAGTTATAGACCTACATAGTAGGGTTTCGCTTGGCACATGTTGGTGCTCACAAGGAGTATAACATGGTTTAAGAACTCATGGATTTTTTCTTAGCCACCGTGGAGCAAGGTTTATGAGGGACCCTCTCACTCATGTCACTGAGTGTTTACAATTACCTCCACACACAAGTACATCTTGTACTTGATGGATGTCCTATTTTTTAACATCATTATATGAGACATATTTGACATGTGGAGAATATGAGTCTCTAGGATTGAGATTGGTGTCTGTTATTCCAATTATGTGTCACAGTAGAGTCCCTTGGTACTGGTGAGATCCGTTTATTAGACCATTTCCAGCACATCATATCAAGAATAGTTTTAGTGGCCAAAAGTGTTCGGATACCGAGTAAGACTTGTTAAGATTACAAGTACGGTCCAACAACATTAACAAATGGTTGTTTCCACTAATAGAAAGGCTTTGATTTGTTTATAAAAATGACTCATTATTGGTACCTAGATATGATTAATATTCATATTCTATTATGGTCCAAATATGTTAGCCTGGCTTTTATATTATTGTAGTGGAAAGTATTTTGTTATTTCCCTGTGTGCGATGTACGTAAAATTCACCATAAGCATTGGCAATTATGGTCATGGAAATGTATGTTCGGATCTGGTTTTGCTAAATGCATGGAAGCTAGGTGTTATGGGCCCTAATATTTAGCAAAGACAGATTAGGAGCAGCATGCAAATTCATTAAATTGATAACTTATAAATAATTCCAAATTATATGTGTAATATCTATATGAGATTAATAGTAGGTCTACTAGTCACCGTTAGAGGTCATAGGCTCGGTTTGGGTGCTTGCAGATAAGTTGACTAAACTTTGTACAGCTACTTCAATCCACTATTCTAACGTATAAAGTTAACCAAGTTGGTTATAATCTATATTGATCACATGGATTACTTAGAAATATTGAGCGCTATTGTGACCCACGTTTACTAGTCAATTATGGAGGATTGTTTGTAAACGGTTGGGGAGAAACAACTCAATATCAGTACACCCACTAATCTAGACGGATAGGCAGTTTACAATTATTAATCTACTACTAAAGGATATGCTAAGGACATACCTTAGTGGGAATCAATCAATAGGAAAGGTTATTTCTCTAGTTTCGGGCTTTCTTACAATAGTGCCAAGCATGTGATGTTTATATCTATTCATGCTTATATATGGTTTTCAACCTAGATCACTAGTTACGATGGAGTTGGCAATTGTGAAACTTCAACAGGTCAAAGACTTGCTCCAAGATCATATAAATATGTTGACACTCTCTAGAGAAGCATGGGATGAGTACAAAAATTATGTTGATGATAAACGTCAGTAAGTTACCTTCACGAAAGGGAAAGAGGTATTTTTACGTGTGTCAGAGTATTCAAAAGCTAGTATGAAGATTAGGTCAACACCTAAATTATCTCTAAGATATTGTGGGCCTTTAATATTCTCTAGTGAGTCAGGAATATTTCTTACAAACTCTCATTCCCTGCGCAGTCTTGCATTCATCCGGTAGTTAATTCATTTACGTAAACACTTTCAAAGGGACAACAATGATATTGACTAGTACATTTTGATTGATTTCATTGAACCTCCAACCCAGTCGCATGGACCTAAGTATATTCTTGACTATCATCATCTACGTACACATCATCATGTGTGTCGACAAGCATAAGTCAAGTGGAAAGACAAACCTAAAGAAGGATTCCTCCAAGACCATATGGATATGCTGGCACTTGCTAGACAAGCATGGGATAAGTACAAAAATTATGTTGATGATAAACATTGGCAAGTTATCTTTACGAAAGGGAAAATGGTATTTTTATGTGTACCAGAGCATTCAAAAAAAGTAGTCAAAAGACTAGGTCAACACCTAAATTATCTCTGAGATATTGTGGGCATTTAAATACTTCAATGAGTTACAAATATGGCTTACAAACTCTCATTACCTGCACCAAAGAATTCAAAAAGAGTAGTTAGAAGACTCGGTCAACACCTAAATTATCGTTGAGATATTATGGGCCTTTAGAAATATGGCTTACAAACTCTCATTACCCACGCACTCTCGCATTCATCTGGTATTTCATGTAATCCGTTTATGTAAACGCTTGCATAGACATGACAATGTCATGGACTAGTACAAACTCTCATTACCCACGCACTCTTGCATTCATCTGGTATTTCATGTAATCCGTTTATGTAAATGCTTGCATAGACATGACAATGTCATGGACTAGTACAGTTTGATTGTTTTTACTAGACCTCCAACCCATTCGCATGAACCTAAGTGTATTCTTGACTATCCTGATCTATGTAAGCATCCTCATGTGCATCAACAAGCATAAGTCAAGTGGAAAGACAGGCCTAAAGAAGGTGCCACTTGGGAAACATTAGTGTTCTTGAGAAGAAATTTCCCACTTTTGTTTTCAAGGATGAAAATGCTTCTCCAAGGAGGGAGTAATGTCAAGTCAAGGGCCAGTCTGAAACGAGCGCGTGGGTGCCTATATAAGGGGGAGAGATTTGGTCAAGATATGGGTTCAAGACTACCTCTGGTCTTAGACCTAGGCGGATCCTTTACTCTTCCCTTGATTATTAGTGGCATGTTGTGTATTGGATATTGATTGCATAATTTAGTGGTGGGTATATTCTTCTCAACACAAGTACAAAGGACAATTTTGTTGAAGATTTTAATGGAGCAAGTTACAATAGTGGAAGTAAGTTACAATGGTGTGAGTATATGTGCTCTTTTGAGTTTTTATGGAGTTTGGCATATTGTATTGGATTGTACCTATAGGTTTGATCTTGGCAGATACAGAGGACTGGGGACATTTTGTTTGATCTCATGGATTTTATTGAGTATCTTGTTAGGTTGGAATGAGTTGATTGTGTTCAAACAGCTATTCTAGGTTGGTAGTTAGAGTTAGTTCAGTTCATACTAAAGACTTTAAATCATACTTCAAGACACAGAAAGACAAAAATGGAACAGGAATTATGAAAGACATTGGAAGGAAGCTCTCAAAGCCTTCCTAAACCCAAATGTCCATTGTGAAACTGGATAGGCTGTGGTGTCTGCAAAAGCAACCGCTCAAAGGGAGACTGATGATAAAAAAGACAGATAAATCTACGTCGCCTTATGCTTTCCTAATGACGGTTTATGAGATAGATCAAACTGATCCTAAGACCATCACACCAGGGTGCACTATGGCGATCCAATATGGCTAGAGCACCATCGTCAATTCCATGGGCAAGATGATGGAAGTACAAGCATCCATTTTCAATTCAGAGGTCAACAAGTTGAAAGAAGATCTTTAAGAAATTAAAGCTGAGCTAGAAAAGATTAGAAAGGACAAAGATGGGTGGACACAATAGATTTTAGAATTATAGCTTCGGCAACAACAACACAACAGAGAAGTGTAGGGTCTCCAAAAAAAGATAGATAAACTGGCCAATGCAAATAGGGTGTTGGAGGAGGAGAAAGGAATTGCTTAGCAAGACTTTGATCAATTCCAAACACTATTCCAAACACTGTTGGAGGTGAAATGAGAAGAATACAAGAAGTTGTACTAGAAACGCCATGTCACAAAGGACGCAATAATGTAGAAGTTGATAGTTGAGCTGGACGATATCAGTCAAACATTACCAGCAGTTGTGAAGTTTATCAAACAGAAGAGAAAAGTTGAAGCTGATGCCAGAGCAATGGACTTGGCAACCATTCGGGATGACGAGGTTCTCGTAAAATCTCATAATTCAGATAGACTATAAAATCAAGAAGCAATGGGAACCATTGTCTGGAGTAATCCTGGGTGGGGGAGGTGGAGTAAAAATCTTCGGGGAGCATCTGAGGCAGAAACTGGGGATAAGTGAGATGAAACCAACCCCATTCAGAGTCATAATGGCTAATCACAGAGTAGTCCAAGTTGCTGGACTCATTGAGAATATGCAAATTAGGGTAGGAAAGGAGAAGCTCAAAACTAGTTTTCTGGTATTGGATGTGCAAGGAGCTTATAAAATGCTGTTAGAAAGACCTTGGTTTAGAATTTCTGGAGCCATCCACGATTATGCAAACGAGACTTTGACCACTCAAGGCTCCAACAGAAGAATTTAGACCAAGACCGATAATACCAAAAGCTAGAAGAAGGCTCTAAGACCTAAGGAATTTTGTAAGAAGTATGGCACAAAGAAGATTGAAACAATGCTTTCTTTGATGAATATTTTCTCTTTAACAGGTATTGATCTGAGTGTTGTACTTATGGATAAAGAACAAGCTGAAAGGTAAAGGCAACAATAACCAAAGCAGTTTATTGAGCTGAACTCTAGAGAACTACTAGTTTAGTTCGATGGGTGATGTCAGAATAGCCAGCATCAGATAAGTTTGATTTCATGCCAGAAAGGGAGACCAGTTTAGAAAATGCTGATGAAGGAGATCTAACAGCACTGACACCAAGAATTCAGAATGATCTTCTGGAAATAATTAATCATTTTAATGATTATGCTGCTAGAATTCTGATTGAGAAGGAAGCAGAGTCAATGGCCAAACGGAAGGGAGGAGGCCCAAATTGGTTACTCCCAGATGATCAAGAGGTAGAGGAGTGGAATATCGACTCAGAAGACAATCCTAGAATCACCAAGATAAAAAAGCATATGAAGCCGAAGATCAAAAAAAGGAAAAGTCACTATTATAGCAATACAAGGATGTATTTGCATGGGAACATATTGATCTAAAAGGCATAAATCTAGAAGTGTACCAACATTGGATTCCATTGAACGCAAATACCAGACTAGTCAGGTTGCAAAGGTACATAATGAACCCTAACTATGCTAAGAAGGTCAAGGAGGAGATTGACAATCTTCTCAAAGTAGGATTTCTCACAGAGGTAGCAAGTAATGATTGGTTGTTTCCCGAGAAGAATGGGAAATGGAGAGTATATGTGGGCTACAAAAAACTGAATGCCCAAACCATTAAGAATCCTTTTCCATTACCATTTACAAATACGGTGCTAGATGAGATTGCAAGCCACAAGATGTATAATTTTATGGATGGCTATAGTGGCTACAATCAGCTAAAGATAGCACCTAAGGATAAAGCCAAAACGACATTTATCATTGAATGGGGAGTATTCATGAATTTGGTGATGCCATTTGGGCTATGCAATGATCCAACAACTTTTTAGCGATGTATGATGGAAATTTTATGCGAATTTTGCATAAGTTTTTTACCATATTTGTGGATGACTTCACGGTCTTCTCCACCAAAGAGATGCACTTATTGTTTCTAGAAATGGTTTTCGAAAGATGCAAAGAGAAAATGATCTATATGAACCCCTTCAAGTTAGTATTCATGGTCTAGAAGGGACAACTTGTGGGACATATAGTGTCCATAAATGGGATTGAAAAGGTAAATGATAAGATCAAGTGCATTCAACAAGCTAGAGCGCCAACCACGGTGTCTGAATTAAGTTCATTAATGAGATACATAAACTTCTACAGGAGGTTTTTTCATATGTTTGCAGACAAGGAATTACCTTTATATGAACTGACCAAGAAAGGGAACAAATTTATCTGGATTGAAGAATATGAACAAATTTTCTAGTTCTTAAAGATGCGATCAACAAGAAGCCAATACTTTGCCAACTTAATTGGGATATAATTTTCCATGTACATGTAGATGCTTCTAGCATGGCTATGGGAGCCATACTGACCAGAGACCTATCTACTTTGCTAGTCACAGGTTCACTACAACTGAACAAGGGTACTCAACTATTGAAAGAGAAGCACTGGGAATGGTATTTATCTCTACCAAATTCAGACATTATCTATTGGGCAAGCTATTTCACTTCTATGTATATCATCAAGCTCTATTGTTTCTGATCAACAAGGTTATTATACAAGGACAACCAATTAGGTGGATCATGTTTTTAAAGGAGTTCAAATTCAAGCACACAATGGAGCAGACTTCCTTTCCAGAAGCACAGAGGGTTGTTCGAAAGCTTCATTAAGAGATGAGCCATAGATGTTGAATTATTCTAGACTACACTAAAGAGGAGCTAGACCCAGAATGTCAAGACTTTTATGATTTTCTTCAGCTAGGGAAGTTTCCAAATGATTGGATTAAGAATAAGAGGAAATCATTGATCATAAAAAGTCTAAAATCTACTATCATTGCTATTTGTATATGTGTTCCGATGAGAGGACGAATGCAAGTAATCATGGAATCCCACAATGGAGATGCTGGAGGACACTTTTCAACTGATATCACATATAAGAAGATTCCATGCAGGATTATGGTGGTAGACTATGATGGCTGATGTCAGAGCCTTCTACAAAACGTGTGACATTTTCCAGAGAATGGGAAGGCCAACAAAAGCTGATATGACACCACTGACAATGTATCCACTACGCAATTTCATGAAATGGGGTTTGGATTTTATGGACATTTTGGATTTAGAATGTACTCTTCGAGATCTATCCATTGATATATAGCATGCCATCAGATTCTTTAGATTCTAGAAGATTCCATTTTTTGATGTGACAACTATGTCTTATAAATGGAATCTCTCCCCACTTTTCAACTTCAGCGGGGAGGTCATAACCTCTACAAATCAACTCCAAATTTATCAGAGTTTGAGCATTCAGAACCTACGTTCTAAGATCTTTCCAATGATATGTTGGCTTCGCTTGTTGCTCCAGTTTCAAAGCTCTTTGAACTAGCTCGTTGACCTTCTTTGTCGTTTTTGGTATTTCCTGCTCTCTCAATTTTTTGATTTTGAATCCGTTTAGAAACCATGCTCTCATTATTTTCTCAGAAGGGGATTCCTGTAACTGTCGGGTTAGTTCTTTAATTTTTTCAACGTACTTTCTGACATACAACTTCCCTTGCTTGATTTTATCAAGCTCACACAAAATATCCTCATCTCTCCTATTGTCTGAGTAGTCCAATTTGAAAGCATCAATAAGCTTGCTATATGATCTAAGTTAGCAAGCTGGATAATGGTAATACCATTTTCATACTGTGTCCTTCAATATTTGTGGAAAATACCCCCCAGTCATCTTCATCAATGTCTTTAAGTTTTGCATATTTTTCAAAGGCTTCAATATGCACATTGGGGTCATCTCTTTTCCCACCTTTGAACAGTGGGAAGGAAATCTTCAGATTCATTAGGAAGTGAATGGGGTATAGGAGGGCCTCTTTAGGCAGTTTAAGGAAATGCTTAAAGCTTAAGCCAAGTTTGACCAAGCCTAAAAGAGAGGGAAAAAAGGCCTATGCTGAGATTTTTAAAAATACCATTTGTATATTTTGTAGTTTGAAAATAGGCTATCTTAACCCAAAAGAGAGGTGGGTAACTGAATTTAAAAATGTCTTTTCTCCATCTCTCTCCTCTCTCTCTAACATATAAAACACTCTCTCACTTAGTTCTCATTAAAAGAAGCACTTTTCAACTCCCCCTACCAAAAAATCAGATTTTGCATATTCTCTCATTGCATTCTCTCTCTAAAATGTGAGCCAAATCTTTCTCTTTCCCCCCATTTTCTCTCTTGTCACTTCCACCTCCCAATCATGAAGAGGACATTCTATGTTGCCTACATCTGATAGAAAGTGCAAATCCTCCAAGGTTGTAGATCTACTCTCTCCCCCACTCTATTCCTTTAATGTCTCTCTCTCTCTCTCTCTCTCTCTCTCTCTCTCTCTCTCTCTCTCTCTCTCTCTCTCTCTCTCTCTCTCTCTCTCATTCTCTCATGCATGCTTCTTCCACTCCAGCTCTAGGTGAGAGCAATGGAGAACTCTATTACCTTTGTGTGTAGCAGCATTTCCCTCTCTAAAGCTCTCATGATCAACATTTTGAATTCAAAGGAGATTGAATTGCACTCCCTCTCTTTCTTCCCTCCACAACATAATCCTTTTGTACTATCTCAGAGTACTCTCCACTTTTTCCCTCCATAGCCAGCTTTCCTTTCTTGCATCAGTCACCATTAACCATTCTCTCTCTTATTTTCTTAATTAGCTAACAAACATGTCATTCAATCGCCCTCCACTGCAAGACATTACTAATAGGCCAAAACGATATCGATTAAACACTAATTTGGAGCAGGAGTACGCTAGTGTGCGACTTGGTGCATAAAATCCCAATGCTGCTAATCAGCTACAAAGTGTTGGGTGTAAGGCAATAACCTTACGGGTTGATGGCCACATTTATCGTGGTGATCCAACGACTAATGTACCACTATCCTTTCGTAATGTCACTGGGATTCTTGCGTTTTATTGGAGATGGAAGAGACAGAGTGTTTGGTTACTGCTAGAGATTGTATTCATCTTTTGTCAATGAAAGGGAAGCAAGTAAACATCTCTTGGCTGCCTATTCATCATTGCAAGAGAGGTTCGCAAAAGATCTACAACAAGTTAGAGAGGACCAACAAGAAGACAAAGCAACTGAATGATGAGATCGCGAATCTCAATGAAAAAGTACAGCAACAAAAAAGAGAGTAGGAGCATTGACTAGACAAGTATGTTCAACTACAACACACTTCACGGAATATGCGTCGGCGAATCAATCATCTCACACACATTCCCCTCGGCTACCACATTCGTAAGCGTAAGAGACAACAATGTCCTTGCTATCCTCAAGTGGTGGAGATCGAAAGAAACGTGTGCATCAAACTCGGTAAGAATACGGATGCAAGATTTTGATTTTCTACATGTTCTGCAGGTTGGTGTAACGATAATTCAATATGCAAAAACTTGGCTCGAATGATGATGATGGAAATTGATCCCGATGCTCAAACAACTGGACGTTCTCTGTTACAGCATATCATCAAGCCAAAGGAGTTGGTTGAGCTACTAGATGATCCATCCAACACTGGCATTGCTAATGTTTTGCGGCAGAAGTATTTTAGTGAGCTAAAGAGCATTGTGTCGCCTCAAGAGATGATGGAGGTGTGTGACAGCGCATGAATAAGTTTCAAGGCTTATGAAAATTTGTATAGAAGTGTCACACTTGTTCATCGAACAAAAGGTTTGTTTCAGTTTATGCCAATGCCTTACAGTGTGAGTGTTGCAAAAAAGAGCGCCAATAATGATGTTGCAAGCTTGTTGGGCGGATTTTAGTATGTGGAGGATGACATGCCATTAGAAGACAAAAAATTCTTTCACTACAACGAGTTCAAAAATGTGTACGTTGACTTGTTGAAGCTCTAAGATTCAATGATAAGATTTTATGGGTTGACACAAGAAGAGTGTGATGGGAAAGTGATATTTGTTTTATGAAGCTTGATGAGTGCCAAGTTGTTAAAGGTCAACGGCTCGAAAGGATAAGCGTTATGTTGATGAGTAGGGCCTTGGTGGGTGTCAATGTGGAGAGAAATGCCAACGAGAATGGAAACACTTGTTTAGGTATTCATACAGAGAAAAATATTCGATGGCTAGCAGCTTTTCATCTCCCACATGAGACACATGAGACTCTGAAATGGTATTCCAATCACACCGCAATCGTTGATGTCATTCGGCAACAGCAAGAAGGATATAGATTGCATGTTTCAGGTATTGGAACGTTCCAAGTTGAGTGGCATTTGGCAAGAGGCTTGAAAACACTCAAGTGTAGGTTAAGGTGCAATGATCCTCTTTCCATGCATTTATTGCTGCCACAATAAAGTCTCAATGGGAACTGAGGGGTGCAAATCCTAGCAAGTCGAAAGCTAGTAAGGGTAAGGGAGACAAAGTTACAGTCAACTCTGCAAAAGGTGTACCCACTACACAAGCAGTGGGTAAATCACTACAAAAATGGTTTCAAGGTATCCTCAGTTGTGACCAGTAAGTACCCCCTAATCGAAACATGGATGATCCAAGTTGGGATCTTATTCTTCCAATACCACTAATAAATGTGCATGTCTACACCCTTCATGCCCGTCTACAAATTGTTGACAAGTTACTTATGCTCCATATTAATTACGCTTGGAATATGGAGCCTGCAGAAAGAAGAGAAGAGTGTATACGAGAACTCAAATCTATTCTATCGAGCATTGGTCTACATGGGGGTGCAGTTGAGCTATCAAAGGAGACAAGAAGGCATCTAGAAGTACACAAGATTGCCCTAATAAAGTATGTATGGGTGGTAGTAAAGCTAGGCATTTGCTTTCAAACTATTCTGACTCCCAAAGTCCCAATGAGTTTCAGTTGTGGAAAAAGATGTGTGACATTACCACCTACAAAGGTAATGAAGTAGCCATAGGAATAAGCGTGCTCGTGTGTGGCAATCTACTGATGATATTTTTTGTCTTTGCAAAAAGGCAAAGCTAATCAAAGATGAGATATCCACACTAAAGTTTATAATCAATATTTTTACATCACAAATGGTGGATGCTTGGGGGGAGACACACATAACATATTACATGGTGTGTTGAAAATTTGATTTTTTCAATTGAAATACATATGTATGCGAAACTAAAGTTTGTTTTTTTTCCAGCACATTCTTTTTGCACAAAGTGCATTTTTTTCTCGACACTTATAGTTCATTAGGCATTTGGAGCAGCCAAGGAATGGTGTGCTCACACTATCAAGCAAAAGTAGTGTATTTTAAAAATACAAGACGTGGAGGTGGATGAAAAAAGAGCAATGGCCTTCACGACATGTTCAATTGGTTCTACAAAGTTTTAGCATTAAGAGAGAGAAAGAAGACAAGAGAACAAAGAAGTTTGAAATATAGAATAGGAAAAGTGGTTATCTTGAGGCGATCACAATCATATCATGCTTCGAGTGCAAAAGATCGATTCCGATGCTGGTTGGAGACAAGGCGGCGTGATGGCAGGCGCTAACCATTTCTATTATAACATGCATTGTCATGCAAAGTGATTTGTAAAGGCGACAATTATTAGTCCCATGGGTCAAGTTTGGTCTATTTTGGAGTCTTTTTAAATTTTGAGTGATTTTATTGAGTTTTTTTATTTTTTTTAAGTTTAAGTACTATATAAGTCAAAACTCACACTTAAAGTTCATTTCTTGTTTGCACAATATAGAAGATCCTCTCGAGCCCAAACGTATACGCACTCATATCTTGCACAACATGGACAATACACAAGAGCACACCACCACGCACAACCATGACATCACTGCCACTGACAACACAGAATCCACCACTTCAAATCCCATTGTAATGTACCCAACAATTATCCATATAAATCATTTTAGATATTTTGCAAAGTAATTGAGATTTTCGATTTTGTGAGTCATCGTGAGTTCATCGGAGAAATCGGATTGAAAATCGGGTTCAGAATCCATTTATTTATGATCTTTCTTTATGTGGAACAATAGATTTATGTGGGAACCTAATCTATGTGTGAAGAAAAAGCTTAGAGATAGTATTTTTAGGAAAGAAAGAGAGGTGAGTCAAAATTACGACACTTCTTTCTTTCTCTCTTTCAAAATAGAATGGGAACTTGTAAGTATAGAGCTTTTTAGAATCGCGCATAGGATTCGCGTACCCAAAAAAAAAAAAGAGCCGCGATGACGCGCGAGCTTTTTTCTTCTCCTATTCTTGAAACCTCTCAGTATTTTTAGCACCCCCCTAGGGCCTATATAAAGGACCCTTCTCCTCTCACTTTGGACACACACATCTACAGAAGCGGAATCTCTCTCGCAACGACGCACTGGAGGAAGCCTCTCTCCCTTAACCTCTCACCTTCAAACCATCTCCATCTCCAATCTTCGACGTGCCTTCACCCGATTTGTGGACACACTCTCTCTCTCTCTCTTTCTCCAACTACGCGCTTTTCTTTTCTCCATTCCGAAGCTATGGCTCCGAAGCGTGTAACACGAAGTTCTAAGGACGCCCATGCCGTTGCACCACCAAGGAAGGTGGGAAGGAAGGTGTCTACTCCGAACAGATCTCATGCGGAAGCATCAAACATATCTCATGCGGAAGCATCAACCGAAGAAGAAATCGAAGCCGTCCAACCTCTAGCACAGGAGTTAGCCGCACGTGCTCCAAATCCAGTAAGACAAATTTATAATTCTGCAATGGTATTCATGTTTGACTTGGGAAGCTAAGCATAGGGAACCCCTTAAACCGTTCGAACAACGTGATTCTATCACATGAAACACACATATGTTTTCATAGACTAGCGAAAGGACTGTTTGATAAATTGTTACTGTTTGTTGGATTGTTATTGTTTAATCAATTGTTATTGTTTGATAGGCGGTTTCTGATTGATATGAAGAATTGGTTGATCATGTTTGATGAATCATTAATGAGATGAATTGTTGAAAGAATGTATTTTGTTCTCGCGGGTAGCAAGATGATTCCGCGGATAGCGGAGATTAAAGCTGAGGTTAATGGCTCTCTTTTGTTCCTCACGGTTAGCAAGATGCCTCGCGGGTAGCGGGATGCCTGGCGGTTAGCAAGATGCCTCGCGGTTAGCGAGATGGGAAGGTTGCGCAATTTGCGGTTAGCGAATAAATCCTTTGCAAAGGCTCTGTTGGTTAGACAAAGAAAGTCCACGGGTAGCGGCAAAATGATGAGAAATTGGAAAAGTTGTTTTTGTGGAATAATAGGGTTGCCTTCATTAGCATTATTTGAATTGTTTTGGTATTGTTTGAAGGGCTGTATAAAAGAACCTGTGTTTGGAATTAATTAAGGAACACTGTTTGTATATGTAAAACAGTGTGGAAAAAAAGTGTGCGTGTGAGGTGGAAAGTAGGGATTGGCTCAGGTTGCCAGTCAAGGATGGGTGGACTCGATTAGTCAAGTACGTTAGAGATTTATCCCGTGTCATATTTTGGATTTAAGGATGGCGGCCGTGCCTCTTAAACGCGGGGAAAAAGGCGATGTTTTTGGATCCTTAATATGTGAAAGGGATTTCTTCTCTTATAATGTAAGATCTAGAGCCCATAGAACCTTTAACCTCATCGACCTGTCTTGTGGAGTAGGGTCTTGCAACTACGAACACAATAGGTGGAAGTCTTCTTCTCTTTCATTGCTCGTATCCTTGCTTCGCATTATTGGAGTAGGGTGTCGTCACTGGATTTAGAGAATAAAGAAGGCTATCTTCCAAGTCGCCCCGATCTTTTAGGATGGGGACCTTACACACATCCTCAACCACAAGTGGATAACCCAATACAACAACCAGCTCCAAACACCCAACCGCTCCCCCAACCTTCAACTACAGAGGATCAGAATACCATGCAGCAGTTTTTGGTGATCTTCAGTTACTACATCATGCGGATTGCACATGTCTGCCGTGGATCTCGGACCATTCGCAGCTCTAAATAGACCAACACAAAATACAGGACCTGCAGCTCAAGCAACGGCAGCATCAGGAGCTCAAGCAGCAGCAACGCCTGAAGCTCAAGCAACTGTTACTACGCCGTGAAAATTCCCCTTGTGGGTCAAACAAAGGGTGATCAAAGTAATACCAGGTTATCCTATTTCAATAACACGAGATGCCAAGAGGAGGAAGAGAATGAGAGAGTTAGAAAAGAAAGAGGCAGCTCTGTTAGAGAAGCAGAAAGATTGCATGAAGAACAAAGAAGGCAGAAAGAGCAAGAATAATGGCAGAGAGCTGAGGTTGAGAGAGTCCACTTGGCTAAGTTACAAGCACGAGCAGAGGCAGAGAGGAGAGCGAAAGAGGAAAGAGTTCAGGCCGCCCAACAAGCAAAGGCTAGGAGCTCCAGACCTTTAAAAGTTCCTCAGAGAGAAAAACAATGTGCGAAAAAGATAAATGACAATCTCACACCTGAAGAGAAACAAGCCCAAGAAGAGATGAGAAAAAAGTACAAAAATGACCCTCCTCAATGGGCCAAACAACCGGCTTCTCCACCACTACCAACAACGCAGAAGAAACGATGATGGAAGCTTGCCACAGTTGCTCTACGTGAAATTCAAAAATATAAAAGAGCACCAAGCCAATAATACCAAAGGTAGCTTTCTCTTGGGTGGTAAGAGAAATAATGGACGAATATTCAGGTTTTGTTACATGTATCTAGCGTGCAACTCTATCGGCCTTACACAGGATGCCGCTGAGAACATTTTGGTGCACTTGTTCCAAGATGGTGTATCTTGTATGGTGCATGCTAAGCGAGTTACTCTAAAAAATATAGATCTTTCTCTAGTGATCAATCCGGGGAATGAAAGGTGTCTCCATAAGAATTAGTTTCCCCATGTAACCTATCATAATAATCAATATCTAATTCTCCTAAATGATTTTCTCATATTAAACTGATCATTTAATGTGGGGAAGGCCAGGGGAGAAAAAGCTAGAATATTGGTTAAGCTAGCAGACCGGCCACAGTAGGGATCCAAAGGAGGGAAAATAGGGATCCAAAGGGGGGGCCATCTGCAAAAGAGCCATGTGCAACAATGGGCTAAAAATACCCTAAGGTTCATCCCATTAAGACTTCCAAAATGCTACGGTTCCAAAATTCAAAGGTTGTGTCCAAAGGTCAACCCTAGGGAAAATTGGATGCTTTGTGTGTGCCCTAAAAGTCTTTGCACATCCCTACATGGGAGGGGGCGAGCCCTAAAGGTAGGGGATGAGAGAGAAAGCCACACACACACACACACACACACACACACACAGGCTCCCTTTACACAAAGGGGATGAGGGACACATGTCAGCTCCCTAGGCCAGATGCCCACAAGGTGTGCCCAATTTCTATTGGATGATCGACCCTTGAAGTGGACCAATGAAAAGTAATCTAGAGTAAATCTAGTTTAATTAATTTAAAAACATTTAAAAAAAGAAACCAATGAGAATTAAGTCTCCTAGAAGACTATTGGGCAATCTCCCAAGGGGTCCAATGAGCATTCAGGAGCCCCATGGCTTGCCTGATTCCTATTGGCCAGGAGGCAAAGGGGTCCAATGAGAGTTTAGTTTAATTATTTAATTACCTAAAGCTCTCACAAAAGGGGAAAGGGGGACACATGTCAGAAGGCTATCACTTATGCTGCTTAATTGTAATTGGCTTGACTTGGGGAGGGCCAATGGGGCTTCAGGAAGAGCATTTAGCAAGAGGGCTCGCCCAAGAGAGAGAGGGGGCTGATTTTTGCAAGGCATTATCACACATACACTCACACAAGCTCATGTGTGAAGAAAGAGAAGACCATCTCTTCCCAAGCTTTAATGGAGAACTCATCACCTACTCCAAGCTTGTGAGATAGAAGCCTACATTAACAATCTCTTGGCATGTGGATGCAAATCCAACCAAGAGCCAAGCTTCAATGCATGCTCATCTCCTCTACCAAGATAATTACTAAGCTAATCTATGCTACATATGAGTGATTATGTGAGGAGATGTACATCTTTCTCGTAAGATACTCCATCTTCCTCTCAATCTACTCTCATACCCTGCTAGCTCTCACCATCTTCGAAGGTGTGTGAGGTCTTGGGTCTGAGAAAGGGGATAATTCAAGTTGTGTTTGTTAAGTGTTTTGCTTAGTGCATGAAGTTTCCATCTTCATTGCACTAGCTAGTCTTGAAGGAACACAAAGAATTGTATTGTACAATGTCTCTCTTGATGGGAGAAACCATAATACAAAGCCTTTTGGAGGGGGGACCGGCTCCATGAAAATCCGGTCCTCAACTGTTGTCAATAGCTTAATTGCTCTCTCTTTTGAAAGTATTGTGGATGCTATCTAACTAGGTGTTATGCTTTTTGTTGCTCTCTCCACCCAAGCACTCTTGTAATTCTCATTAGGAATCTACTCTAATGAAATGCCCACTATGTTCATGCTAATTTCCGCTACACATAAGTTATTAGGCCATTAGATGTTACATTGGTATCAGAGCTCAAGGTTTCTTTTTTCTTGCTCAAGAAGGGAGGTCCTCAAGCTAGCTACAAATGGTTGGTATTATTAATTGCATGTGAGTAAGTAGAATAGGGATTTTTTATCCTTGCAGTGCGCCTGCCTTCGTACAGTTAACGGGGCATCACTGTCGAGATCTATGGTCTTATTAGTGGAGTCCTACGGGGCTTGCATACGGCTTAACTACTATTGAGCTATTAGAAGCTTGACAGGATCCGGTGTTGTTTTGGTGTCGAAAGACCCTCTCTTCTATTCCTTGCAATTAATGGTATTCAAGCCGCAGGTACAGTAGCTTGAGTGCTTTTTCTAAAGGGGTAAAGAGGAGTAGAAACTAGGGCTTGAAGTGCCAAAGTACACCTAAAAAGTTTACACCTAAAAGTTGTTAGAATGGCTGACAATAGTAAAGAGAGTGAAATTAATGTTGATAACTTTGATTTTTCTCATGAGCAAGCTACTAATGATGCTTCAATGCTTGTTAACTATCTTGTTTCTAGGCTTCAACAAGCCATGGGCAATCCATCTCTCCAAAGTGAAGTGCAACGGCAGCTCCGTGCTCACGGGATTCTCCAAGCTCGTCACCATGACGAGAGAACACCTAGGAAGCCTCCTTGTGAGACTACCAAAAGAGGTCTCTCTCCGATTCGGGAAGAAGAAGAGAATCCATATGAAGGGCTCAAGAATTTACTTCTTGATGATGCATCTCCTTCCCAAAGGAGAACTCAAGAGCCTCCACCGAAGGAACGAGAAAGAAGCGAGTCTCCCGCCACCTCGGCGGAGATGGCTCCACGAAGACGGCGGGCTAAACGCTCTCCATCACCACCAAAGCGGAGAAGACCATCACACTCTTCTCCATGCCATAATTCAAAGAGGGATGATAAAAAGCAAGAGAAGAAAAAGGCAAGAAAGAGGACACCCTCTTCTCCATCTTCTTCATCCTCTTCCTCTTATGAAAACTATGGTGAAGATGACAAAGATCAAGACAAGAAAAAGGCGAGAAAGAGGTCACCCTCTTCTCCACCTTCTTCAAATTCTTCACCCTTTGAAGAAAGTGATGGTGCAACCTTTGAACCATCAAAAAGAAGAGGCCATAGGAAATCCTATGCCGCATGGAAGAGGTCGTCCAAATTGAAGAAATTCAAAGAGGGAGGGAAGAGCATCTCTTTCCTTACCTATGATGGTACCTTTGGTGCTACGGACAAAGTCTTGGCCTTTATCCAGCAATTCGATGCTGCGTTTGGAGATGAGGGCTTCATGGAGTCCTCTAAGCTACGCCATGTAGATATGCACTTTCAAAAGTCCACCAGGCAATGGTGGTCTAGCCTACAAGCCAATGGTGAAGCTCCACGAACATGGAAGGCTTTAAGAGCTTCCATTATGAAGCAATTTTTGGCCACCGATGCCAAAGACAAAGTACTCACCGAATGGCGAAGCTTAAAGCTCTCTCCCAATGAATCCCTCCACAAATATGTAGACAAGTTTTGGGACCTACAACTCAAAGCCACTGTCTTCAAAAGGTTGGATTTTGGAGAGCAAAAGCAACAATTTTGTGCGGGCTTAACTGAAGAAATGGCGGAGTATGTTAACTCCCAAAGACCACGTACCATATCGGCGGTAATACACCACACTATGGTCGCCTCTCGAATCAATTTCCAAACGGGGGCAAAAAGAAATAATAAGCCCCCGAAAAACAAGGGTTCCAATGAGCCTAAGGGGAAGGACAATGTCCAAAAGTCTCCTAAGGGCAACTCCAACAAAGCTAAAGAGAAGGGAGTTTACAAAGGTAAGAATAAACTCTCTCTCCTGAAGAGCTTGAGCGTAATCGTAAGGATAACTAGTGTTTCAAGTGAGGCGAACAAGGGCATGCGTACCGCGCTTGTCCCCAAAAGAACAACCGCCAAGATCCTCCTAGAGCTTCCTTGGTTGAAATCCAAGAGGAGGAGACTCACCAAACTCACCACAAAGGATCTCCTCTATGCCATGCTTGGGGAAAGGTAAGAGAACGTGATTCTTTTATTCTCTTTGACCGTGGTTCTACTCACAATTTTATATCTATAGAGTTGGCCACCAAGCTAGGAATACAATCCTACGAGATGGGAGATGTCCTACCCGCAGACAGTGCCTTCAAGGGGCAAGAAGCTTCAGTCACTCCCTTAATTGGGAAATTGAGGCTTCATGTCCAAGGCTATGTGGACAAAGAGGACTTCTTTATCTCTCCTCTCAAGCATGAGGATGTAATCCTAGGGGCACCATGGTTTGACCGCCTGGCTGCCGATGTTAAATTTTCTAAAAGGAGAATCTCCTTTAAGTTCAGGGAAAAATACATGTATATAGATGCTAAGGAAATGGGTAACACCATCCCCATTGTACATACACCAGCTTTCAATAAGTCAATAAAGAGCTCTATTTCCGTGTACATGATTTTTGTTAAAGACTCTCAAAATGAACCTAATGCTTTAGCAAAAGAAAATAAAAGCAACCAAAAGGAATTAGAGTTATCCAATTCTCTCAAGGGGTTTCAAGATGTTTTTATTGACGACATCCCTTGTGAGCTACCTCCTAAACGAGGTAATGATGACCATGCAATTATACTTCTTCCAAGAAGTTCACCGCCTAATAAACCTCCTTATAGAGTTTCTCAAGCTCAACAAGAGGAGATTGTGCGGCAAGTGCATGAGTTAGTTGAGAAGGGCATGGTTAGGCCTAGCTCATCTCCATTTTTCTCACCTATGCTATTAGTGCAAAAGAATGGCACATATCGTATGTGTGTCGACTATAGAGCACTAAATAGGATCACTATCAAGAATAGGTTTCCTGTTCCACGGGTAGAAGACCTATTTGATAAGCTACAAGGATCGACCTACTTCAGTAGGGTTGACCTAAAGAGTGGCTATCATCAAATAAGGATAGTTGATCAAGACATTGTAAAGACCGCGTTTCGCACTACATTTGGTCTTTACGAATACATTGTCATGCCTTTTGGCTTGACCAATGCACCAGACACATTCAACCACTTGATGGAGAAGCTGTTCAGCCCTAATCGAACCTTCACTGGAGTGTTCTTTGATGATATTATCATCTACTCTAATTCATTGGAGGAACACAAGCAACACCTCCAGGTAATATTTCAAGTTTTAAGAGAGAATAAACTTTATGTTAATCGAAAGAAAAGTGAATTTTTCTTGCAAGAGATTCAGTATTTAGGTCACATTATCTCTTAAGATGGCATCCAAATGGATCCATCCAAGTTAGAGGTAATAAAAGGATGGCCTAAACCAAGGAATCTTCATGAACTAAGAAGCTTTATAGGTATGTGTGCATACTATAGACGCTTCATAGAAAAGTTCTCACAAATTGTGGGACCATTACATGACCTAACAAAGAAAAGCGTTAGGTATACATGGTCTGCTAAGGAGAACAATGCTTTTGAAAAGCTTAAAGAAAACATTATCTCTCAACCTGTGCTTACACTACCGGATCTCTCAAAACCATTTGAGGTCCAATGTGATGCTTGTGGTGATTGCCTTGGAGCTGTTTTGCTCCAAGAAGGGCACACCATAGGCTATGAGAGCCGAAGGCTCGACCCTGTTGAGCAAGCTCTAGTCATATACGAAAAAGAACTCCTTACAGTTCTACATGCCTTAGACTCATGGAAGCACTATTTATTGGGGACTCTTTTCATTCTGCGAACGGATCACCAAAGTCTTAAGTACTTCATGACGCAGACCAAGCTCTCCGACAAACAAATGAGGTGGGCAAATTTCCTTTTGCAATTTCATTTTCATATTGCTCACATTGCTGGCAAGCATAATCAAGTAGCCGATGCACTCTCAAGACGGCCGAGAGTGAATGTGGTTTCCATAGCAACTCACAATGATCTATCTTCAATGATAGATGAGTATGCTATTGATCCTGATTTTAGATATGTGATTTCAGCCCTTACATTAGGGAAGAAAAAAGAACCATTTACTTTACAAGATGGTTATCTTCTCTATGGCAATAGACTATGCATTACTAACTCCCTGCGTGAGAAAGTAATGTATGAATCTCATGCTCCCCCGTATGCGGGACATAGAGGGATTCAGTCCATATTTCTATTGGCCTACCATGAAAGTGAACATACAAGAGTATGTTTCCAAATGTGTGGTATGTCAAAAGACAAAATTTGATAAAGGGAAGAAACCTGGATTGCTTCAACCCTTGCCAATCCCTAATTCACCATGGGAGAGCATATCCATGGATTTTATCTTTGGATTGCCTAAGTCTATCCATGGGAATACGGGAATATGGACGATAGTAGACAGGTTTAGTAAACAAGCTCATTTTATACCTGTCAAAAAGACTATCAAAGCCCATCAAATGGCAACCCTCTTCATTTCACAAATTTTCAAATACCATGGCTTGCCAATGTCCATAGTGTCGGATAGAGATCCTAGAATGACCAGTAATTTCTGGAAGGGTCTCTTTGAGAATTTAGGGACAAGGCTAAATTTCTCTTCGGCCTATCATCCACAAACGGATGGCCAAAGTGAAATAGCTAACCTAACAATTCTTGATCTACTAAAAGCCTATGTAACGGAAGTAGATCAAAGATCCCAATGGGAGAAGTACTTACCCTTAGTGGAGTATGCTTACAATAACACTGTACATACTTCCACAGGAAAAGCACCTTTCGAGGTAATTGAGGGAAGATCAAAAAGTCCCTTGCTACTTAAGGTACATGGGAAGATCTTCGCTGCAGATGAGTATCGCCGAGACCTACAAGAATCTTTCCAAAAGATTAAGGATGCTATCTCTATCTCACAGCAAAGGCAAAAGGCTGCTGCTGACAAGCACAGAAGAGCCCAAGCCTTTAAAGAAAACGATTGGGTCTTGTTAAAGTTTCCCAAGGCTCGATGAAGGCACACAACGGGCAAGAATCCTACGGGTCACCAAAAGTACTATGCTAAACTAGCAAAAAGGTACTATGGTCCCTTTCAGATTCTTAGGCCAATCAATGAGATGGCCTATCAACTCAAGTTGCCCAATCATTGGCTCATAAACAATGCTTTTCATGTGAGCCTATTAAAGCCTTACAAAGGAGAGCCACCTCAAGAACCAACTATTGAAGACCCACCGGAGATCGAGGACCAAGAAGAGGTGCTGCAGCCCGAGCCCATTCTCCGACATGAAGACAGGGTACTAAGAGGCGGTAAGACTATCCGACGATATCTTATTAAGTTTAAGAATTATCCTTTTGAAGATGCTAGATGGATGCAAGGCATACAATTAAAGGATAACCTAAACCTTGTCAATGCTTACAATGCTTCCCAAGAGTAAGCAAATGTACAAAATGTTATTAAAAATGAACAAAATTTTTGTCTTATAACACTCTCTTTTTCTTTATTTGTGCACAAAAATGAAGTAGTATGCATGCTTAGATCAAGTTTGCGGAGACGACGTCTCCCAAACACCAAGTAGAGCTTGTCACTCTACTATGGAAGATTGATAGGACTAATGTGCAGACATGCTTGCGGCAGCCTCAGGCTCTCAAGCGCCAAATGGACTAGTCATCCATTGTGGAATGATGTCGTAGGGTAACATAGGGATCCTCTACCCGCTAAGAAAAGGACTCATGAACATGCTTTATCTTCTCTACACCATAGTCGAGGACGACTATGATTTCAAGAGAGAGGTAATGTCATAATAATCAATATCTAATTCTCCTAAATGATTTTCTCATATTAAACTGATCATTTAATGTGGGGAAGGCCAGGGGAGAAAAAGCTAGAATATTGGTTAAGCTAGCAGACCGGCCACAATAGGGATCCAAAGGAGGGAAAATAGGGATCCAAAGGGGGGGCCATCTGCAAAAGATCCATGTGCAACAATGGGCTAAAAAGACCCTAAGGTGCAGCCCATTAAGAATTCTAAAATGCTAAGGTTCCAAAATTCAAAGGTTGTGTCCAAAGTTCAACCCTAGGGAAAATTGGATGCTTTGTGTGTGCCCTAAAAGTCTTTGCACATCCCTACATGGGAGGGGGTGAGCCCTAAAGGTAGGGGATGAGAGACAAAGCCACACACACACACACACACGGGCTCCCTTTAAACAAAGGGAATGAGGAACACATGTCAGCTCCCTAGGCCAGATACCCACAAGGTGTGCCCAATTTCTATTGGATGACACTTGAAGTGGACCAATGAAAATTAAGCTAGATTAAATCTAGTTTAATTAATTTAAAAACATTTAAAAAAATAAACCAATGAGAATTAAGTCTCCTAGAAGACTATTGGGCAATCTCCCAAGGGGTCCAATGAGCATTCAGGAGCCCCATGGCTTGCCTGATTCCTATTGGCCAGGAGGCAAAGGGGTCCAATGAGAGTTTAGTTTAATTATTTAATTACCTAAATCTCTCACAAAAGGGGAAAGGGGGACACATGTCAGAAGGCTATCACTTATGCTGCTTAATTGTAATTGGCTTGACTTGGGGAGGGCCAATGAGGCTTCAGGAAGAGCATTTAGCAAGAGGGCTCGCCCAAGAGAGAGAGAGAGGGGGCTGATTTTTGCAAGGCATTATCACACACACACTCACACAAGCTCATGTGTGAAGAAAGAGAAGACTATCTCTTCCCAAGATTTAATGGAGAACTCATCACCTACTCCAAGCTTGTGAGATAGAAGCCTACATCAACACTCTCTTGGCATGTGGATGAAAATCCAACCAAGATCCAAGCTTCAATGCATGCTCATCTCCTCTACCAAGCTAATTACTAAGCTAAGATATGCTACATATGAGTGATTATGTGAGGAGATGTACATCTTTCTCATAAGATACTCCTTCTTCCTCTCAATCTACTCTCATACCCTGCTAGCTCTCACCATCTTCGAAGGTGTGTGAGGTCTTGGGTCTGAGAAAGGGGATAATTCAAGTTGTGTTTGTTAAGTGTTTTGCTTAGTGCATGAAGTTTTCATCTTCATTGCACTAGCTAGTCTTGAAGGAACACAAAGAATTGTATTGTACAATGTCTCAGTATGGGAGAAACCATAATACAAAGCCTTTTGGAGGGGGGACCGGCTCCATGAAAATCCGGTCCTCAACTGTTGTCAATAGTTTAATTTCTCTCTCTTTTGAAAGTATTGTGGATGCTATCTAACTAGGTGTTATGCTTTTTGTTGCTCTCTCCACCCAAGCACTCTTGTAATTCTCATTAGGAATCTACTCTAATGAAATGCCCACTATGTTCATGCTAATTTCCGCTACACATAAGTTATTAGGCCATTAAATGTTACATAACCTCTGTTTATGAGATTTGTAATCTTTCCATATAATATGAACGAGTCGGTTTTCTACCATTCGGCGTAACTCTAATAGTTAATTCTGTACTTTTTGTTGTTGAAGTATTTGAATTAGTCAAGTTGTTAGATTTCACCTCCTCAACCATCCAAGCACCTGTTGGACGTGGGATGCCTACCGGTGAACATTTTACAAAACGGAGCCATTTTAGGTGCGTATGGAGACCGTGGGACTGCCAAAATGCACGCCGATGACCAGCGGTGCCGAACAGGCCAAAAAAAGACCCTATGCACCACAGCACGCATGAGGTAAAAATTTCAAGAGTTTGCAAAAACTCAAATTATTTACTTTTTCTTGACATTTTAGGCCAAATTAAGTTTTGATTTGATTCATAGGCTTAAAACAACTCATGAAAAGACTGTCCATGAAAGAAGTGCAAACACTTTTTCATTTTGGGCATAAAGTAAATAACCGCAATTATTTACTTTCAGTTTAAATTTGACTAACGTTGATACGAGTGACTCATTGTATGTGTATAAACAACTTTTGTAAAGGCACAAAAGATTTGGATCACCAAATTGGCAAAAAACTGGGTAAAAACTAAAGTTTGTACTGACTTTCTGAAACTTGAGTGTAAATTGGGGAAAAAATTGTCCAAACTCAATGAAATTTGATTCATAGGCTTATATTGATGTGATAACATGTGTACATGCTCACTTGACTAAAAAGATGCAAAAAGTTTTGAGTTATAGATAATCACGATTATTTTCATCTGCCTTAATTTTCAACTTTTTTGACCAAGTTAGTATACCACTAGTTTTACCATGTTGTAATAAGCCCACAAACCAAATTTGGTAAGATCTGGATCATTGGATTGAAAATTGTGACCAAATTTGCAAAGTCAGTCTGCGGACACAAAACTGATGACCATTTGACTAAAAATAGTCCAAATTTGATGAAACTTGGCTAGAGACCTTAATTTGAAGTGCTTAACAGATCTGTGTCAAGATTGGGACAAAAACTTGTAAAAAATTAGCTGGAGTAAATAATCGTGATTATTTACATCTACTTCAAAAATTGATAATCTTCCATATTTGGGCATACCACAAGGTCAAGCATATCAAGTAAACCACACAAATCAATTTTAATTTGGATCACAAAAGTGAGACTTAAGCCAGATTCTTGAAAACCAAGTCTGCAGACACGAAACAGTTGATAAACTTAAACAGATTTTGTCCAAACTTGTTGAAACTTGTCCAAGGACCTCAATAGGTTGTAAACTTGGCAAATCAAGCCAAAAAGGGCAAAAATTTGACAAAAGTAAATAATCGTGATTATTTACTACTGCTACACAAAGCTACCTATTTTGACTTTTGAGCTTGTACAGTGTTAGACCAACATAATACAAGGCTCCTGGGAAAGTTTGAGTTCAATCGGATCCAAATTGATACATGTTCACTCAGTTTTTGAGTTGCAGATTAGTCCTTTGATTTTTGCCAAAGTTGAGTTTGGAAATTGCAACTGTTGACTCAATTAGCTCGATTTGTAGTGATACCCATAGACCAATCATATTAGCTAGCAAAAACTATAATGTCTTTATAGAAGAATAGCTAACTTGATCAAATTTGTACAGGAATCGGTAGCTCAGACAGAAAGTGTAATCCAGTCAAGTGGAAGAAATTGACAGCAAGTCAATCCAAAGGTAAGTACTCTATCCAGGGCTTCATAAGTCTTTATGAACCTTAGATCTAGTCGTGTACTAGGAAATCAGGGCATACTTGGAGAAACCTCCAATAGAGTATCCACTGAAGAAAGCATGAATCAAGGAAATTCCTTGCACACGATTCTTGAAGAAGTCTCAGACACTTTTTCATATTCATCTAAAATGTCTTCCTATTTGACTCACTCGAAAACCGAACAACAATGCGCTATACGCATATACTCTCATTTTATAAGACTAATCGCCATGGAGCTCAAGTTTACCTGGATCCTAACGAAGACTATGCTATTCGCATTGATGACCATGGTATTGAGTTTGAAGAGGAGATTAGGGCAAACAAATAAGAAAAAATATACATGGATCGAAACGGAACTCAATATGGATCGAAACGGCTTAGTACAAATAATCTTAGGATCGGAGTCTGTGGACTTCGCATGCCAAATCAGGACAACTGACAACCATGAAGATCATCTATATCTTGAAGATCAAGGATAAGGGATCAGCAGACCTATCAACCTACCTGCTTAGGGATTGTTATAATAACAACTTTATTATGATGACTCCTGTAGAGGTAGAACAAACCAAATACCAAGGGTATTCAATAAGGGATTGGATATTGGTCCAAGGACCATAAACTATTCCAAGAGATGAACACCGTGAAAGATCTTCTGAGAGCTTAATGAAACCAAAAACCACCTCATCACGTAGAAAACCAGGTGACACTAAGGCCAGTCCAGGGCTACATGAGTCACTATTTCCAACAAATTGGTTTGAAGGACTTGGAACATGACCAACTACCAAGAGACCATGAGTTGAACCAAATAGACGTGTCAAACCTGCTGATTTTCAAAAATGGGTCAAAAAATACAGTGGATCTGGAGATCCATACGATCACTTAGCAAGATTTAAGCAAGTGCTAAGAGCGGAACATATATTCGATTTTCATACTCAATTCGAGGGGTTTGGAATGACATTAAAAGGAAAATCATTGACATGGTTCCAAAACATTCCACCGAGGTCAAGCATGGACTTAAACACATTAGCTCAAGGATTTGTAGCTACTTTTTCTAAAACGGGGATCAAACACAATACGGTAGCTCAAATCTACAGCTTTAAACAAAAGCATGGTGAGTCTGTTAGGGATTGTGAAACTCAAATGAAACAATACATTGCCAGATGTCCAACACTAGAGATACCTGCAGAAGAACAACTAGTATCATTGTTTGTAGAGGGACTGCTAAACAAAGAACTTCATGCTATACTCTATAGCAAGAAGCATACACCCCTAGAAGAGTGTGTGTCAGATGCTATTGACTTAGGAGACAATTGTGAGATTTTCAATGAAGAAGATTTTCCTAAGAATAACCAAAGTGAGAAAACAACATCCACTAAACTAGCTCAAGCGGGAACAGCTGGTGCAACACCACTTTCAGCCATAGAAGACGTGCTAAAAAGGATGAACGACATGATGAATAACATGCAAAAATAACCTATGAGAGGACCAAGACAAGGGATACCTCAACAGGGACAACCAATTAGACCGCAGAAATGGTGTGCAATCGAGGGTAAATGGACCAACCATGAGACCAATGAGTACTACTACCAACCAAAGTATGATGGGAATGTTCAGTACGTGCCCATGAGACCATAAGGACAAGCCATGTACAGATATCAGCCTAATATGGCACCAGCCCACCTATGGGTATGGAAAGACCTCAACCCCTGTTGGGTCAACAACCTCCGTATCCAGAACATAATGAAGTGCTTGTAAAGTACATGCACCTCGAGGGAGTCATAGATGAATAAGCACTAGTGTCTGCTACACCCTATGCTGAGCCTAGTCCATCTACAGTAATGGTAGAAGGAGATTGGTATAATTCACATCCACCACCAATAAAAGAACCCATGACTTATGCTCCACCAGAGCTTGCACCAATATATTATGTAGCTAATCGAGGTGTTAGACCTCCTATGGTAAGACCCATGGTTAAGCCAAGAATGGAAAACTGTCATAACTGTGGTGTAGATGATCATTGGAAAAATGAATGCCCAGAACTTGACAAGAACCTCAAACCAGTTGAATTTTATTGCATACAATGTTGCAAAAAGAGAGGACACTTCCCGGAAGATTGTCCAAAAATTTCTTTAAACAAGGAGAAAACAGTAGTAAACGTAGTCCAAGTGATACCTAGTAGCCCATCTAAGAGTGAACCGGTTGTTTCAATCAAGGTAATCACTAGAGCCCAGGCTAAGAAAAAGAAACATAACTCTTCTGATGATTTGGAGAATACAAAAATTTCCTCTCAAAAGACCAAAAGAAATAGAAGCAAAGATATGAGATGAGAAGGCAGAAACAAAAGGCTGAAATCAAGGAGAAAGCAAAGAAGCTATTCCAGGAAAAGGTGAAAGAAACTGGAAGCAAAATCAAAGAAACAACCGTAAAATCTGGAGGATCAATTTTGGTTGATAAAATTTTTGAGCCTATTAATGCAGCCTTGGAAGCCTACCAAGCGGGACTTAAAGCAGGCCAAAACATGAAAAATAAATGGAAAAACTATTCTTCTCGAGACATGGAAGCAGCTAAGCTTGAAGCTTATCGAAATTTGGTAAGAATCACGCAAGAAATGCTGGAAAAACAAAAACCCAAGCTTGAAAGTATGGCAAAACCTGAGGAGCTTGTGGTAAGAGACACTAAAGAAAAATCCGAAGTGGTGGTAGAACCCCACCTTGAAACAAAAGAGCCAAAACTTATAGTGCCGGACAACAAAAATGCCTTAAGATGGAATTCCACTTGTAGAAGAAGACTGGCCAAGACACTTATGGAAAAAAGTTAGAGAGACCAATGATGGGAGCCTAACTCTAAAGTCGGCTCCTATAGAGGAAGTTTGGTTAGACAACCTACCTCTTGAAATGGACATGGATGTACAATCCTTGTATGGGGATTGCGGATCTGAAGCTTCAGGAATGTCAAAACCATTGACCTTGAAAAATTACCCTCTTACTTGGGATATAACGAAGATGAATCCATAGTGTGCAAGACCACTCAATTAAAAAGAGCAGAACAGACCCTAGAAGTAGACAACATTCATTCAATAATATCTACACCCATCCAGTGCACTCTTACTTTGGGAGAACTATTAAAACTCAGATCATATTTATGGAATGATCTACAGAAAACCCTAGAAAAGGTGGGGATAACGGGGCTAATCTCAAAAAAAATTAAAAATTTAAAAAACAAAATGGACAACAATGAGATTCGATTTGTTCCAATGAACAAATTATGAAGGGGAAGAAGGAAACACCCCCCTTCTAGTGAAATAATATGACATTGAAACCACGGCAATACTGGATAGTGGAGCAGACATAGCCATAGCCACAAAAGCAATATGGGAATCTTGGGGACAGCCAGCCATTAGACAAACTCGAATGAAACTGCAATTGGTTGATGGACACATTGAAAGACCATTAGGACTGCTTGAAAAAGTGATAGTTAATTCCTGTGGGATTGAATATCAACACACTTTTGCCACAGTAGGCTTTGAAAAAAAACTCAATTACGAAATCATATTGGGAAGACCTTTCATGCGATAGGTACAACTTATCCAAGATCGGGGAAACAATTATCTGTACTTGAAGCAAGTGGAATCTATAACAAGGGTTAATCTAAAACATCACACTTATAGAGATGTCATGAAGACACCCATAGAAGAGTTTGATTCAATCTCTTCGGCTGAAACTAAGCTTCCATCATGGTTGAACAAAGACACTCCTATTTGGATGTACGGAGCTTCAAAAAATGGAAGCTTAAAACGGGAAGAATGTATTTTAAAAAGGGATTGTACGGACGAAGCCTATGTACCTGAACCCTTTCCAGAGCATTTGTTTGAGCCATTTGAGTGGACTCAAATTTTAGTGAAAATGGATGTATGTGTGAATATGTCAATGCCTACTCAGTTTTGCAATGAGGATGGCTATGACATAATTCCCATCCAAATGATTTCAACCCTCTACATTGAAGATGAAATTGAGGAACTCAAGGTCTTGATGAAAGCTTTTTCAGGCCTCTACTACGATGCAACAGATGAGTTAGAAGAACACTCAGCTACCGCAAAAGATTCGGGGTCAGAAAAAGAACATGTGAGAGCTAAGCTAGTCATGAAAGAAGGGGAGGAAAGTTTTTTTTACTTTCCTAACTTGAAACCGAGAAGACAAAAAATGGTATAGACGGAAAGAGACACCAGAAACATGAAAGCTAGACCTATGCCATCAGTTTCCAGTAGAACACAGTTCCTGATGCAGATAGATGCACATGATTGTGTCAAGGACAAAATCACTGGCGATTATCCTTTAAACGACAATCCAGGAATGTCGAAAACATCAAGAAAAATGAGGAAGGATACTCAAGCAAAGCCAAAAAAATAGGACAAGGAGTCAACCATGACACGAGTTGAGCAGAAAAAGAAGTATCAAGAGTTGAAAAAAGCTCTAGAGGAGATATATACGATTGAAATGGGAACCACAGAAGAGGATGGTAAAGATATAATGAGTATTCCATCCCATTACAAAAAATATACTCTCCAAGATCAAAAAATCATTGTCAAACAACCTGTTAGAAAACTACGAAAATAGGGCGAGTCCTACGAAGGGCTTGAAAACGCGAAAAAGATAGATTTGGTTGAACCAGGAGAAGAGACTAGGCTTGCCTACATTGCAAATGACCTAACATAGGAAGAAGAAGAGCTTTTGCTAAGTTTGCTAAAAGAATACCGAGATATCTTCGCTTGGTCTTACAAGGATCTCAAGGGTATTGATCCAGAAATATGTCAACATACCATACCCATGAGAGATGATGCAAAACCAAGTAGACAAAGGCCATACACATATAATAAAACATTTTCTAAGAAGATTAAAGAAGATATTAAAAAACTAAAGGAAGCCGAATTCATTTATGAAATTGAACACACAGATTGGGTGTCTCCAATTGTGGTAGTACCCAAAAAGAATGGAAAATTACGAGTGTGTGTCAATCTCAGAAAAGTGAATGTAGCTACCATTAAAGACAACTTTTCTCTTCCAGTCACTGAGCATGTGTTAAAACGAGTTGTAGGTAAAGAATCTTACAGCTTCTTAGATGGATTTTTGAGATACAATCAACTTTTGGTTGATCCAAAAGATCAGCATAAAACTGCTTTTGCAATGGAATGGGGTATTTTAACCTATCGGGTTATGCTTTTTGGATTAACTAATGCTCCTGCCACCTTTCATAGATTGACGAGTCATGCTTTTAAAGAATATCTTAGGAAATTCTTGGAAGTTTATATGGATAATCTCTGCGTACATTCATCAATCCGGGCTGATCATTTTGAACACCTAAAAAAGGTATTCGAAAAATGTAGACTTTATAGGATTTGCTTAAATCCTAAAAGTGCACATTCATGGGTAGACAAGGAAAGATTCTTGGACATATAGTGTCAAAGAGTGGCATAGCTGCTGATATGGATAACATTCATGTCATTGCTGATTTGCAACAACAGTCAAGGGGGTTCAAGCCTTCATGGGGCATTGTGGATATTACATGTCATTGCTGATTTGCAACAACAGTCAAGGGGGTTCAAGCCTTCATGGGGCATTGTGGATATTACAGACGGTTCATTTACATTTACGCTATAGTCGCAAAACCCATGTATAGCTTGATTACACACTTTGAGTGGACTGATGCATGTGAAGAATCCTTCATGAAGCTTAAGCAAGCTTTCATCTCAGATCTAATATTGAAAGCACCAGATTGGAATAAGATATTCCACATACATACATGTAGATGCTTCCAATTTTGCCATTCGGTGTCTACTAGCTCAAGCAGGAGACGACAAAATTGATTTTCCTATTTCTTATGCTAGCCGATAACTGAACATGGAAGAAAAGAATTACACCACCATCAAAAGGGAAGGATTAGGAATGATCTATGTTGTAAAAAAGTATAGACATTACCTAGCAAACAAATTTGTGTTCTTCGTGGACCACCAAGCCTTATTTTACTTGGTCAACAAGCCATGCAGCACAGGAAGAATAGTGAGATGGTTCATCATTCTTTTGGAATTTGATTTCACTATGGTTGTAAAACAGGGCACTACTCATCAAAGAGTAGATCATTTGTCAAGGATTGTTTCAGGGGAATCACCTAAAGGAGTAGATGATGATCCACCAAATGCATTTTTGTTCTCCGTGGAAATGATACCTCCATGGTTGGAAAATATGGTATCATTGATGACCATAGCTCAAGTGGATTCACAAATACCGCTCCCTATTACAATTGGATTAATCGGGCAATCAGCTAATCCTGAAGAGAAAACCCAATACCTAAGTCAAGCACATATTACCATAGTAGGACTTTACTTTGTTGAAGACCAAACTATGCAACGGATCTTCAGACTTGGAGTATTTTGGCCAACTATGAGGAGTGATGTTCGCTCTTTCGTAAAGGATTGTCCTCAATGTAAAAAACAAACACCCATACCTCATGTAACATTGTTTCAAATGTCGCACGTTCCTAAGTGGAGTAACTATCTAGTCACTTACTTAACGAGCCGAACATTTCCTGAGGATATGAGTAAACGTCATCAAAGATCAATTGAAACTGAAGCAAGAGACTATGCTCTCATTGGAACCAATTGTATCGCAGAGATAAGGATCAACATTTGCGTCCTTGTGTAAATGAAGATGAATATATTCCGATTATAGAACAAGCACATGCTGGATTAGTTGGAGGTCATGTTTCTATTGAGACCACCGCAAGAGCAATCTTAATGGTAGGCATATGGTGACCGACACTTTTTGTAGATGCCAAAGAATATGTTCGGAGATGTGATGCTTGACAACGAGCAAAAATGCCAACACGAGTAGATAGCATGCCCTTAAGACCAATGATGGGAGATAGAGCTTTCGCAAAATGGGGTATAGACTTTGTTGGGCCAATACAGCCACCTGCTTATAGAACCCAAGCTCAATATATCATTGTAGCTACGGACTATTTGACTAAGTGGGCCGAGGCTAAAGCAACTCAAAAGAATGATGCTAGAACCACTGCCGCATTCTTATATGAGTATGTGTTCACAAGATATGAACTACCAATAGAAATTGTTAGTGATAGAGGAACTCATTTCCTCAATGAGGTAATCGAGTATTTGCTTATTGAATTTATGGTCATCCACCATAACAAATCAACTCCCTATCATCCATAAGCAAACGGACAAGCTGAGCATACGAATAAAATTATCAGCTCGGTATTGACTAAAGTGGTTAGTTCAGGAAGGACAGACTGGGAAATGAATCTCGATGCTGCTCTATGGGCTTATCGAGTTTCATTCAAAACAGCTTTAAATGCTACACCCTTTAACCTTGTTTATGGTCTTGATGCCATACTGCCAATAAAATCTCTATTGCCGACATTAAGGGTAGCAAAAGACCTTGAGTGGATTGGACATGAATTGTCAGAAAGACTTGAAGATTTAGAGAAGCTAGATGAGCAAAGGCTAACTGCTATAGCTCACATATATTCACAAAAGCGGAAACAAAAACATTTTTTTTATTCCCCTCTAATTACAAAAATCTTCAAAAAAGGGGACTTAGTTCTAGTCTATTCCCGTAAGCAACACATTCCCAAGTTTAAGAAAAAGGGAAACGGACCTTTTATCATTGAAGATGTATCTCCAAGTGGAGCAGTTAAGCTTTCCATCCTAGATGGTGAACCAATGGCTAATTGGATTAGTGGATGTCATTTAAAGAAGTACAATTTGCCACTAACCAATGAATTGCTAGAACGAATGCATGCAGCCAAGCAAAGAAAGATAAAATGACAACAGGTTATTGATGAAGCGCAGAAAGAAGCTCGGCTTCGAGTACTCAAGAGAAAAGCTGCTTCAAGAATCAACAAACACCTATTCCCATCAACACATTGGAAATAGATGACCAACAATGGGAATTACCGAAACATGCAGTGTCAAAAGATGATGAATGGTTAGATGGAATGGACCTTCGCATCAAAGTACAACTCAACAACCATAGCACAAATGCATTGGTCGATACAGGAGCTAGAGTAAATGCAGTCAGTTATTCCACGTACAAGAAAGTAAAAAGTCAGTCTTTGATAGCAAGAATAGCGACAATAAAAGGATGCAACAAGAACCCAACACCAACATTGGGAGTAGTCAACTTGAATGTGATAGTACATGGATGTTCATGCCCTCATAAGTTTGTATGCTTACCAGACGAACACATGAATGAGACGATGATTCTTGGAATTCCATGGATGCGGACATACAAGGTAGTACCAAATTGGGATACGAATCAGCTCAAGCTATCACCTAAAGACGAACAACTCATTGTTCCAATTGCACCAAGCAAGGAGGAATGGAAAGAAAGCAATCAACAGACCAAACCACGAAGTAATCAATCTTCTCCATCCTATCGACAAGCAAATTCTACAGGTAGCATGCAAGGAGTCAAGCAAATTTGGGTACCCAAAACATCATCGACAATACCAAAGACGGTTCTAAAGGTCAAAACACAGAGACGAGCATCTCCAAGCAAGGAACCCAACATGAAATGGGTTTGGAAGAAAAAAGAGCACTTATCTTCTCTGCAAACTTCAAAACCAATCAAGCAATGGAGAGCAAGCCTCAGAACACTCAACCACACCATTCTGACCAAGACAAACCAAGGTATCAATGGCGGGTAAAAGCTCGACAACAGTCAAACGTGTTACCAACAGCTCAAGAAATCAAGGTGCTAAAGCATCCTAACGGTCAATCAAGCAAAGAGCACACAAGCTACAAGAATTGCTCTTTGGAAGACAGCATCAGAAAGCCTCGACGTCAGAAATCCTTGAGTTAATTACTCAAGATCCAACTCATGCACATCATAATGGTTTGAACTACATTGATCTTCAAAGCTTGGTAGAGCCAACCAAGGCTATGCATAGACACGATTCTTCAACCCATGCACACAGTCGTCCCGGAGTACGCCATCTAGCAGGGGTGGAAGGGCACTAAGTAATTAAAGGAAATGTTTGAAGAGGGAGGAAAAAGTTTGATGTTAACGTGTGATTTTTTGCAAAATTACCTAATAATGCCCTTATAAATGATCAACAAGGGGAATTTAACTGATAATATCTCCCTGATGAGTGTAAATAGTGTATATACTATCAAAAAATCATCAAAAAATAGTGCTTTTTGGTTATTTTTTATCATTTTTCTTGATATTGGAACTTAAAAATGGAGAAATCCAATAAAAACAAAAAAGCTGTGTTTTTCAATGGATTTTCTTAATTATTGAATTTTTACTTTACTTTTTTAGCGCATTTTGTTTTTTGTTTTTTCTAATAAACAGATCAAAAATTAATAATAAATAGCAAAGGAGCTCAAATGGAAAAATTGAAGACATGGTGGTGATCAGAAAGACAAGGCGAACAAGCACAAAAAATTTCAATGAAATCAGAAGATGGAAGCGGGAAGCCTAAATTAGGCGATCAGATCTACTTTTGCAGAATTCTTGCAGAATGAGCTACAAGAATCTAATTGGGGAAATTTTTGAGTCTAACATAGATTTCATGGACTACTAGGACTAACAGGGGAATCTGGGAAAAAATGGTTCGTGAAGTCCGGGTATAGATATCCCAGGTAGGCTAAAACCACCTCATTTCCACGTTGCCTTTGGAGAGAGAACTTTTCGACCTCTTTCGCGCGTCTTTTCCGGAGTCTACAGTCACTTGTTTTTAGCATCGTCTCACACGAGACATGAGGCATAAGTTCTTTACTCATCAATGATCCATTTTGTACGGCCGGAAGTTAGTCTAAACCCCTAGAAAAAACCCTAGAATCCGAGTAGTGCACGAAGACCTACTACCAAAAATTGACCATAGCGGCATGTCAGCTCAACCAAATCGAATGAGATTTGAACTGTAGCATGCCCCAACATAATATAACACTTCTATATCACCAGTAGACCATTCGGCAAGGGTTGAGGGGGTCCCAAGTAAAAAAGCTAAGTTTTTGGCAGATGCCAGAATTGCATTATGACTCCACAGACAGCTTGTATACGAGGTCTATACACAATGTATATGATTGGTTTCATAAAATCAATCAAGCGAAGCCCTCAAAAAGCAAAAAGCGGCTCGAAGGCTACAAAGCGTCAAATTCGACATACGAGGTCAAATTGACTCCAAATGGGCCAAAATTGGATGAGTTGCTTCACGATTATGTTACGGACAAGTCCATAGCCTCAAAAGTGACTAACCAACTCTATAGGCCATGTAGTCATAAAAATCAAAAATTTCAGAGTCAACAAAGCACAAAGTGATGCCGGCAAGACCAAATTTTACCAAATTCAATTTAGGACTTGTTTTAGGTATATAGAATGTGTTTAGGTCAAAATTAACAAGTCTTGCAAGAAAATGTTGGCTGCTGTAAATAATCACGATTATTTACTTTTATACTATTTTGGATGGGAAATTGTATCATCACCTCACCTATCACTTGTACACACCTGTTTACATGCCAAATTCCAAGTATGAGCCAAAATGATAAACTATAACTTGGAAAATTGCCAAAAAACTCAAAGAAGTCCTTGCAAGCCAATTTCTAAGTTATGAGCCCTATCTTTTGATCCAAATCACCCCATATCACATACATAGGGTCTATACCATCCTTAGAACCAAGTTGTACCAAAAAGTGTTCATTTTGATGAAAAAATGAATAATCACAATTATTTACTTTTTGGCCAAAATGGGAGAAAATTGCAACTTTGCCATCATAGATCCAAAGTACATGATGCCCTAAGCCCACTAGCCAAGTTTGAACAAATTTGAAGCTCAAAATCTCAAAATTCCCTTACGTCTACTGTTTTAGAGACCTAAAGCCTAATCTGGCACCATTTTCACTCTGTACATTCAAATAAGCCCATATTTCACTAAGAGTATGTATTTGGTATATACTTCAAGCCTATAATGCCAAATTTGCAAACTACCAAGTTCAACCTTCATTTTTGCAAGGTGATTTCATACTTTCAATGGAAGGGTTAGAGCTCCTTCTTGTATGCCTAATAACAAACAAAGAGGAGCCTCTAGATTATCGAGCTTGCCTAATGCATTCCCATACACGCTCACACAAGCTCACTATCAAGTTGCACTAGTCTACTATTCAATTGCTAAGGGTTGGAATAGTCATTCAACCTTTCATGACGAGTACTAGCTAGTTTCAAAGCGGGAGGCATTTTTGGAGGGTGGTTCAACCACCCTCCACAGAAGCAATGGCCATTGTCGCATGCATACAAGTGCGCCAAAAATGGTCAATTCCACTTTCAAGGACAGTTTTGGAGGGCCTACACGAAGACCCTCCTATGGCACCCAAAAGAAGTTGATAAAAATTGTTTCCTTCTAGCATAATTTCATTATTTTACAACATGAGGAATTTGAGACTAACTAAAATTCACAAGAGTCAATTTAGTGTGAAATGAAAACTTAACAAATGAAGATAGGACTACCTAATACCATTGCCATTCTCAAAACCCAGTTTGGAAGTTGGTATATAGTAAGCTATAAGTGGTCAAGCACCAAAGACAATAGGCCCTTATACTAGATATAAAAGGGGGTTGAATTTCAGTCTCGCCCTCCCACGTCTCTCTCTCCCCTATATCCAACGCTTTAGCCTAGTGTGCCTTGAGAGAGAGAGAGAGAGAGAGAGACAAAGAGAGGTGCCTCCATCGGAGGCGGCACCTATGTATTAGTGATATTTAAAGCTTCTCATGGAAAAAGCATGTAAGCACAACCTTTGATCACTCATGTTGTTCAAATTAGCTTGGCCCTCTTATGACAAAGGAGGAACATGACTTCATCACTCTTTGGAACCTTGGTAAAGAGCTCCTTCAACAAGGATTCACACACACACACACACACACACACACACACACACACAGAATAAATTCCATGCTACGAAAAGGTAACATTAAGCTTTATAATGTTCTTAAAAGACCATATCTTGATTAAGTATGGGGTATCCCAAGGGAAGATGAAGTCAAATAGGGAACATAAACAAAAGCAAGGACTGGACTATGTGTCTTGAAAACATGGCATCTCTTATTTGAATTCCATCTCAAACACAAACAAAGGATTGTAAGAATCTCTCACAGAAAGCAAGACAATTTGCAAATTGATTACTCAAGTAACATTTTCAAGCGTTGAGGTTTTGAGCGAGCTTTGGAATGAGCTTTTTTGGGATATTATTTAGATGTTGCCTTTACCGAAAACACTCGTTCATGAAGCAATTGTAGCAATCAGGGTGAGCTTTTGGGAGAGAGATTCTCTCTCTCTCTCTCTCTCTCTCTACATATATATATATATATACATATATATATATATATATATATATATATAGAGAGAGAGAGAGAGAGAGATATATATATATATATATATATGTATATATATATATATATATATATATATCTCTCTATATATATATATATATATACATATATATATATATATATATATATATATATATATCACCCACACCCCCCTCTGTTCATCCCTTTCTCACCCTCCCTCTCTCTATCTCTCTCTCTCTCTCTCTCTCTCTCTCTCTCTAAGCACAAGCGGACGTAGAACCCACTTGTGCTCAGAGAGAGAGAGAGAGAGAGAGAGAGAGAGAGAGATAAAATTTCTCTTTCAAAAGCTCGCTCCGATTACTCCAATCACTTTATAAACGATCATTTTTTATAAAGACAACATTTAGAGAATATCCCATAAGAGCTCACTCCAGAGCTCGCTAGAAACCAATCCCAACAATAGAGAAACATACGGACTTCATTTTGAATGAAGGTTGCCAAATGCCCCCTCGAGCATTCCAACAATGAAGTGAGAGATCTAAACGACAAATGGTACTAAATTTCTTTCAATGTACGTATCTGAACCTTGCAAATTACTTCTCAATCTATGGGATTACTTCAAAACTTAAAGGCAATCAAATGCACCTTATTCCAATTTTATGTATATGTTGTCTCTAGTCGCTTCGAGACTAACACACAAAATTTAATGAGAGGTGGTGAGGGGATCCACGGTTGCCAAGTCCACGCACAAAAATCAATGCAATTGCAATCGCAATCGTCACATCAAAACTAAACATAGGCAAAAATTATACCCCTTAAATCCGAGCAAAGCATGTTGAGTTACCATAAAGAATCATAAAAACGGGTTGGGTTACTTAATGTGCACGCGGGTGAGGTGGTTAGCCCATGTGTCTCAAAGCTTGGGGCATGAGGTTGTGGGTTCAAAGTCATTTGGTAAGTTGAAAAAATTACTCAGCTGTAAATAATTGCCATTATTTACTTTTGTTGCAAATTTTGTATTGACTTTATGGATTTGATCTTTACATGTTTTTATGTATCTATGCATGTTCAAAAATTGATTTGAAGCAAATTGGACCAAATTTGTCAACATTTCAGACTGAAGGACATTTCAGAGAATTTCTATCAAATTTGCTAACTTTGACACTCTATTCACTTAACAGGATCCATGCAAGCCACAGAGAGGGCCAAGAAGAAGCTCTCGCAAAAGGAAAAGCTCCAAGAGCTACCGCCATACCAACTGGATCCCGATTCAGCCAAGAATGCCAAAGCGACCTACCTATCAAAGGAACACCTTGAATAGCATAACACAACAGTGTTCACAGGAAGATTCAAGAGAGAAGAAGGACATCAGGTAGAGCAGCAACTTCTATCAAAAGGAGTTTATGATGTCGCTACAAAGCCCGATACCAAAGAAGCCAACAAGAGGCTTGGTCTCACAGAATTCTATGAACAACAACCGTGTGGAGTGGACTTTCAAAAAGCTTATGAGCTTTTGTCCACAATCAAAGAAGATGGAACCGCTCAACTCTATGACCAGCAAGGGAACAAGGTTGAAGTGGTGATTACCAAAGAGATAGTGGCAGAAGCACTCAAACTGCCAACAGAGGGAATGACCATGAGGATACGAGATAGAAAGACGGCAGGAACCTTCACCAAGAAAACCACCGCTACCACATTTGCCGACCTCGTTCAAAAACAGGTGGAAGAGCCCGCTAGATTGTATCACCAGCACTTCCACTTCCTCACCAAGAGACCACCAAGGTATACGACACCAAATCATGCGGTTTCCACAACCTTTACACAAGTTCTGAAATCGACAACCAGGCAACCAATTGATCATGCACAGTATGTTTTGTCCACATTGAAGGGGACAAAGAAAGAAGGAAAAATTACATACGTGGGAGCACCAGAGGTTTTGACCAGAATCGCCTACCATGCTATCGGCATGGCCGACAACTTGCCGCCTGCCCCAGATCAGAACACTTGGATAGTGTCAGCACAACCCTCCCCTCGGGCTACAAGATCTGCCAAGAGAACATACAATTCAGATAAGGAGTTTGCTGAGAGCTTGCCAAAACGGCATAGCAGTGAAAGCTCAGATAATGAGGAAAAAAGAACACGAAGGGAAGAGATGAAAGAAAAGCCGTGGCAGCACATCAGGAGGAACCTGTACAAAAATAAGCCCGATTTGAAAGAGAAAATCAATCTTATAATGAACGCAGTTGCCAAGCACAAGGCAAGGACCCGGCAAAATGGGTACCAATTGAACTCAAAGGGCCAAGAACAAAGCACCATACTAGGAAACAGGCAGAAGATCCCACAGAATCACTGGAAAAGATGTATCAAGAAGCAGAAGCTTTAAAGATGAAAGAAGCCTAAGAAGCGGAACAGAAAGCTAAAGAGGCGACGGAGCAACAAAAGCAAGCAAAGGAAGCAAGTGCACAAGGAGAAGCACAACATGATCAAGGTGATGTGTCTCCCCGACCTTCTTTACCCGTTTCAGCACAGCATGATCACCCCATGCCGAGCCCACCACCTTCACCAGCAAGTAAAGCCATAGAACCTGAGCCCACCAAGGAGACAGGGCCTGAACAAAGAGAAGCAGCTGGCTATGCACAATAGGCAGCTGAATCTACACAAGAGCAGCAAAAAGAGCAAGACAAAGAGCCAGAAAGGCATTAGGAAAGAAATGGACTCATTTTCGGGCCTTTTAGCTCTAGTGAGAGAATGCTCCTTAGCCAATAGGAAGAAGGATAACGTTACATTGAAAAAACCTTTTTTCTTATTTTGAAAATGTCCATGAAACCATTTGGTGAAATTGTCACTATCATCAGAAAAGTAAGGTGCTTGATAATGACATCTTGCACAAGCGCCGAACGCCTTTTTATGACCCGTTGTTGCTATCCTATAAAGTGAAGTACTTGTACTTGTGCATCTCGCACAAGTATCAATCACCTTTTTATGAAGTACTCGCAATTTAAATTTGAACATATCGTACTTGATAGTGATTGATAGGTACTATTTAAGACTATGATGGAGTCAGAACCAAGCAAAATGAGGCCCTTGAGGGGTCTCTGGGACCTCTATTCGATTGGTTCTGACCTCATGAGGCCCTAGGATTAAGATATTGCATTTTTTAAGCCCATAGATGCATCTAGAACGTCCAAAAACCTTAGGATAGCTCTACTAGAGACGTCAGATTTCAGTGTTTTAAAGAGCTATCCTAAGGTTTTTAGACGTTCCGGATGCATCCGTGGCATTATTTTTGTATTTTAAAAACAACTCTTATGTGTTTTCTCTCATCGCACATCACATCACTCATTAAGATTCACAGACATGGATTTTTGTGTACACTTAAGTTGGGCTCTCGAAAAGCATTTTGTATGAGCATGCATTTAAGTGATTGAGCAAACTTTTACGTATGTACTATGAGAAATAGAATTCCAAAAAAGAACTTTTACATTTTTCACAATTACCTCTCTCTATGCTGAGTTGGCGTTTCTTACAGGGCCCAAAATTGAGTCCAAGTTTCTCCTAATGGACAGCGAGTCCTGAACAAGAAGACACCACAAAGTTTGAGCACACAAGAGATCACGAGTCTGAGGAAACACCTTCTACCTCAACACAACAAGAAAAGGCCGAGGCATCCACATAGCCTCAGGATGACAAAGCGGGAGATGATCAGCCACAACCTCAAGAACAACAACAACCAGCCACCATGACGCAGCCAAAAGATACACAAGAGACTGCAGAAACATCAAGGTAGCTAGCCAGAAACGAGGATTGGCAATCAAACGATGAAGTGATCCCGCAAGTCAACGAGTATGCCAAGCAAATGCAGGACATGACGGAAAGACTCCGAATAGCCGTACTTAGCCGTAGCACAAGGGCCAAAGAATTAGAAATGATGATTGACGCACTCCAAGGGGAGCTAGACGACCGATTAAACGTCATCACCGATCTACAAAGGCAAGTGCAGGAGTTGAAAGCAAAAGCTGAACAACATCAGCTAGCACGGGATAAACAACAGAAAGAAATAGAGGAGCTCGGTGACTTGCTTACGAAGTTGTCAGATACATGCAAAGCAAAAGATGAACAGCTAACAGAAGTTACAAACAAACTTCTAACTACAACCCTGTCAGTTCAAAAGATTCAGGTACAGTTAGATGTAGCAAATGCTTCTCTACAGTACTCAGAGCAAAGAATAAATGATCATGCAATTTTCTTGCGGCAAATACAAGAGAATCCAGTCATAGCCTCGATCAAAGGAACAGACGAGGTCTACAAAGCATTAGGGAAGAAGAATAAAGACCTCGAGCTGGAGTTAAAATTGGAGCAGTCTCAGTGCAGAGACCTGGCTTTAATGCGGGTGCAAAGAGAAAAGGAGCTGCTGAAAGAAATAGCTGAACTTAAAAGAGTCAACCAACTGTTGCGAGAGGGACGGCCAGAAACACAAGAAGAGGCAAGAACTTCCGAGAAACCACAAATAGAGATCCCCTTAGTTACTTTCGCTGAGATGGAGACACAGCCAGCAGAAGAGCTAAGTGGCGAGGAGGAATTTCAAGTACACATAACCGAAACGGATACAGTGCCAATGGTCCAACTCTCAAAGGTTGAGGAAGATGCACTGAAAGAGAAGATTACACAAGAGGTAGATAAGCAGTGGAAGGCAGCAATGGATTGGGAGCTGAGAGTTCTTCACTCCGTCAAGGTTATACAACTCACTCCCAATCAAATCAATGTGCAATGGGACCAACAATCCCTGCCCTATCCTTTGATAAAGGTAGAATTGCTCTAGGTAAAAGAGAGGTTGTACAAAGACATGCAGGTAGACAGCGCAGATCAACCCCACCTAAAGTGGCAGCTGGTTGAACAAGAATCCAAGGTATTTGATTCTGTTCATAAGAGCACCTGCGGTCTTACAAAAGGATCCTACTTTCTGTCCTATACCAAGAGTAAGGACCTGGCAAGCATAGGAGGTATTAACAAAGAAGCGACCAAACTTGGCTTAACTACCCCGATTGCCTGCTCCAGAAAAGGGACCACCGATTGAAGAGTACATGGTGAAAACCCTAACCGGCGTCATGTTCTTCTTCAAAAGTCTACCAGATTTATCATGTGCAATGCTATATAAAATTTGTCGAATGATGCTCACATGTATCGAGGTTTTTCATGAGCCAAAGCAAGCATGCACCCCTTGGATGTCATTCCTTGAGGGTAATAAAGGTTTATGTTACGATCTCAATGGCCAATCTTCCGAAGAAGTCCTCTATGGCTTCTATGCCCGATGTATGTTTTTACCTTCTCACAATATGCTGGCGTTTTTTAGGAAGCGTTCTACACAGGGTTCTTCACTTGGCGAACGAAGATATTTGGACCAGTAATCAGCAACCTAACATCACGATTTGTCCGCTACTCAGCAGTGGAGTTGAAAAGCAGAGTAACTATGCAGTTCTTAAAAGTGTCAGATAAAGAGATGAAGATCAGATACCAAAAGACACTAAATGCGCTTGAAGACCGCCTCGCCAGTCGTCAACCCGAAGACTACTTCAGCCCATAAAGCTGTGTCAAGGGACGACACAGGCGAGAAGGGGAGAAATGTTAGTAGTAAGCTACCACGAATACCATTTTTCGGAGCTCCCATGTAAAAACACTTTTTTTTATTATAAACCAAGAATATTGTAACTCCTATTTTTCGTGTAAACCTTGTAATAGTTGAGCCAGGGCTACAAGCTTCCAGATTGTATCAACTTGTCATTACCTATCTTTAGTTAGAGCTCCAAGATTATTAGTTTTGATCACCAAAAATCTTGGCTAAGGTATAAAAACCAATTTTTATAAGTTATTTGTATGTTTTGGATAATGAAATACACAGCGTGAGCTAACAGAACTCACTTCTCTCCTTCTCACGCTTCCTACTCTCTCCCCGGTTGTCACATTGCAGTCGCGTTTGTTGCATTGCAACCGTAGGTAAGAGCTCTACGCATTGACGTAAATACATCACAGTATTTCGTAGCTTTTGACATCACCGACCCGCGGCTTAATTTCATTATAAGTAGGAATTTACACTTCAAAATAAAAAACTAAGCATAGGCGGAATATTGGTACATCATTGCTAAGCATTTAAGTGCATTCTACGTCGAAAACGACTGAGTCAAAAATCCACTGCTGTTAATAATCGCGATTTTGGTACTTGACCTAAAGTGGGGTTTGAAACCATAAGCATGTGTGTTTAGGTCTTATAAACATATCGTAGAAGTTTCGTTACATTTGGATGTCATTTAATGTTGTAACGGATGTGAATTGTTTGCCAATGTGAACGATTGGCTTTTGGTGATTTCAGTCGCTTGAGTGTAGCTTGAGTTAGATGCGAGTTGTTAGTTGTTTCTAAGAGACTAACAACCTCTTGTAGCCTCTATGCACTAATCGAGTCAGCTTCATCCCATGGATTGATAATTTAATCGTGGTTTTTGCTAAATCTACAATAAGATAAGAGTGAGGTTAGACACCCGTCCCACATGTTGTTATGAGCATGAAGAGGCTTTCCCAGATCTCTCTCTCTCTCTCTCTCTCTCTCTCTCTCTCTCTCTCTCTCAGATGTGATGAAGAGGCTTTCCCAGATCTCTCTCTTAGATGTCATGTCTCTTTCTACCTCAGTGATCTCTCTTCTCCACAGACGCCTTGTATGTGGCTTTACATGAGTCCACCGGATCGTGAGTCAATTCTTGTCTTCATTGCATCCTCTGCTGCTTACTTTGACACTAACCTCGGGTAGTCTTCTTTGAAAACAGTTGTCCTTAGTAAAACTAGAACATAATGCAATGACCAAGAGATTCCATTTAAGCCAATACAAGACACTATTTGCAGTGGAACCAGCAAAAGATGGGAGATAAGACCTCATGCTTTGGCTATGGGGGGAAATTGAGAAGAGCATGCTGAAGGAGCAGTAGAGGGGGAGGTATTGATTGAAAATGCCCATGCAATACGCACATGTCGCGAAACTATCCATCGTGCCACTTTGCGCGATGCACATGCTACTCATATGGATACACAGACGTTTTGAGTGCGTGCATGAAAAGTAGTTGCACGGCCAGGGGATATATCATAGTTCTTGTGCTGAATAATCTTGATTAAGTAAGAATATGTCTCTGATCATTTCACCAGTGTCGTGGGGTGGCCCCCTTGTAAGCCAATGTACTAGTGTCTGCTGAAAGATGGCATGTCTCGTGATGAGCATGACTAATATTTGTAATTCTTTTGGGTTACTAATATATTTGTGAGTTTTGCCCCAAAACAAAAACAAAAAAAAGTTTGGTAAGCCCCACAACCTTAAGTGGTACCTAGAAGCTAAGAAGCAGGACAGCCCAGTGCATGTTTGCATTGGGTGAATTCCAAAGAAACAAAAGCAAAAAGGCTTCGATAAAGCTAAAAAGCGATATTTGATGAGCTTGCAGTGCATTAGGTCATTAAACTTCATTTGCCATCAAAATTTCGTGCTACCTCGAAGATTGGAGTTCATAGACACACAGTCATACACTCACAAAAAGACACACATGAACTACTTTCTCAGATACAATGTTGAAATGAAAGAGCGGCACTTTGGTTCTTTCAGAGACTGCTGATCCACATTGAAACCAAACAACTTATGGTGAGTAATTTATACAAAAGCGAGTTAGATGCAGAGTACATCATTCAGTGATTGGTGCAATGTTAATTAGGAGGGGAGAACACGTTCATCCAAAGTTTATGATCTCAATCTCACACGATCGGTATCATCTTCTCAAAAAACCATCCTTTTTATGGGTAGGGCCTTCGGCGAAAGAATGATAACCAATTCTTGCAACAACAAAAAAACCTTCAAATCTCAGAAAGACTCATCTGGGTGTAGGGTAGTAACTTGAAGCCACCACCGCTAATATTAAACAGTGGCCGCAACTTCAAAGCAAAAAAGCCCTAATCCAACCATTTGTCAGCTTTCTGGGAAAAAAAAACAAGTTTCAACACACCAAGCTAGCTAATTTTTCTTGTATATCTTCAGACTTGGACCATCATGTTGTTTGCTGAATCATAAGGTCTCTGAAAATGGTTATGCTCCCCCTCATATGTGACAATCAGCATGCTCGAATCATCCGAAGCTCGTTCGACATACTTTCGCGCACTACATCCTCTCACACTGCTGCACTTGTAATAACTCCTGAAAGAAGTAGAGAATAAATCAGCTCTTCTACATTCTGATGTGCTCACTGCTGTCCAAGTTTTGGCCTCTAAAAGTTCAGTTATATTGATTCAGGTTAAAAGCCATGGAAACATACCTGGGATGAGGGGAGCCCTTGATGGGCTTCTGCCCGTATTTTCTCCATGAATAATCGTCTGCTGGAATGTCCGCCATTTTCGAGCTTATCGCAGGCACTCTAATCACTGTTCTGTCTCTTGATTTCCTAGAGAAATGAAAAAAATCCAATGTTAACATACACACACACACACACTAAAAGCCCTTCCATAGCTTGTGAAGGCGCCTTGGACCGCCTATATAATATACAGATGTCCAAATGCACATACAACTCATCCAGAGGAAACCAACCTGCGTTTCGAGCAATGGCACCTCCCAGAACTATTGCATCTACCCCCACTTTGATCATCGAGCCGCTTCCCACATTTTCCAGTTGACGAAATTGGAGGGTGGCCACCCATACCGATGTTCCCGAATGCATGGTGGAAGACTGGATGCTTGTCACTCACACTCCCAGCAATGCTGAGAGACGACATGAATGAATTCGTTGTTGTGGAGAAGCTCTGTGTGCACATTGATGAGGTCTCCGAGTTTCGTATGTAGCCATCTGAGTAAGGATTTTGTGCATGCAAAGAGATAGGGGGCTGCATGGACTTGATGATGTTGTTTGGTCCTTCAATAAGACATTGGTTATGAGATAATGCTGATAAGGAGCTATCAACTTGGTAGAATGTAGGTGAAACCAAATTGAGGGCAGGATTACCAGAGCTGTTGTGGCAAGCAATATACGCCGGCTGAACATTCTGACGCATCGAAGGGGCGGTGTAAACACCAGATACATCAACACTTCGGCCAGTATTTTGAGAAGGAATTGTCATCTGAGACTTCTGAGAACCATACACTAAGAAAGGGTTAAGCATTAGACTTGGCGGGGGCGAATCAGGTTTCAAATTCAAATTGACCTGCTGTAATGTGGGTTTGATGGCATAATGATGTTGGGCAACAGGAGGCATGGTACTTTGCTGATGCTTCTGTGTTGGGACTACCGGGAGACCATGCTGGGAAGTGGAGACAACAGGGGAGAAGGCGGTCGGAGATGCCGCATGAGGGGCATCAGAGGAGCATGTCACACTTACTGATGAAGAGCCTTGAGGGGACAACTGTTTCACAGTTTGGGGCAACAAAGAGGAGGTGGGCTGTGGCCGGAACAATCTGCCACCATTCATGCTCCCATTGTCGGCAATGTCGATGTGTGCTGTGGGAGTACTCTCTTTAGAAGTAGAGGCAGCCTTTGACACGGCCTCCACTTGCATGTCAGATAAACTGGTGGCTATGGAAGAAGAAGCTCGTGGGCCTTTCCGAAAGCGAGCATGGCCGGATCTGCCGAGCAGCGAGACCACTCTCTTGAACTGAGACAATGTTTCATCGGCTACCGTAGAGCAGCCCCCAATATCCTTTGACTGATCTAATTCATGTTGTTCTATATGTTGGTGCTCTGAGAGCAGCTGCACTAGCCTATGAAAATTCTCCAACCCTGCACTTGCAGCTTCGTGCACATCGTGGTCCCTTTGCAGCTTGGCAAAGTTGCAATAGTCCAAGGTTTGTGTGGCGGCCATGGTTCAATCAATGGAATCAGTTCAAGCCAGCTCTGTTAAGAGGCAATTCGCAATATGCTTCACACTAAATGTATAGAAGACCATGAAAGCACAGACAATGAGGTTTACTCATGGACCGAATGAGAGGAAGTTAGGAAAAGATACAATGAATTCTATGAGGCTCCTCATATAACCGAGAGAGAGAGAGAGAGAGAGAGAGAGAGAGAGAGAGAGAGAGAGGCAATGGATGCAGATTCAAATGTGGCAGTACATGACAAGGAGAAATGGAGAGGGCAACATGGACCTGCAGGAAGATGTCAAGTCAAGGAAGAGCACGGAGATGTGTGTGTGTTAGAGAGAGAGAGAGAGAGAGAGAGAGAGAGAGAGAGAGAGAGAGAGGCCTCGGTGAAAACTGAAAAGTAGTGATGAATCACACATATAATGAGTGAAGGTGTACTTGACAGCTGGAGTTTGCTACTACGGAACAGAAGAGAACGAGCACCTTGAAAGTTTAACCAGCATTTTCATGTGAGGACCTCAAATGCAGCAGGCAGAAGGGGGGACTATGAGAGAGAAATGTACTCAAATGCAGCAGGCAGGAGGGACTATGTGAGAGAGAGCATTTTCATGTGAGCACTGAGGACCTCAAATGCTTTGAAATGGGTTGTCTAGAATCAAAACAGAGTTAGGCGCAAAAATGAAGAAGGAAAGACAAGAGAAGTACTAATTTGGGCTGATTTGCAAATCGTGCCAATTGTAAAGGGGAAGAAGAAGAAGAAGAGGCGCGGGCAACCGTAAAGATTTTATTACGACGGGCAATTTACGAAGTGGGCGATGGTGATTTGGATACAAGGCGCAAGGGGGGGAGATGGGCGATCGCGGTTCCGACAGAAAACGGAGAGCTGCGGATGTGGGCGATGTTTGGCAAAGGGGGGGGGAGTATTTCAGTACTGCGGGTAGCTATACCTATATAAATAATTGTACCATTCCCGAAAAAATCACATCCTGCGTGAATAGCTATATCGGTGAGAAGTTAGAACTCATGATCAGGTGGACTCACAGAAAGCTCTCATCGTAATTTTTCACCTGTGACCTCAGTGGCTCAAAGTCAACTGGAGCTCTCTCTCTCTCTCTCCCTCTCTCTCTGGTCAAGAATGCTGACTCATTGCTGAGATGCTCATCGCTGGAATCCGCGACGCGTATCTCGATTCCCCACAATTTCCTTCTTATGATTGAGCACCTGACGAGGCCCTCTCTTTACCCCAATCTCGTTGACTCTAATCGCAAAGCATAAGGCTCCTGTCACACATGACCAGCGGCCATGTGTGAGAGGGCACACACTGTCCACGACGCCCAAGTAGGTTGCACATCGAGTGTACGCAGCTTCTGTCACACAAGGTGGCACAAAAGAAGCCCTGCGCAAGGAGCTGCTCCAATCATCTTTCATAGAACATCAGTTGGGCGGGAGGGGGCGAGGGCGACCCCTCAGATGCAAGAGGAGAAGCGTCGGCCATGACTTGGGCATCCAAATCTGCTCATCATCAGCGAGACCACTGCTCTATGTGAAAATCTTGAAACAAGGTAATCAAAGTAATTGGACCAGCTCAGCCTGAATTGCGTTTGCCCGGTCTAGAGTGATAGGGGCCTAAACGTCCTGTTCCCATGGTTGGTAGCCGGTTGCAAGTATAATTAATATCATGGGCATCAACGGGTGGATCAACAACACGTATCAATCTCGATTGCCGATGTCAATCGTGCCCCGCCCCGTAGTGTTGTCTTCGTGGTTTTCGTTTTGTAGAAAGAGGTATCAATTAAAATAACCAGAAACTTAGAATGGGAAAGGGCTGAAGCAAAATTTGGTCCGTTTAGAGTTAAGGAGCTCATTCTAATTCTTTTCCTTCAATTTCAAATTTTGACCGAGGGCACACACTTTTGAGGGTGTTAACACTAGTTCTGTAATTGGACACTTAAGTGTCCTGAGACACTAAAGTGTCATGTTTTTCTACCAAGTTTTGGCAATTTATTTGTCAAGCTAGAAAGAAGTTTTTTACACCTTGCTTCTACCATAGATTAGTTATGAGGGAAAGAAAACACTTGATTTCTCTCCAAAGCAAAGTACAATCTGTATGGAGAGAATTTTGGTAAGTTCTAAGACATAAATTTAAGTAGAATTTCGCGCTGTTTTGCGAAAAAAATCATAAAATTATTATATATTTTTGTAGAGATGGCCTTTTTTATGATTATAAAAGCCAAGTGTTAGCACTTAGTGTAACAAAACAATGGAATGAACTCCAAAGACAAGTTTTCAAGTCACATGCAAGTTATATACATAACTTCATACTTGCCACGTGCTGAATAAGAGCATAATTTTGGTCTTTCAAAGGTCCCCTCATAAAATTGGTACTATTCTAGTGTAATTTGACAACTACAAATGACTTTATATATTTAAACTAAGAAACTACATATTTTTTGGCTCCTTAACTCAATTAAATCTTGTTGCTTGAACTCTATCTTAAATTCTTTATCATGCAAAAACTCTTGAAAATCTTGAGTTCGCCATAATAACATTGAAACCAAGGTTTTAAGCACCCCAATTGTGTATGTACCACGTACTTTGATACATTTAGTGGATCTACATGGAAAGTTTGATATTATTTGAGGTTTTGAATGCTTATGTCTCAAGAATGAAAATATAAAAGTTTTCTCTTATGCAGTTTTGAATATTTAAAATGATCCAATAATTGTTGCATACCAAAGCTCTTCTACTTGCCACCTTGAGTGCTCAATGGAAAGGGCAAGCAATGTATCACTTTATAAAACTCACAAATACATCAGAAACATACAACGATATGCTTGAAATGACCATATCAAACACATGGAACTTTCCTTTATTTTACACACTCCAAAGTCAATCTTTTTGCACATGAAACTTTCAATTATCTATAGAAAAATTGTGGAAGAGACCTAAAATTTTTTACAAGGTCGCTTCATTTTTTCTTGTGCTTATAAATGCGATTTCTTCAAAGCATCAATCGAAGTCTTACCAGGGTCAACTTGATGAGTATAGTTCTTGATCATGATAGATTCTAAAATACAAGGTTATATCTTTAAAAGACCCTCTACCTAACATATTTAAGCATATACAGAGGGTTTTCTTAAATAAACCATCTAATGCAAGTAGCATTTAATTTGAATTTGTTCAAAAAGGACACTTAAAGTGTCCTGTTTTGGTACCAAACTAGTGTTAAGGTCGAATTTTCGAAAAGTTTTGTATGTAGCAAACGTAGTTCTAAACAGAAGGAATATTAGTTCTTTCAGTATTTTAAGATTCCATCGTTTTGATGCTCATTTTAGCCCATAGATTAAGGAAAATTTGGAAAAATGTTGATTTACATCGAAATTGCCAGCTCGCAAATTAATTTTTGGAGAATCCGAGCAGGATGTGACTTTTCGGTGCCACACAGTTGTCAAAGAAGATAACGAGGTGAACAACTTCATGTGAGTAGAGTCCGAACATATTCGGAGCCGTTTGGGAGCTACGGGCCATTGAAAATGGCCAAAAATTCAGGACTTAAAAAAAAGTTTTCTAATTCTTTTACATTTGCACTTATGGGATATTAGTAGTGCCGTTTTTGTGGTCGAGTACAAGGCATCTCTTTTCAACCCTATTTTTGCCTTGCATTTCTAAAGACAAGAGTCAATTACAAAAATAACTACTTTTAGGCTAGCTATTCCAAGGAGACGGTCTCTGTCATCAGAAGAGGCTGCACGATTGTGATTGGGATTGAAAGTGCAATTGTGATTGTTATTGCGAGTGTGTGTGGGATTGTGATTGAGAACGAGATAGCTTGGGGGTGATCAAGAGATTATGACATGAGCTAAGCTCTTTCTGTGATCTTTATATACATCAATACAGATTCTTTATTTCGCCTGCCTATTTTGTGCACTATATCACTTTTTTGTCTTTTTAACTATTTCACACCCCCGTGTCACGTCCGAAAGGGGCATTTCCATGTGGGTGGAGGGAAAAAACAAAGTCCATACATCCATGGATCAAGGTTGGAAAACAAGCAGCAAGATCCAAGTGCTATGTGATACATCTATAATAGAGATAAGATGGAGTCGACCATAGCTCTAGTGACGGAGTAGAATCCACTTAATGTCTTGGTCCGACTCTTCCATTCGGTACACTTTTGGACAATTTATAAATCAAGGATTGAGGCCTCCTTAATTAATTGTTGGAGAACTTCTGTAGCTCTCCTAAGATCAAATTGTAGCAAAAGGAGAGCATTTGTGATTGGAGTACTATAGACATATGAGTTTCGATGAACCCATATGAGCCATACAAATAGAGATCTGATCTTAAAATGAACTCCTTCCATATGATTTGTTGGATGAGTAGGTTGAGTTTTTTTTTTGCAAAGGTTCCAAGAATTGTTTGTTAAAAGGGTAGGTAAAAAAAGAGACAATACTTGATAGATTTCACCTCTCCCTAGCATTTGGGGCATAGTCCATCACCCCTTCCAATTCTTCGAGATCTCTATCCCAATCCAAAGCCTTGATGGAGCATAATCCATAGCAGGTAATTGTGCTTAGCACCCCTTGGAAAAGCCCAAAGAGTCTTAAACCTACATGTCCCTTGACGAGAATTCCATGCAATTGACCAATTGGAATTGAGCCTTTTCTTCAATTGGGAAGACACATTCAAGACCTTGGAGAACTACTTATATATGTCAAAACACAATTGAGTAAGAGTGCAACATAAGTGTTAACTAGCATGTTGAAGTGCTGCCAAACTACTTGCCTTGTATACAATAATGTCAAGAGTAGATTGTAAGATATGGAACGAGGCACATATTTCTTCTTCCGACATCCACCCATGATTCATATAGATGTCCTTTATGGATCGAATTCTTGCTTTGAAGAAAGTGTGAGGCCTCATGTATGTCCTTATACTCATTTGTTTTGCTTGGTGTACATACCAAATAGAATCTTGGGGAGTGGTCTTTTAGCTTCAAGCTCAAGTAGAAAATGACACATCTACCAAAAGATGGAGTATACATTAAGCAACAAATATCACTAAAAAAGCTTCACTTTGCAAATAACCTGTGTAAAACCATCATAAGGAACCTCTGAAATACAATTTCAACTAGATGTTCAATGGTGCCTCAAGTGTGGGTAGCAAAAATATCATTTCAATTTTTTTGCAAATGTAGAAAATTGATAAAATTCAAATGACCAAAAGTTGCAAATCATAGTTTTCTAAAACAACCTCAATGTTGGACTATGAGGATCAATACATGTGATATGCATGCCGAACGACCATGAAGTAGTACATGTGCTATGCATCTCTCTCAAACTAAATTGACAATATACACTAAACATAGGAGCAAGAACATGTGTATTCCATAATCCAATGGAAGGGCTAAATGAATACTTGAGGGGGTCATCCATAATATGTTACTATGGCACATGAGTTCAACATAAGGGGATTTTAAATCGTAGATTTTACCTTTAGTTAACTTATACAAGGGTACCAGACAAAAGAGGTTTACACATATTGAATAGGAAATGGGTGTATAATTCATTCATGGAAAATTTACAGGCAAGGGTTTTTTAAATAGCCTTTGAACACACTTGATACAAATGGTTTGCATGTAGTCCCTCTTGAAAGAGGTTATATCATTTGTTTGCATGTGCTACTATGTGGGAAATTGTCAAATGGGTTTAGCAAGTTTTGAATTGGAACGACATCTAATGGTCATCATTTTCCAATTAATGGATTTATCCGGTCACACTTGGTACACCCATGGTTTCAAAAGGAGTTTTCAAGACTCAACCCCACCATCTACATGATTTAAAAGAAGATTGATAGAAATCTTGAATTTTTTCAATTTTATTAGTAACACTTTAAAACTTTTTCAGCTACAAGACTTCAAATCTGCAACAATCATTGATTTGAAACCTGTTCTTTTCATTACTTCCCAACATTGTTTTTTGGTACAACATCCTGCAAATAAAGATTATAGACCTTTCTTTTCTGGATTTTTCAGAAGCAAATAGTAATATTCATGAGATATTATAACTATCATAACCTAGTGATTTTGGTCAAAAGGGCAAGAAAACAAGGTGTGTAGGCTTAAGAAGGCATTGTATGACTTAAATCAAGATTCACAAGCATAGTATGAAAAGATTCGTACTTATTCAGATGCACCTGGCTTTCAAAATAGTCCAATTGAGAGCACTTTGTATGTCAATCCTATAGATGATGTATTTCTAATCATTGTGCTCTATGTGGATGACAGTTTCTTACTATACCAAATGAGGAATAAATTGTTGATTTAAGGCTGGTTTGAATGTATCTTTTGAGATGTTAGGTTTGGGGCTTATATTAATCTCTACAAATACACTTCAAGTAGGTTGATGGAGTAATTTCTTTGTGCTAAACTAAGTGTATTGAGACACTATTTCATAGATTCTGTAATGGAAATGGCCTATGAACTTTGAGAGTAGCGGAAATTAGAAGAAGCACTTTTGTGGAGTTACTTTGTGAGCATAGAGGGTGAACTTAATTGATGGTAGCAACATTAACATAGCATTTAGTTAACTTGGCATGAACAATACTTTTGCAAGAGAGAGAGTTTAGAGAACATGACAACAGTTGAGGACCGGATTTATGTGGATCCGGTCCCCCCTCCAATAGGCATTTGTACTATAGTTTCTCCCATCAAGAGAGACTTGGTACAATACAATCTTTGTGTTCCTTGTGACCTAGGTGATGCAATGAAGATGGAAAGCTTCATGCATCACAAGCATAACATAAACTTTGTGGAAACTATTAACTATCCCAAGCCTCACTCCCAAGGCCTCAAACACCTTCGAAAGTGGAGACAGCTAGTGGAGAATGAGGGTAGGGAAGAGGAAGAAGAAACATTTCATAGGAGAAAGAATTAGTTCCTCACTTATCATCACTCTCCTTGTTAGCATACATAATAGTATAGTAATGAAGATGGATAAGATGGCAAGCTTAAGCATTGAAGCATGGCTCTTGGTTGGATTTGCATTCCATAGCCAAGAGTGTTGGTGTAGGCTCTCAACTTCTCTACTAGGTTGGAGAAGGAGATGGAGCTCTTGCACTTTGCACTTCACACAAGCAGAGTGTGTGTGTGAGAGTATACCCCTCAAGCATGCCCCCTAATTGCTTTGGTCGACCCCCTCTTCTAGCACAAGCTTGAAGCTCATTGGACCCCTGCAAGCCTGGCCAATCACATGCAGGATGCATATCAAGCAAGCATGCTAGCCTTGGGATAGGTGTCCCCCTTTTCCCTTTGGGAGAGAGGACTTGATAAATACAAAAACAATTAATTAAGTCTACTAATTTACCATTGGACCCCTTGGGAGGCTAACCAATAGGCTTTAGGCACACCATGAGGGCCACATGAGGAGCAACTTGACAATTTTCCTTTTGATTTCTTTGTCCAAGCTTGCCTTGTGTGAGGGGGTGTGTGTTCTCTCTCTAGAAGGGCTTGCCCCCTCCTTGTAGGGATAGTTGTTGGCTTTTGTGGAACACCTTCCCCTCAAGCACCTTAGTCAACAAGCATGACAAACCACCTGAAACTTGGGTCATGTTCCCACAAGCATCTCAAGCTCCCTAGTCGGCAAGCACCTCAAGCACCTTAGTCAAAAAGCACAACAAGCACCTCAAGCACCTTATTCATCAAGCACGACAGGCACCTCAAGCTTGGGTCGTGTTCCCACCTCAATCTCAACCCTAGCTTACCTAAGGTCAACCTAAGGTCAAAATACTTTTTAACACTAACCTTTGGAGGTCTTCAATGAAGCCAACCCTAAGGTCTTTTAAGATCCATTGGTTAGCCTTGCTCTCTAACAGACCATCTCTCATTTGGACCCCTTTTACCATTGGCCCCATGGTGAGATAGATTTGTAAGCACGTGTCTATATTCTAAACCCTGGTTCCCGTTTATTCTCCCACATTAAATGATCATTTTAATATGAGAAAATAATTTGGGTTGGTTAAGTGTTAGATTTTATGACATTACCTCTCTCTTGAAATCATAGTCGTCCTCGATTATGAGGTAGAAGAGATAAAGCCTTAGTCATTAGTCAATCTTGCTTAGCGGATATAGAGGATCCCTTTTTACCCTACGACGTCTTTCCAAGATGGATGACTAATCCATTTGGTGCTTGGGAGACATAGCTTCCGCAAGCATGTGTGCTCTTTAGTCCATTTCATTCTCCCAAGTAGAGTGCCAAATTCTACTTGGTGTTTGAGAGATGTCGTCATCACAAACATGATTCTAAGTATGCATACTATTTAAATTTGTGCACAATAAAAAAAGAGAATTATTATTATACAAAAAAAACATTGGTCATTTAAAAGAAATTTGTACATTTTCTTACTCTAGCTAATGTAGCATTGTAAGCATTGACAAGGTTCATACAATCCTTAAGCTATATTACTTGCATCCAGCTAGCATCTTCAAAAGGATTATTTTTGAACTTAATAACATACCGTCGAATAATCTTACCATGTCGTAGTACCTTGTCTTCATGCTGAAGGATAGCTTCTTGGTCTTCGATTTCGGGAGGGTCTTCAATAATTGGTTCACTTGGTGGCTCTCCTTTGTAGGGCTTAAGTAGGCTCACATGAAAAGCATTGTGTATGAGCCAATGGTTGGGCAACTTGAGTTGATAATCCATCTCATTGATTGGCTTCAAGATTTGAAAACGACCATAGTATCTTTTTGCTAATTTAGCATAATACTTTTGATGGCCCGTAGGATTTTTTCCTGTCGTTTGCCTCAATCAAGCCTTAGGAAACTTAAGTAAGACCCAATCATTTTCTTTGAACGTTAAGGCCCTTCTGTGCTTGTCAGCATCAACTTTTTGCCTTTGTTGAGAGATGGATATAGCCTCCTTAATCTTTTGAAAAGATTCTTGTAGGTCATGGCTATACTCATCACAACGAAGATCTTCCCATGTACTTTGAGTAGCAAGGGACTTTTAGGTCTTCCCTCAATGATTTCAAAAGGTGCTTTTTCCATAGAAGTATGTAGAGTATTATTGTACGCATACTCTACAAGGGGTAAGTACTTTTCTCATGTAAGTGTTGATCTACTTCGATAACATAAGTCTTTAGTAGATCGAGTATCGTAAGATTGGCTATCTCACTTTGGCCATCTGTTTGTGGGTGATAGGCCAAAGAGAAATTCAATCTTGTACCTAGATTTTCAAAGAGACCTTTCCTGAAATTGCTGGTCATTCTAGGATCTCTATCTAACATGATGGATGTTGGTAATCCATGGTGTTTGAAAATATGTGATATGAAGAGGGTTGCCATTTGGTGTCCCTTGATAGTCTTTTTGATAGGAATAAAGTGTGCTTGCTTGCTAAACCTGTTGACTATTGTCCATATTCCTGTATTCCCATGGATAGACTTGGATAATCCAAAGATAAAATCCATGGATAAACTCTCCCATGGTGAATTAGGGGTGGGAAATGGCTGGAGTAATCCAGGTTTCTTCCCTCTATCATACTTAGTCTTTTGGCATACCACACATTTTGAAACATACTCTTGTTTCATGGTAGGCCAATAGAAGCACGTCTCTACTCCTCGAAGAGTAGGTTGAATGCCTCTATACCCCGCATAGAGAGGACCATGGGATTCATACATGACTTTCTCATGAAGGGAGTGGATAACACATGATGGGGAGGAGTTGGGAGCACAATGGAAGAAGAATACGCACGCACACACTCACACACACACCACCATAGCCACACACAGGTTCAAGGGGGAGAGCCAACGTACTGTATGCTCCCTTTCTTTCTTCTCTTATCTTATGCACTAAGGCACAATAAACATTGTACATAGTGTTAGTGGCTCATACAAGTGTATAGTTGTACACTTAGGGTTCGTGCAGTTAGTGATGGGCGGTCGGTCACATGGACATTAAACCTAACATTCTCCCACTTGATGGCCAATGTGGGAGACTATAAAAATGGAAGAGCACCACTCTTCACCCAATGCCCATCAACTCACAACAGTGTTGAAATTGATGGCTGGAGAGACTCTTAGTGAGTGCATCCGCTGTGTTCTCTGACGTAGGAATTTTCACTAAATCAAGTCTCTTGTTTGCCAGGCATTCACGCAGACTGAAGTGATAGCGCACATCAATGTGTTTCGTTCTGGAATGAAACACTGGATTGTTAGCCAAGGCAATAGCACTTTGACTCTCACAATGAAGAATTGGTGTACACTGCTCCAATCCAAGATCTTTCACTAGGCGAGCAAGCCAAATAGCTTCTTTGCATGCTTCACTCAATGCAACATACTCTGCCTCTGTGGTAGAAATGGATGTACAATCTTGAAGAACAGATCTCCAAGATATAGCAGAACCAGCAAATGTGTAAATCCAACCTGTTGTTGATTTACGACTTTCAACACAGCCTGCATAGTCACTGTCTACAAATCCTTGAATGGATGACTCTCCACGACCATAGCGTAATTGTCTATCTGCAGTGCCACTCAAGTATCTGAGAATCGACTTGACAGCATCCCAATGCTTTTTACTAGGTTTAGATGTAAATCTGCTTACAACTCCCACTGCATGTGCAATGTCAGGTCTTGTAGCCACCATGGCATACATGAGACTACCACAAGCTGAAGCATAAGGAATTTTAGCCATCGTAGCTTTTTCCTCAGCAGATTTGGGACAATCGTTCTTGCTAAGTTTCAAATATGCAAGCAATGGAGTACTCAAGGCCTTCCCCTTCTGCATATTGAAACGATCAAGAACCTTGTGCACATACTCTTTTTGAGAAAGGTACAACAACCTCTTCTTACAATCACGAGTAATGCACATACCCAAAATGTGATTGGCTTCACCTAAATCTTTCATGTCAAATTGACTTTTCAGCTTAGTTTTCAAGTCAGCAATGTCCTTCTTAGAATGACCAGCAATAAGCATGTCATCTACATAAACGATAAGCATAATAACCTGTCCATTTGGTTGTCTTTTCATGTAAAGACATGGATCCTCATTACTGCGCTTATAGCCTAGGGAACGCATAAATGCATCAAACTTTTGATACCATTGTCTGGACAATTGCTTCAAGCCATAGAGACTTTTCAGAAGCTTACAGACCAAATGTTCCTTGCCCTTGAGCACAAACCCTTCAAGTTGCTGCATATAAATCTCTTCCTCAAGATCACCATGTAAGAAAGCTGTAATGATATCCATTTGATCAAGCTCCATATCTTCAGTGGCAACCAAAGCAAGCAACATTCTTAGTGTCATCATCTTGACCACTGGAGAAAAGATTTCATGGAAATCTACACCATATTCTTGCTTGAAACCTTTGGCCACTAAACGAGCTTTGTAATTCTCAACATTGAATGCAATCTTCTTCTTGTAAACCCATTTACAAGGCAAACCTTTCCTACCTTTTGGCAATGGAACAAGTTCCCATGTTTTGTTTTTTGCAATACTGGATAGCTCCCTCTTCATAGCATGTTCCCACTGAACCTTATCATTGGCTAGCATAGCCTCTTTGTAACAAGAAGGCTCACCACTATCTGTCAGCAACACAAAGTCCACGCCTTCTGGCTGATGTGAGACTCTTTGAGATCTCTTGGGCTGATGAGAGCTTGTACTAGCCTTCGTAGTAATTGGCTCTGGAGCTATCTGTACAGGAGGTGATACATCGGAAAACGTCACTTTCCAAAATTCAACCTCTTTCGTTGGCTGCCTATGTATCTTGGTCTCATTGAAGACAACATCACTTCTACGGATTATTGATCGACTTTCCAGATCCCATAAACGATAGCCAAATTGACCATCTACACCATAGCCAATAAAGATGCATTTCCTGGACTTAGGGTCAAGCTTAGCACGCAACTCCTTGGGTACATGTGCATAAGCTTTGCAGCCAAATGTACAAAGTTTTTCATAAGACAACTTATACCATAACTCCAAAGGTACACGAAACTGTAATGAAGCATGTAGTGATCTATTGATCAAATACACAGCAGTGTATAATGCTTCAACCCAAAATGCTTGTGGTAAATTAGCCTATGATAGCATAGACATAATCCTCTCTTTGACAGTCCTATTCATTCGTTCGGCAACACCATTTTGTGCAAGGGTATAAGGAGCTATAAACTCGCGCTTAATTCCCCTACTTGAACAGAAGTCTGCAAACTCTTTGGAGACATATTCTCCACCATTTTCTGAGCCTAAAACTTTCAACTTATGTTCAGACTGAGTTTCCACACTAGATAAGAACTTTTTGAAACAAGAAAAAGTCTCATCTTTAGACTTCATGGCATAAACCCAAACATGTCGTGTTGCATCGTCAATGAATGTAACATAATAAGACGCACCACCATGCAATTTAGAAGGCATAGGCCCACATAAATCACTATGCACAAGCTCTAAGGGCTTTTCTTCTTTGTCAAAAGACTGTGTACGATGTGCTCGTGTTTGCTTACCATATTGACAGTGCTCACAAAAGGGGAAATCAGAAAATGATAAAGAGGGTAAGTAGCCCAAACGAGAGAGAGTTTTCATTCCCTTCTTTGACATATGACCTAACCGGCTATGCCACAAAGCAACAGTTGGCAGCTCGGTTACAGAAAAAACATTGTTCTTGTCAGATACATAAAGAGGATAAAGTGTACCAACTTTAAAACCATGGGCTAAAATAAGATGACCTTTTGCAATATGCCAAGACTGCTGATGAAAAGTGACTTTGTAACCAAATTCATCAAGACTTCCAACCGAAATCAAATTTCGTGTCAAAGCTGGAACATGACGCACATTATGTATGGTAAACCACACCCCATTTTCCATAACCATAGCAATATCACCTACGCCCACAATGTCACAAGAGTAGCTGTCACCTAGTGTAACAGTGCCAATGGTTTCCTCATATGTAGTAAATCAATGCCTATGGTGTGTGACATGCAACGAAGCGTCGGAATCAAGAATCCATGTATGGGACACTTCACCACTAACAAGTAGCTCTGCTGGCATAGAACTTTGCAAAGATAGAGTTTCTTGTGCATCATAAACTACATCATTATTTTCAGTCAACATATTGATGTCTTGTGCATCACAATCATCTTGCACTCTGTTCAGTTCTTCAATCTTAACCGAACTCTTTGGTTTCTCCTCTTTATCATCATTGTCTTTGCCTTTGCCTTTACCTTTGTCACGCTTCCAAGCATAACAATCCTTCTTTATGTGACCAAACTTATCACAATAATGGCATTGAACATTGGGACGACGAGGAGACTTTTATCTACCCTTTGAAGCATCTCTATTGCCCTCTTTCTTGGATTCACGATTCCAAGAACGACCTTTACGCTGTTTTCCATCCTTTTGCACATAATGAGCTTCGCCATGATGTGAGCTATCCATAGCCTTGCGGTGCATTTCCTCTGACAAAAGAGAACTAGTGACATCAATGTACACTAGCGTACCATTAGGAGCAGAGTTACTGATAGCTGTGCAAAAGATATACCATGAGGGTGGCAACGAACAAAGTAAGAAGATTGCTTTCATCTCGTCATCAATATTGATCCGTTGTGCATGAATCTGGGCAAATAGAGAATCAAAGTCATTAATATGACTAGCAACATTGGATGACTCCTTCATGCAAAGGTTAAACAGTTTTCGCATCATCAAAACCTTATTACTTGCCATATCCTTCTCATAAGTGTTGCATAACTTTTGCCATAAAGCATAGGTAGATTCACATTCTAGCACTGAAAAGTACATTGACTCAGCAAGGTGCAATCTAATAGTAGATCTGCATAGCTCATCAAGCTCCTCCCACTGAAACTGAGTCAAATTCATCTCTTCAATCCGTGTCACATAAATAATAGGAAATTTCTGTTTCTTTTGGACAAGCACATCTTGCATCTGATTCTTCCAAAGCTGAAAATTGTGAGTGTGTGTGAAAGTGCGCGCGCGCGAAAACGATTTCGGGGATGAAACCGCTCTAATACCAGATGATGGGGAGGAGTTGGGAGCACAACGGAAGAAGAATACGCACGCACACACTCACACACACACCACCATAGCCACACACAGGTTGAAGGGGGAGAGCCAACATATTGTATGCCCCCTTTCTTTCTTCTCTTATCTTATGCACCAAGGCACAATACACATTGTACTTAGTGTTAGTGGCTCACACAAGTGTATAGCTGTACACTTAGGGTTAGTGGCAGTTAGTGATGGGCGGTCGGTCACATGGCCATTAAACCTAACAACACATAGCCTATTGCCATGGACAAGATAACCATCCTGCATGGTGAATGGTTCCTCTTTCTTCCCCAAAGCAAGGGCTAACATTACATCTTTAAAATCAGGGTCAATAGAATACTCATCTATCATAGAAGATAGATCATTGTGAGTTGCTATAGACACGGCATTAACTTTTGGTCATTGTGAAAGTGCATCGGTCACTTGATTGTGCTTACCTGCAATGTGAGCAATACGAAAGTTAGATTGCAAAGGAAAATTTTCCCACCTCATTTGTTTGTCGGAAAGATTGGTTTTCATCAAGAGGTACTTGAGACTTTGGTGGTCACTTCGTAGAATAAATGGAGTCCCAAATAAATAGTGCTTCCATATGTCTAGGGCATGTAGAACAACTAAATGCTCTTTCTCATAGATGCCTGAGACGCATTCATCTGTGTTGAGACTTCGGCTCTCATATGCTATGGCATGCCCTTCTTGAAGCAAGACCACTCCAAGGCAATCACCACAAGCATCACATTGGACCTCAAATGACTTTGAGAGATCCGCAAGCATGAGGATTGGTTGGGAGATAAGCTTCTCTTTGAGCTTGTCAAAAGCATTTTGCTCCTTAGCAATCCATGAATACTTAACGTTCTTCTTTGTTAAGTCATGTAATGGTCCTACTATTTGAGAAAATTTAGCTATGAAGCGTCTATAGTATGCACACATACCAATAAAGCTTCTTAGCTCATGTAGATTCCTTGGATTAGGCCATGCTTTTACTACCTCTAACTTCGATGGATCCATACGTATACCACCTTGAGAGATAATATGACCTAAGTATTGAATCTCTTGAAGGAAAAATTCACCTTTCTTTTGGTTGAGAAAAAGCTTGTTCTCCTTCAATGCTTAAAAAATCACTTGGAGATGTTGCTTATGTTCCTCCAAGGACTTGGAGTAGATAATGATATCATGAACAATGAATTTTTGGCAGGGTTTTTAAGATTTTCTCCATTAGACAATTGAACTTGGCTGGTGCATTAGTCAAGCCAATAGGCATGACTAGATATTCATAAAGGCCAAACATTGTACGAAACGCGGTCTTTAGAATATCTTCATCCACTATCTTCATTTGATGGTAGCCACTTTTAAGGTCAATCCTACTGAAATAGGTAGAGCCTTGTAGCTTATCAAATAGACTTTTTACGCGAGGCACGGGAAATTTGTTTTTGATAGTGATATGGTTTAGTGCTCAATAGTCCACACACATATGATATGTACCATCTTTCTTTGCACTAAAAGGACTCAAGAACAAAAGGGAGAGGAGCTAGGCCTCACCATCCCTTTGTCAACCAATTCTTGTACTTGCCTTATGATCTCCTCTTGTTGAGCTTGAGAAACTTGATAAGGAGGCTTGTTAGGTAGTGAGCTTCCTGGTACGAGCTCAATTCAATGGTCATCATCCCCTCGTCTTGGAGGTAAGTCCACAGGGATATCATTGATGAACACATCTTGGAATCCTTTTGGAAAATTACACAAGTCTAACTCTTCTTGATTCCTACCATTTACATTTGATGAAACATTAGGACCTTTTAGGGACTCTTTGACAAAAATCATGTACGCAAAAACTAATCTCTTCATTGATTTATCAAAAGCAGGAGGATTTAAAAGTGGTATAGTACAACCAAACTCACTAGCATCAATATACATGTTCTCGTTTCAGGAAACTTCATATTGGCAGCCATGTGGTTGAACCATGGTGCCCCTAATAGAGTCCTCATGTTGGAGAGGAGAGATGAAAATGTCATAATAACTAATATCTAATTCTCCTAAATGATTTTCTCATGTTAAGGTGATCATTTAATATGGGGAAGTACCAGGGGAGAAAAAGCTAGATTATTGGTAAGGCTAGCAGAATGGTCATGGTAGGGATCCAAAGGAGGGAAAATAGGGATCCAAAGGGGGACCATCTGCAGAAGAGCAATGTGCAAGCAATGGGCTTCAAAGACCTAAGGTTCAGCCCATTAAGACCTTCAAAATGCTAAGGTTCAGCCCATTAAGACCTTCAAAATGCTAAGGTTCCAAAATTCAAAGGTTAAGTCCAATGGTCAATGCTTAGGAAAATTGGATGCTTGATAGTGTACAAAAAGTCTTTGCAAGCTCCTAAAGAGGAGGGGGCGAGCCCTTTTAGTAGGGTATGAGAGAGAAACACACACACACACATTCATGCAAGCCCCTTTACACAAAGGCATAGTGGACACATGTCAGCTCCCTAGCCCAAATTGCCCACAAGGTGCATTCAAATCCTATTGGATGGCCATAGAGGTGGACCAATGAGAATTAGGCTAGAGTAAATCTAGTTTAATTCATTTAAAAACACTTAATAAAAGAACCAATAAGAATGAATCTCTCTAGAAGACTATTGGCCAGTCTCCCAAGGGGTCCAATGAGCATTCAGCAGCCTAATGGCTTGCGTGATTCCTATTGGCCAGAAGACTAAGGGGTCTAGTGAGAGTTTAATTCCATTAATTAATTACCTCTAAATCTCTCAAAAAAAGGGGAAAGGGGGACACATGTCACAAGGCTATCACTTATGCTTCTTAATTATCATTGGCTAGGCTTTGCAGGGTCCAATGGGGTGTCAACATGAGTAAAAAGCATGAGGGGTGGACCAAGAGAGAGAGGGGGCTGATTTTGTCAAGGCATTATCACACACACTCATAGAATCTCATGTGTGAAGCAAAGAAGACTCTCTTTCCTTCTCAAGCTTTAATGGAAAGCTCATCACGTACTCCAAGCTTGTGAGAAGGGAGGCCTACACCAACAACTCTTGGCTTTTTGATGCAAAACGAAGAGCCAAGATTCAATACATGCTTGTCTCCTCTACCATTCTAATAACTAAGTTATACTAAGCTATTATGAGTGATTATGAGAGGAGATATACTTCTCGTAAGACTACTCCTTCCTCTCAACCTACTCTCATACCCCGCTAGCTCTCACCATCTTCGAAGGTGTGTGAGGTCTTGGTCTGAGACCATGAGGGAATTGATGTTGTGTTTTATAAGTGTGCATGGTGCTTGAAGATTCCATCTTCATTGCACCAACAAGTTATTGAAGGAACACAAAGTACTGTATTGTAAAATGTCTCCCTTGATGGGGGAAAGCTATAATACAAAGCCTTTTGGAGGGGGGACCGGCTCCATGTAAATCCGGTCCTCAACTGTTGTCAATAGCTTAATTTCTCTCTTTTGAATTATTTTTCATTCCCATCTAGCTAGGTGTTATGATTTTTGTTTCTCTCTCCATCCAAGAACTCTTGCTATGCTCATTAGGAATCTATTCTAATGGAATGCTCACTATGTTTATGCTTTTTTTCTGCTACACAAGGGTTACTAGGCCATTAAATGTTACAAAAAAAGTCTTCTTTGTCGACATAGATTTGGACATGAAGCCTCAACTTCCCAATCAACGGAGTAATGGAGGCTCGATGTCCCTTGAAAGCAGTGTCAACCGTTACAGCATCTCCCATCTCGAAAGCTTGAATGCCCAACTTGGTGGCCAACTCCATTGATATGAAGTTATGAGTAGAGCCAGGGTCAAAGAAGATGAAGGCATCATGCTCCCTTATCTTCCCAAGCATAGGAGAGAGGTGCACCTTTGCAAATGAGCATCCTCCGATTTTGGAGCTTCGATGGTGGAAGCTCTAGGTGTCTCATTGCAAGCATTTTTCTTGGGGCAAGAACGATAGCCATGTCCTTGCTCCCCACACTTAAAACATTTATGGTCCTTGTGAAAAGCTTCAAGCTCTTCAAGAGAGAGTTTTTTTTTTACCTTTGTAAACTCCCTTCTCCTTGGACCGATTATTGTTGTTAGAATTGCCTTGGGAAGAATTTTGGGCATTGGTTTTCCCCTTTGCATCATTTTTGTCTTTGTTTTCCATGGGCTTGTCACTCCGTCTAGCCCCTTGTTGGAAATTGATGCATGAAGTCAACATGGTGTGGTGGATTACTTCGGTGATAGAACCAGGCCATTGGGAGTTGACATACTCGGCCATCCCTTCAGGTAATCCCACACAAAACTTTTGCTTTTTCTCGGCAAGTCTATCTTTTGGAAGACAGTAGCCTTGAGATGTAAGTCTTCCACATATTTGTGAATAGACTCATGGGAGAGAAGCTTCAAAATGTGCCATTTGGTGAGCACTTTGTCCTCTGCATCGCTTGCAAGAAATTGCTTCATGATGGACTTTTGTACCATTGGCCTTCTTGCATGGAGACAAGTAACATAAAGACCAAGTAATGTTCTTTGTAAATGCGTCATATTCATCTTGCATAGCATCCATCCAATTCTTTGAATTTTGTCCTTCATCAAGCATAATAGGTTCATCATCTTCACACATACTTAATGCAGCCAAAGCATAACAATATGATGCACAAAAAGCATGTTGAGAACCCAAACAAGTAGATTAGACAAAGGTGCATCCAATTTATTGTCACGTAAAGTATGCACCAACCATTTTGGCATACCTCTAGCTTCCTCATTTCCAGCCCTATCCTCATCAAGTGCATCATTTATATCTGCATAAAAAATAGACTGATCAAAATGACATCACTTGAAATCTATGTAGGCCAATTCTTTGTCTCATTTGGATGCACATTTGTATTCCCACCATTGAAAAGAGGCAACAAAGTATCAAAAATGTCATGTGAGCTTTCACCTATCTCTTTAGTACATGAAAACAAGGGCTGAATTGCATCTTCCATATTAAAAAAAACATATCGAGAAGTCAAGATACGTTTTGATCGTGGATGATATGTGTAATCATTGCTCTCAACTTTGTAACCAACAAAGATGCATTTGATAGCCTTATCATTCAATTTTTTGCATTGTTGTTGCAGCACTAGAGCATACAACAAGAAACCAAAAACACACAAGTGACCAATAAATGGCTTCTTATCATCCCATGCCTCATATGGAGTCATGGACTACAAAGCCTTGGTGGGACACCTGTTAAGTATGTCGGTAACACACATGATAGCCTCTAGCAAGAAAGCATGTGGGAATTTTTTTGCTTTTGACCATACATCATGCCATCTCCCATAATTGACTTGTTTTTTCTCTCAACAACACCATTTTATTGATGTGTATGAGGCACTTTACTTTGGTGTTTTATCCCACAACCAGCTAAAAATGCATCAAATTCTTTTGACATATAATCCTCCCCTCGATTAGAGTAGAGGGTACCCATAATACAACTAGATACATTTTTAGTCAACAACAAAAATTGTGTGAGGCATAGAAACACTTTGGACTTAGCTTTAAATGGCTATACCTATCTATGTTGTGAGTAATCTTTAATGAAAGTCACAAAGGACAATTAATTACTAGAAAAGACGTGTGCATCAGGTCAAAAACATCAGTATGAACAAGATGCAAGTTGCGAGTAGCCCACATAAAAAAAATCTCTCAAAACCCTAGAACGTTGCATTTCTCCCAAAATACAGCCTCCACAAGCATGCTTAGATGGTGCCTCCAAAGGGGGCAATGAGGCAACCATATCATATTTCTACAAATGCATCAAGCTCGAAAAATTTAGATATACAAAACGTGCATGCCATAGCTTAGCATCTAAAACAACTTTAGAATTTGAAACTACATTTGCAAAGCTTTACACACACTTGTTACAATAATTGAGCGTGTACAACCCACAAGGCAAGGTACTTGATGCCATAATAGTATCACATGAAGTAAGATTATGAATAGTGCATCGGTCATCCACAAACCTTACAACAAGATCAAGTGTTGCTAATTTACACTGCAGTTTACCCAAAATACATCGTTCACAAACATGTTTGACAAGTGCTTCAAGAGGTGGCAAAGAAGCAACCATATCAAATTTTTGCAAACACAGCAAACTGGCAAAATTCAGATGTCCAAAACATGCATGCCAAAGTTTTGCGTCTGAAATAGCCTTAGAATCCACAACTACATTTGCAAAATTACAAAGTGAGCTTATTTAGCCCATGACATAAAATGCCAAATGCAACAATTTCATCACCAAAACTAAGATCATGGGCTCAAATCTTGACAATGATGGATATATGTCTCCTACAAGAATCTTTGGCGAGACAAGAAAGGATATGACATAATCCTTATCCAAATGATGTCCAGATTTAGCAAAGACTACACACATCTGAAAGAGGCAAGAGAATGAAAACAAAAAGGAGATATCTATATTAAAGATGTAAGAAGAAATATCCATACAAGACTTGCATGAGAAATACAACGAGGAAAAGACAGCATTTTACGATGCTACATATGAAATAGAAGAGGATTGATTCACTTGTAGGGGTTTTGATTATTGGCGAGGAATGGGGAGTAAATTTTTTTATCTCCCAAACCAATGATGCAATTGAAAAAAAGAAACAAAAGGTTGAGTGATGAGGACACATTCAATGCCAACAATGAAGGGTAAAACACATTACCTTATGCTAGTGAATGCACAAGATCATGTCAAGGGAAAAATAATCGAAAGCAAATGTAGCCCCTATGAAGGGTGTGGTTGATGTTGTCAATTGTTTCAACCCAACAATTGTGTATAAAGAGTAATCACATATACACAAAGAGTTTTTTGGCTAGTTTTACAGGGTGACATATATTAGGCTATCTAGTGGGATTGTGAGCCTATTCAAGGATAGCATACAGAGAGCATACATTCCATTGCATTGGTAGATGTTTAGAACAACCCTTGTACTATGCATTTTTGGAGACTCTCATGCTTTTGATAGATGTGTAAGTGGGAAATGGAAGAGATGGAAGAACATGAAATCTCTAGGGGTGCACCTTGTAGGTTTGTAGGCGTATCACATGCAATTTATAGGAGGATACATCATAGTTCATATCACTTATTTGGCTACAGATGCAAGCATACCGAATATTTATAGGTGTGTCACATGCACTTGATAGGAGGATACATCATAGTTCATATCAAGTATTTGGCTATAGATGCAAGCATACCGAAGGAGAATGTCTCTACGCAAGTTTAAATTGAGGAGGCAATGAGTAAGGATGCTTGTCTTCTCACAGCTAAGAAACAAGAGGAAAGGAGTAAGCTCAAAGAGTTCTTGCATGAGGTCTTGAGGGATGATGGAACCCAAATCCACACAGTCATTGATGAAGACATTCATTGACAACATATTGATCTCTTAGCATCTTGTTGGCATGTGTGTCATCACACATCACTAGTCTGATCAAAAAGAAAAAAAGAAAAGAAAAAGTGAGTCTCCTTCTGACATTATAAGCTCTTGATTGTGCCGGTTACTTTCTCCTTGTAAAAGCTAGGTACATAGAGTCCTTTAGTCCCCATGGAAATTCTATCATGCATGGGTTAGGTTGTACCACTTTCATTTTTCTTTTGATACAAATATCCCATATAATGTGGAAATTGCAAAAACAAGAGGTTTGCAAGATTTTGCATCCATCTATCATGTTCATGATGAGTAATTTTAACTTTTATTTTTGACAAGTTAAGATTTTCATATTAATGACATAGCAATTGAGGGCAATTTCTTTCATAACAGAGGGCTATGTAATGGGTTTTATTTATGGCAAGCTAACCAGATATTAATTTTATGGCTGACAAGTGGAAAGAAATCTATATCATTAAATTACCTTTAAAAATCTAAAGGTATATGACAAATCTATTTATAAATGCTCTCTCTTTATTCTTGAAGCCCTTTCAAAAATGTATAAATAGGATGACATGGATTCATTGAGGGACCCATGTGAGGAGGAGTATCCTTTGCCCCTATCTAGTATCAATATTCTCATCTCCCCTCTTCTCTCTCGTGGCATGTATAGCACTCCAATCATGTGGGGAGGAGTAGCCTTTGTCCCTATCTAGTGTCAATATTGTCCTATCCCCTCTTCACTCTCGTGGCATGCGTAGCACTCTAGCCTAGGAGCTATGCATATTTCTCTAGATCCCCCTATTTCCACTCATATATTCATGGATAGTGTGTCTTGTAGACGATCATCTCTGTGGGTATGCATGTGCAATTTTTACCTCATACGTTGGGTTATTATGTGTATGTTGTAGGTTTGTCGTGCCCCCATTGCTTCTTGCAATAGTCATTGGCCATGGCTACCAACAATGATGTTTTTAGCATGTCATCTGAGGAAAAACTGATGGGAATAACTATTCACTTTGGGCATACATGATGCAATATATCCTTGTGGTTAAGGGCCTTTGGAACATTTTGTGGGGTTGCTACGTAAGACAAGGTTCCGTAGATGCAATTGTTTTTAGCAGCTCCACTCTTGAGGTATTTTTCCTACTACTAAGTAGGCATATTGAAGTGTTAGAAATGCATAGGCTCATGTGTTGATTATGCTTTTTGTTACACATTCATTATGCCACATTTTCTTTGCATGAAAAAAATAATATGCATAGGAAATGCATGTCTTATTGGCAAAATTTATTGCTATGTAAAAGAAGCCTTAGAGGTGAGTTGGGTTAGGCATACTTTCAATGTTTTAAAATAATAAGTGGATCTTTTTATTTTACCTTTCATTTCACATGGTGACATGTCTTGATTTCTCTTACATTCTATTCTTTTAGAATGTTAAAGTGAAGCTTGCATAATTCTAATAGATTTTATAGATACATACACATATATTTATTTATTTATAGATGAGTTTTTTTGGCTTTCTAAAAGAAGCCTCAGAGGAGAGTTGAGTTAGGTATACTTTCAATGTTTTCAATGATGATTGAGACTTACCTTAAATGTTATTTTGGTTTTTAAATATTAAATGGATCTTTTTATTTCACCTTTCATTTCGCATCCTCATATGGCTTGACTTCTCTTGCAATCTATTCTTTTAGAATGCTAAAGTGCAGTTTTCACCTCACATGATTCTAGTAAATTACATACATACATACAAAAACACACACACACACACACACATATATATGTGTGTGTGTGTGTGTGTGAGAGAGAGAGAGAGAGCAAACCATAGCAAAGGGAATACAAAACGATGAAACATGTGAGAACTTAGTTCAAAATTTCATAAATTTTAATATTTTTTCTATATTTCCAGTTCGCTTCTTTGCAAGAAGGAAACCTGGTTGCTTAATAAGAGAGACAATCTTGAACAATGTTTCACCTTATATAATTCTAGTTAAACTCAACATAATGATTTTATCACTTTTCTTTTTTTTTTAAAAGAAAGCCACCGTGACCCTTTCACTTTCACTTGTTTACCTATGTAAGGACTTAGAGTTGAAGTTTAAGCATGGCGAGGTTCGTCTCCACCCTAGAGACTTGTTATAGAGAATAAACGTTATGTGAAGTTTGTTTGTCTTGTCTCCCTATTGTTGAAAGAGGCCCAATCTAGGAATAACACATCTAGGGAGCGTGCTTGTTGAGCCAGCAGAGGATCACACCCACATTTTTGCTCACACCCATCATTTTGTAACCATTGATTGTAATAAATGTCTTTCCGACATTAATTTTGATTTGAGCCATTCATTAAGTAACGGGACTCAATTGAGTTTCCAGCTTGTAATCCCGAAGTAATTTCACCTGTTGATGTAAATAATTAGAGATGTTCTCACCTCCAAGGCTGAGGTATATAAGCCAAAGTTTTGTAACCTAAAGGAGATTCAATTATTAATCAAAGTGAGTTTTTGAGCGCCGTGACTGTGTCTGAGAGAGAGAGAGAGAGAGAGAGAGAGAGAGAGAGAGAGAGAGAGAGAGAGAGAGAGTCTTATCTTCTTGCTACGTGAGCTACGGGGCCGCCATTGGAGAAGCGACACCGCCATTGTGTTAGCAACGGTGAGAGCTACGCACAGATACCAAGAGTGCGCGCTATCGGCTTCTACGTGTGGTAAGTTCCTACGAGCTTCGGTGTGAGTTTTCTTCCAACTCGTGTGTCGGAATAGAGCATGCAGCATATCTATAGAACCACAACGAGTAGAGCTACGCATTAGTACCATCGGGGTCAAGTTTCGGTCACCTGTATTTTTCGGCCTGTCTTCATACGCGTTTTCCGCACGGAGTGGTTATACGTTGATTTTGCAGTTCAAGTCTTTAGGGTGTTGTTCTTACCTAGTGTATAGACTTCCCCTTGAGTTTGAGATCGATTCAATGATTCTAGATCCTGTTTCGTATAGCATTCGTTCGTAGTACGGATTTCAGTCACTTGCGTATTTTAGAACTTAGATTTGATTTCCTTAGTAGTGATTGTCATTAGAAGGTCGAGTAGGTGATTTGACACCCACCTAGTTGTTTCCATGCGCCTGCGGGTCAAGCTCCGTCCTCGTCTGACAAATTTTGTTGTTGGTTGAGTTCTCGCTATTTAGCTTCCGCTAGCGGCGTAACCGCCTTAACATTTGGCGCCGCTGCCGGGGACGAGAGCCCTAAGTAGGTGACCTTAGACTAATCCTACGAGGTGAGTCGTATAAACTACTTTGTATACTTTAGTTAGAAAAGATCTAGGAGTGGTGGACTCCGAAGGTCTTGAGAGATACTATGAAGTGGGGTATTCCTGGGTCTTCCGTGTTGACAGTATTTTTAGTTTAGCTTAGATTAGATTGTTTTTTATGGTGTTTAAGTGGTTGTTGACATAAAAAGCATTTGCTACTCCTTGTGTGGTAGTAAATCTCTTTATATTTTCAATTGCAAAAAATCCATTTCATGATTAGAAGTAGCTTAGGTAGGGCCTGATTTGATCCTGATCCAGAGCTATCAATTGGTGTTCTATTTGCTTGATGTGTTTGATTGCATGTTAGATCACTGAAAAAAGTCGCTTTGGTAGTGAAATATGCAATAAACAAAGTTCAGAAAAATTTTATGTGTAACTAATTGTTGCTGAGCACTTAAAAGAGCTATTGGAAGAGTTCTGTGCTAAAAAACTGGAAATCTGCAACTTTAGACATCATACGCGTATGATGTCTTAGGACCTAAACAGAGACTAAAATTGAAAATTTGACATTGCCAGAGTGTTTAGAAGGGGGGTTTTACCCTAAGATCAACTTAAAACAAGAACATTAACACTCAAAGAAACCCAAAAAGACAAGTCGGAGTCCAAGAAACGCAAGGAATAGGAAATTTTGGATTCAAATCTTGTTTTTACATTCAAACCTAACAAAAACACTTGAAACTCAATTATAAACATTGGAGAAGGCTTAAAACCAAAAATAGTCAAAATCTGGGACAAAAGACATCATACGCGTATAATGTCTTTTGGCACATCCACTGCTTATTTTTGATATCTGACCTGACAAGATTGTTACAGGCACTGTAGGAAGCATAAATATCAAGTTTGGACCCAAATTGATGAAAAAAACATCATACGCGTATGATGTCTTTGACCTAATTTTGGACATATTTTGATACTTTGCTAACACAGATCCATTGTAATAGCTATCTAGAGGCTATATTTCAAGTTTCATCCCATTTGGATCACAATTGACCCAAAAAACAAGTCAAAAGCGGAAAATTGCCAAGAAAAGCCTAAATTAGCCATAACTTGCTCAAACAGAGTTCAAACTGAATTTTGTGAGTGAACAGAGCATAAAGGGGCCACTGAGAGTGAGCATAACCAAAATAGTCAAAATCTGTGAAAAAAGACATCATACGCATATAATGTCTTTTTCAGCATAACTGCGACAAAATTCTCACTTGATGAAACAGAAGTTGTCCAACTGACAGGATTAAACAATTGACCAAGTATCAGTCAGTTTGGATCAAAACTGACCACAAAAACTTGGGGAAAACAAATTGCCGAAACGAAAAAGTTACAGTCCTTTAGGGGAATTGATGAATTTGAGGTCGGGCAGGAATCTCCGGAATAATCAACCAAAACAAGGGGAACCAGCAAGTGCCATATCAACCGAGGGAAGTGTAAACCAAAGTTGGGTGCAACCATTAGAGCTGATCTTTGAAGGAAGTGTCTCTGATACTTCTTCGGAGAGATCTTACGAGATTTTCACCGAAAACTTGGAACACTTGAACCTGAACAACAGAGAAAATATGGCAGCAGGATCATCAAACCCTTCCGCCACCATGAAGCTATTGTTCATAAAATACCAGTACGACAATGAGCAAGGTGCCAAGATCTACAAAGATGGAATGGACCGCTATTGTGTAAAGATAGAAGATAGACCTAGTGAGTTCAAGGACTTAGTGCCTGTGAGCTATAGCGGAGATAGATATCTAGATGATGAGGGTACCATGTACTTGGTAGTCCTAAACCCTAACATTGTGGACAAGTGGGGATTGATGGGCACCAAAGCCAAAGTAGATGAAGAACTTGAGGAGAAGGCACCAATAATGAACTTCCCTAATGCGAGGTTAAGAAGAGAGAATGAAACTACAAGGATCAACACTGATAACATCTATGTGGGGCTATACAAATATAATAATGGGGAGCAAGATCTCTATTATAGATGTGAAGAACCCTACACCGGAGAGTTGACAGACAAAAAAAGACTCTATGTCTTTACCTACACAGAGGGATCGGAAGTGAAAATTGCCGCTTACGATAAGTATGGCAAGCAATACTCAACAATGGGCAAGAAAGAATTAGAAGGATATACATACTTTGGGGGACCACTACATCAGTATTATGTTACTTCTAGCTCACATAGACCAGCACCAACAACTGGAGTGCAAAACTCAATGACAACAGGAGGACAAAGAACTCAGGTTGCTGACTCTTTCAGTCAACCTTGGGACTCGAAGCTCGGACCAATGGGATCATTACATTCCAGAGAGTCAATGGAGACGAATCGAGGTAGTGCAGTTCCAATCCCCACCTATACCACTCCAGGTCCAAGGTTTGAAGCGGAACCATCACATTTACCTCCCAGTAGTAGATTCAGGGCAGAGGAACCGACAAGGGTAACCCATGAAGTCCATGATGCTAGAGAAAGCTTTAGCCGAGACACAGGAGCAATGAGATTGGTAGCAGATCATAGACGTATGAGACCATCTCAAGTAGCCAAGTGTATGCCAAAGAAGTATGGTGGTTCAGGAGATCCGTATGCACATGTGTCACTCTTTAAGCAAGTCTTAAGAGCTGAGCAGATAACAGATTTCCATACACAATACGAGGGATTTGGTCTTACTCTAGAAGGTACTGCATTGACATGGTTTCAACCAATGAACATAGGGGGATTCCATGACATTGACCATTTGCTAAGAGAGTTTGCTGAGGAATTCTCAAAACGAGGGATTAAGCACAATACGGTCTCACAAATATATGCTTTTAAACAGAGAGAACACGAAAAGGTGAAGGAAGCTTCACTTCGCTTCAAACAATACATTGAGAGATGTCCAGTACGTGAACGACCACAAGATGACAGACTATCTGTTCTCTTTATTGAGGGACTGAGGAACGACACTCTCAAGAAGGACTTGCACTTGAAAGCTTGTACAAGTTTCGAGCAAGTAACGAGAGAGGCATTGTACTTAGTGGATAACTGTACGGTTTATGGAGAGGTGTCAGCGGATACAGATTTTGCATCCAGTAGCTCCTCCTCCGTAGCGAGCGAGACTACCACTAAAAAGAATGTTCAAACAACAACCATGCCAAATGTAGAGCAAATGATAGAAGATGCTCTAAAAAGGATGGCACCATACCAAAAACCATTGCCAAAAACACTGAAATGGTGTGCTATTGAACAAAAATGGACAAATCATCCAACAGAGGAGTGCTATTACAACAGAGGGTATGTAAGGGAGCGCCAGTATGCACCTCCTGCTCAATTAGCACCACCTCAGATACATCCAGTACCTTGATACCCAACGGGAAATGTACCAGGACCTATGGGGATAGAAAGACCGCAACCGGTATTGGGACAACAACCACCTTTACCAGGAGCAAGACCAGTGGGCATTAGATATGCACCAACCTTAGAGAATCAGGAAGAACAAGCCTTAGTGCTTGTTCAAGCCTATTACGAAGAATCGAGTGCACACATGTCTCCAACTATGTATTACCCACCAGAAGAACCCAAACAATCAGAACCATGGGGCATGATTGGGAATGTTGGAATACCAACAATTACAAGTGCTTCTGATGAAGAGAGATACAATTTGGACGCAAGAACATTGATGTTCATAGCTCATGGAGGGTTAGCAGGACAGAGACCATCCTATCCACAAAGGACGAATCAAATGGGACCAAGACCAGCACTAGGACCCTATTACAAGTGTGGAGGTGACCATCTGATGAATGTTTGCCCACATACAGAAATCATTAGAATAAACGCTTATTGCACTGAGTGTGGGGTTACTCACTTCATTGAGGATTGTTCAAAGAATCCAAACAAAGTGCAAAAGACGACATTGAATATGTTAGAAACTATTCCTACCAGCAGTGGGTCTGAAAATGAAACTCTGATACCAACGCAAGTTGTTACTAGAGCTCAAGCTAAGAAAACCACTAGAGAACCTGAGAATGGAAAGTTAGCGACATAAGTGGTTAGTCAAGGACCGCGGAGTCAAAGAAACACATGGAAAGCTAGAAAAGCACGCATGAGGTTGAGAAAAGAACGTGAAGACGCTATTCTAGCTGAAGAACTAAAGCAAACTAAAGTTAGATTAGAAAAACTTGAGAGTCAAAACGGGAAACGAGAGATGAGCCCGGAAAGAACGAAACAAAAGAGTATCAAAGAAACAACGAGCTTAAGCTCAGGGAGATCAGTGCTAGTCGACAAAGTACACGAACCATTGGACGCACTGATGAGAGCTTACGAAGCTAGGTTAAAGAACAACCAAACACAAGAACAGAGGTGGATGACATACCCAAACGCGGAATTGGAAAAGCAGAGACTTGAAATGTGCCAGAGAATGATCGAGACTGCACAAGCCTTATTAGAACCACCAAAAGAAACAATGAATTGTGGGAAGGAAAACCCAATTCAGCAAAAGACTATCGTTTCACGGATAGCTGAAAAGACTCCCAGTGCACAAAAGCCTGAAAATACACAAAAGGATGACCGCATAGTATTGAACACAACCGATCAAGAGATAGAGAGTTTTCATCCAGTCATACAGAGGATTTACGGAAAAGATGAGGATTACAATGAATTTTGGAAACAAGTGAGAGAGGCAAACTTTGCAAACGAGCTAAGTTGCCAAGCTAATCAAACAAATTGGGAAAAGGACATCATGAATCCTCCCATAGTGGAATTTGAGGCAGGATCTCAAGTGGACTTGGATCTGCAATCTTACTGGGGAGATGGGGGCTCTGTTAGAACAATGGAGAGCAAACCTCATTCACTGAAAACCTTACCTTCATACTTAGGAGAGTATGAAGCAAAATCCGAGATTAGAGCACTTCCCTCACGAAAAATCTCATCAGAAAAAGTCATGGACTCGCAAGGATTGATAGAGATTTTGTCAACACCAGTGACATGCACTATCACTCTAGCTGAGCTTTTGAGGCTAAGACCACATATGTGGACCACTGTAGGAAAATGCTTGGAGAAATTCGGGATAAAAGATCCAACATCGAGATTGCAAGAGAGCATAGAGGAGCTGAGCAAACCACAGAAGAACGCTAAGCCTGTACCCTTAAACAAGGTCGGAGAGTATTGCAAAGGTGAAGAGGGGAATACAACCTTACCAGTTGAATTCCAAGGAGTGAAGACGATGGCAATACTAGACAGCGGACCAGGGGTAGCCATTGCTACAAAAGAAATCTGGAAAAAATGGGGGAAACCAGCAATAAGGAAGACTAGGTTGAAACTCCAATTAGCAGATGGACACATGGAGAAACCTATGGGGGTATTAGAGAAAGTTTTAGTGACTTCTTGCGGCATTGAATACGAACATACTTTTGCTATTGTCGATTTTGCCAAGGAGAATAACTATGATATCATATTGGGAAGACCATTCATGAGACAGTTGAAAATGGTCCAAGATTGGGGCTACGATCACATATACTTGAGAAATATGGAAACCACTACACGTGTGAACCTGAAAGACCATAGCTACAAAGATGTGAACCGAACACCGGTGGAGGAGTTTGATTCAGCTACTTTGGCGGGATCCGAATTTCCAGCTTGGTTAGGTAAACCCAAGGAGTTATGGATGTGTGGAGCTTCGAAATGTGGAAGTCTGAAACGAGAAGAATGTGTTTTAGAAAGGGCTATCGAAGACGAAACTTATGTAGGAGAACCCTTTCCAGAGGACACGTTTGAACCATTAGAATGGACACACATTCTAGCAACCTTAGATGTTTGTGCAATTCCGGATGGTCCCACAACGAAATTTTGCGACAAGGACGGGTACGACGTGGTTCCGTATTTCATGTTGAGAACTGTACTCGAAAAAGAAATTGATAGAATAGATGACCTGGAAAAGCTAGATGAGCTTCGCCTAAAAGCAGTAGCTTCCATCTACGCTCAAAAAAGGCGACAAAAGGAATTTTTTGATAAGCATGTGCGGACTAAAGAGTTTAAAGTTGGGGACTATGTCCTAGTTTACACTCTGAAACAGCATGCTAAGAAGCTTAAAAAGCGAGGGATGGGACCTCTGGTGATTAAAGATCTATCACCAAGTGGAGCTGTCAAGCTTGCTACATTAGACGGAGAAGAAATGCCCAATTGGATTAGTGGATGCAGAGTGAAAAAGTATCTGTTGCCGCTAACAAAAGACATGCTTCTCAAAATACATCAAGAAAAGCTGCGTGTCCAAAAAAAGAAAAAGATTGAGGAGGAAGCGCAAGCCGAGGCGAAGGAAAGAATGGAGAAAAGAAGACTACTGCGTCAGAAACAGCGCAATGAAGGAGCAATACGAATAAACGCAGTTAGTATAACAGAAAATGGGGAATGACAAAGAAGAACCCATCATTGAATGCAAAGTAGGGACCAACCAAATTAAAGCCAGAGCACTATTGGATTCAGGAGCTCAAGCTAACCTACTGTCACTCAGTTTGTATAGACAATTGACAAATGACACTAAACTACAAATTGCCAAGCAAGAGTTAAAGAGTTACTCTGAGAATTCAATCAAAACTGTCGGATGCACAGTTTTACATATACAGATTAACCAATATGTGTATCCTCATATGTTTTACGTGGTTGAAGACCAAGCTACACAACATCCATTATTGCTAGGACAACCATGGCAGAATCAATACAATGCAATGATTGACTGGAGTTCTAATTCAGTGCTTATCAAATACGAAGGTGAAAGTCAATCAGTTAAGTTCACCAAAGGAGAAGAGCCAACTCCAAAGGACGAATCCAAAGACAAGGGCAAACAACAAACAGAGAAAAAGAAGAAGCAATGGCAACCAAAAGTTTCTACACAACTGGATTGCTCGTCGACGAGGAATTCTCAACGGTGGATAAGGAAGACAAGCAATAATATAACAGCTCAACCTTGGAAAAAAACGGAGTCAAAGTTGGTATGGAGACCAAAAAAGGCTGTGCCAGAGAACACAAAGGTGGAAAACAGAGTCTTCAATACCAGACAACAGAGTGATTCCAGACAATCAAGGACAGTGAAACAGATCTGGATTCCAAAGAAGTTCATGACGGCACAAAGCTATAGCAAGCAAATTTGGATCCCAAAGATTTGTAAACAGGAACTCCCTTCAATACAATCAACGGAAACTCCTAGGTATTTCAAGGCGAGGAAATCAACACACAGAACAAAGCAGGTTTGGGTCGCAAAGAGTTTGTGGCAAGCACAAGCCAAGCGGAAGCAGATTTGGATTGTGAAACAAGGTAATGAAGAATCCATCTACTGATTCTACTACCAAATTGCCAAAACCAACCCAAAACCCGACCACCAACCCATCAATCAAACAAAGAGCAGCTTTATTGGAAAGACTGTTGTATCATCGCTCTACAATTGCATTGGGAACTTATGACCAAAACAACTACAATGCTTCACCCACAGACACTTCATAGTAGTCCGGGAGGACTCAGACTAGGAGGGGGGGAGGTATACAGGAGCTACAAAGCAGCTACAAGCGGAAAAAACAAAGAAAAACAAAAATTATATTACAAGGGCAGTGTCTTACATGATTTTGCAATTTTTTATGTTTGATTACGGATATTGATAATATTTATGCCCTTATATACCTTGTTTTGCAACAAGAAGAGATCAAATGATGAATTTGGGTCTCTAGATGTGTAAATATCACTAAATAAGAGTGTTTTTGGAGCTAAAAAGTGGAAAAAAGTGGTAATCCAAGTTCAGAAATCACAAAGAAGTGTATATTCATATACACAGGGTTACCAGCTATTTATCGTGTATGTTTGGAATTTTTTGGCTTCAATTTGCTATTTTCCTTTATTTTTATGATTTTCTTAATAAAAGTAAAAGAAAAATAAAAAAGCAGGTGAAATGAGATCGGAAAAAAGAAAAGAATAGACGGTGATGGTCCTAATGACAAGGGCAACCCATGGTAAAAATTGGGTACAATTCTGAAAAAGTTGCGGAAAGCCCGAAATGACAGAATTTTGGCAAAGTGGACAGATTTCTCAGAAACAGGTCAAACGGAGTCCAAATTGAGAAATTTCAAATCCTAAAGTGCATTTCACGACGAGATAGGAGCACATGTCAAATTTGGTAACAAGTGATCCGGGAAGCCCGAAGTTAAGTATTTTTCACTTCACTATCAAGCTCATTTCCAATATTACCTTCTTGGAGAGAGCAAAGAGCACACAGGAGCATCCGACCTTCTACCGCCTTCTACGACTGCTACGAGAGCTCAGAGGACACCATACATGAGAGGTAGACTCGTTGCCATAAGCTTTTGATGCTTATCGTTAACTTTTGTCGCGAAAACTCACCAAAACCAAGAAACAAGAGCAGACGGGGAATGGGGAGGAACGCTAGGTAGGGGCACAACCGCCTAACCAAACCTTGCAAGAACTTAGAGGTGGGTTACCCTAGTATAGGAGATGAGTTTCTAGCACTCAAAGCTCGAGAAAGAACGACTGGAAAAACCCTAGCTCAACAGAGCCTGCAAGAGGCAAACAGAAAAAAGTTGTCGGAACGACACAAAACTTCTCAGGAAGCTTAACAACATCGAGGTCAATGCAACCATGGAGTATCTCTGGGTTTGGATCACCAAAAGTAGGTCGGAACAACCGATTCGGCGGCGGACACACAAAGCGTCATTTTGGCATAACGGCTAAAATTGACGACCAAATGACATGAAACTTCACAAGCAGCTTCAAATATACATGGATGACTTATGTTTGCAAGCAAAACCCAAAAGAAAGCTGATTCACTTACCGATGGTGAAAAAGACGCTTTCGGGCAACCAAATGGAGAAAGATGGAGAACGGGGAGCCAAAGTCAAGTTCAACCAAATAGGTGGCTTCACAACATATCCAATGAGCTGGAAATGCAACTCTCGAGAAGAAAAGTTGAAGAAATTCAACTCCAAGGCAAATAAACGACTTCGGAGACTGAAATGCCTATAATGGGGCTTTTTAGCTAAACTGATGACTTTTTAAGTTGAAAACTAGTTAGCAGGGCTTAGGGCACTAGCACAAAGCATTCTTTGCACAAAAAGACCAACATTTCAAGAAAAGACATCATACGCGTATGATGTCTCACAGCATGATTTTCACATCCATTTCAACATTTGAGTGCATAGCCTCATTCCACATGTTAATCACATCCTATGAACCAAGTATCATGAGAATTGGAGTTAGAAAACCCAAGGAAAACCAAAAAGACGCAAAGTAGGCCATAAAATTGATTTTTGGTCCTAATTTTGTCAAAATAACTCCAAACTCATTGAAACTTTGTAGGATTGTTGATTAACACATCTACAAGCTATCTGGAACCAAAAAGCACCATTTTGACACAAAAGACATCATACGCGTATGATGTCTATTTGCACTTACAAAGCCAAAAATGCTCATTTGTCGTCATACATCCATTATATATATCTAATACATGCTACATATGAAGTTTGGAACCATTTGGTCAGGTGGATCACCCCATTAGCCCAATTAAGAGAAAATCCTTCATACAAAGCCTATTTTTGTCCCAAATCCAACATATTCAAGTCCAAACCAAGATTTGAGTATAAACAGTCCTTCACTAGCACATGGAGAGTCCACAGAACCAATCCCATGAAAAATTGACAAAAAAGACATCATACGCGTATGATATCTCCAGAGCCATTTTTAGTCCAAATTCTATCCAAACTTGATAAATCCACTGAATAAGCCTATCTAAAGCCAAAACCAAGCTTATAGAGAAAATTGGTCCAAAAATGCACTAAAAGACATCATACGCGTATGATGTCTCACTATGTGATTTTGGCACCTCAGGGCTTCAACCACCAAACAGAAGTGATCTACATGCCATTTGAAGGTGAACCACCAAGTTTTATCCAGTTTGGATCATAAAATCCATTTCCCTTTCAAAATTTTGCCAAGAGCCTGAACTGGACTGAACTGGCCAAAACTTGACCAAATGGGATCCAAACTCAAGTCCAAGCATATGATACTCATGTATACACTATCAGCTACAAGCACAACCAATATGAAGTCATTCTGACACAAAAGACATCATACGCGTATGATGTCTCAAGCATGTTTTTGAGCCCAGTTTGCATATTTTTTCACCTACATTGCATCCTTAGGCCCTGAATAGCTCATGTTTCAATTTTCAAGTCATTTGAATAGTTAAAAGCTTCATTTCGGCTTTCAGTACTAAAAAGACGCTAACTTCTGAAATTGGAGTTACAGGATCCATGGATTCCGCTAAGTCATCGGCAACTAAGAGAAAAAGACCAACCATCAAGGATGCTCTTGCAGAAGCAGAACCTTTTGATATTCCAACAGAAACCCTCAAGCCAACCAAGACTTGGGTGGAGGAAGCAGTACTAGAAAAAGAGGGAATAAAGATCTACCAGGGGACTTTCAGAGATCCTCAAGGGCAATCGGTCGATGTACCTATGATCCCACGAGAATTAGTGGATTATAGCAGATCAGAGAACATCAGCAGATACCTGGAAAAGGCTGACTTACACAGGTTCTTCACCTCGAGACCATCAGGTGTAGACACAAGAAGAGTGTATGAATTGGCAACATCCATTCAGAAGGATGGGAAAGCCACGTTGACAGCCATGGATGGAGAAACAGTTGAAGTACAGATCACTCCACAGCTCATTGCAGATGCATTGAAGCTGCACAACAAAGGGAGTTCTGTCAGAGAAAGAAGGGAGGCCATAGAGGTCTATGGATCAAAGAAACAAAATACAACCTACGGAGATATGGCAGATCAATGAGCGGCAACCCTTTGCCGATTATACAACCAGTTTTTCCATGTGTGCAGTAAAAGACCGCAGAAGTATACTACACCACCCCATGCCATTGCGACAACCATCACATGGGCACTGAAGAGCAACATGCCAAAAGAGGTGAATTATGCTCAATACATCCACGAGCAAGTAATCGCCATGCACAACCAGAAGCCAAAGTACATAGGAGGAGGAGAAATCCTAACAAGAATAGCTTATGAAGCTATTGGAGCTAGGGATCAAGGGCCACGGGTTCCCTCCCAGAATGAGTGGCTTAGAGAAGCCGATGAAGAGAAAGAACAGCAAGAGGTATCCAAGAGGGCGTCCACAAGAGCACGCCGAAAACTAAAAATAGTTTCAGAACCTGAAGAGGCTGTGGACGAGCCGCTCAAGAAGAAAGCGAAGAAGAAGGCTGATCCCAAGCAAACCAAAAGTCAAAAAGCCGCAAGAATGGAAAGGCTGGTGGAGCAGTTTAGAGCGGAAAGAGCTCTAAAGGGGGACTTTGAAGAAATGTGGGTGCCAGACCCCACTAAAGTCGGAACCAGCTCTGCCAGGCCACATGTTGATCAATATGATCAATATATTAGAGCTTATGAGGAGTCGGAGGCCATACTGGAACAGCAGCCTGTCGAGCCTTATACTGAAGAGGAAGTACAGCTTTTAAAAGCTGAGCTGAAAAAGGACGACAAGGAGAAGAAGGAAGTAGATGAGTCTACTGAACTTCGAGAGAAAGACGGGCAAGCAAACAAAGGAAAATCCAAGATGACTGAGGACAATCAGCCCTCCTTTACTGATGTACCAAGCCCGAAGAAGACGGAAATTATTGTAGAGAAGACCACAATAGAAATAGAAACAGAAGTTATGGAAAAGCCGGAAGCCGGGACCAAGGAAAAGGACATAGATCCAGTTCAGAAAAAGAAGGATGATTATGAGGATCTGGTAGCGATCGGATACAATGAAGAAGAGGCCCTGGAGGCAGTTTATGGGATATCCCTACGAAAACAAGATGATCGGAAAGGGACGAAGGAAAAGACAAAGGGTACAATGGAGAGTGAAGAGAAAATGGACGAACAGAACATACTAGAAGAGCCGAAGCCATTGGAGGTGGTGGCAGAAAGAGCTGTCAAGTTGACAGATGAAGATGAAAAAGACATGCACATGGTGCATGAACTGCTCAGCAAGATTAAAGAAAGATCCAGAGCAAAGGAAGTAGCAATTGAGACAGCAAAACAAAAGGAAGCAGAGTTGCAGAAGAAGTTAGAGAATGCTATGACTGAATCTGAAAGTCATAAAGCATCACTCTACGACGCAGAAAACGAGAGAGACGGCTTGATACTCCAACTAGCCGAAGCTTCAAGAGAGGTAACAAGTTCACAGGAAGCAAAGGAGCGAATAGAAGATGAGCTGGAGGCAGCCAAGGATGAGCTCATTGAGCTAAGGGAAAGAGTCGAACTTCAAGAAAGGACAATCATGAGACTCAGGACCACCCCTAGAGCTAGCAGAGCAGGAACAGAACAAGAGGGAGCCCTCGTACCAGCTCTGGAAGATCAGGTCAGAAGTTTGCAAAGAGAGCTAAGGTTAGAGCAAGTGCAAAGATTGCACATGGCGGAGGGATCATTGGCTGCAGAGGAGAGGCTCACATCAGAGAACCAAACACTAAGGACAGAAAATGAGGCCCTCCGCAAACAGCTCCAGGACCTACAAGAGCACCAAAGAAGAGAAACAGAGCCACCACAAGAAGAAGCAGGGGGAGCAGCCATAGAGCTACCAGAAACTGGAGAGGCGCAACCACAATTGAAGATCCAGCCCCAGTTCAAGAAGTGGCATCGACTTCAGGAATCTCTGAAGAAGAAGAACAAAGGCTCCAGAACCAAATAGAAAAGTCAACAAAGGAAAGTGCCAAGGCGGAAATGGAATGGGAAAGGAGACTCCTCATCTCCATTAGACTTCAAGGTTTAGACACAAAAGTGCTCCATGAAGAGTGGATGCAACCCAGCCTGCCTTTCCCTCTGATGAAATTTGAAGTGATAAAGACGAAAAAGAGAATAGAGGAGGAGCAGTATGTCGCTCTTTACGAAGGCGACATCACAAAGGATGAACAATCAAAGAAGATTGTAGATTCTCAACCTAGATGGAGGAAAGGTTGGCTGAACAAATACCCAGCCTACCTCATCTACTTGGTAGAGGCTCCAAAGGAGATTCGGGAAGATGCAACCTTCTGCCCGGCGCCAAGAGTCAGAAGCTGGAAAGAGCATGGCAGGATTGCAGAAAAGAAGCCAAATTGGCTTAATTATCCCAGGATGCCAGGACCAAAGGAAGGAGAGAGAATAGGTAAAGCCTACATGGTGAAAACCCTAACGGGCACCATCAAACTCTTTACTGGCTCTCCTGAACTTTCGTGTCAGATGCTAAAGAAAATCTGCAGGACTCTCTTAGCATGCATTGAAGTGTTCGCGCCAGATAAAGCCACGACCTCGAGTCTACTATCGACGGTCGACACAGTGACGTATATGATGTATGATCTTTCATTGCAGCCATCACCAAAGGTGTTACATCTCTTATACCAAAGAATTATGTTTTTGCCTAGCTTCCACTTGCAAACATACGAAGAAGCTTTCTACACCGGCTTTTTCACTCACGAAAGCAAAATATTCGGCCCAACCTTGACCATCGGCAACCTACGCTATGAATCACATTTGCAGATGCTCAAGACAACAGGACTCTATTGACCAAGCCTAAAATTCATGTCAGGGACGACATGAACACGGAGGGGGGGAGTGTTGAGCCAGCAGAGGATCACACCCACATTTTTGCTCACACCCATCATTTTGTAACCATTGATTGTAATAAATGTCTTTCCGACATTAATTTTGATTTGAGCCATTCATTAAGTAACGGGACTCAATTGAGTTTCCAGCTTGTAATCCCAAAGTAATTTCACCTGTTGATGTAAATAATTAGAGATGTTCTCACCTCCAAGGCTGAGATATATAAGCCAAAGTTTTGTAACCTAAAGGAGATTCAATTATTAATCAAAGTGAGTTTTTGAGCGCCGTGACTGTGTCTGAGAGAGAGAGAGAGAGAGAGAGAGAGAGAGTCTTATCTTCTTGCTACGCGAGCTACGGGGCCGCCATTGGAGAAGCGACACCACCATTGTGTTAGCAACGGTGAGAGCTACGCACAGATACCAAGAGTGCGCGCTATCGGCTTCTATGTGTGGTAAGTTCCTACGAGCTTCGGTGTGAGTTTTCTTCCAACTCGTGTGTCGGAATAGAGCGTGCAGCATATCTATAGAACCACAACGAGTAGAGCTACGCATTAGTACCATCGGGGTCAAGTTTCGGTCACCTGTATTTTTCGGCCTGTCTTCATACGCGTTTGCCGCACGGAGTGGTTATAGTTCAAGTCTTTAGGGTGTTGTTCTTACCTAGTGTATAGACTTCCCCTTGAGTTTGAGATCGATTCAATGATTCTAGATCCTGTTTCGTATAGCATTCGTTCGTAGTACGGATTTCAGTCACTTGCGTATTTTAGAACTTAGATTTGATTTCCTTAGTAGTGATTGTCATTAGAAGGTCGAGTAGGTGATTTGACACCCACCTAGTTGTTTCCATGCGCCTGCGGGTCAAGCTCCGTCCTCGTCTGACAAATTCTGTTGTTGGTTGAGTTCTCGCTATTTAGCTTCCGCTAGCGGCGTAACCGCCTTAACAGTGCTATTGTACCCACCCAAAAACTATTAATAGACAATCCTAAAATAACATGTAAAGAACCAATTCATATGAGCACATAGTAACGATCCTTAACACAACTCACAACATATTAGAAGTGCGGCCTTCGATCGCCTCTCCTTCTCTCTCTCTCTCTCTCTCTCTCTCTCTCTCTCTCTCTCTCTCTCTCTCTCTCTCTCTCTCTCTCATGCAAACGCTCAGTCCAAACCTCCATTGTACTAACCGAAAGAGTAGGGCACACAAGCCGGATGAAGAAACACACGCCATGTGGGGTGGGAGGAGGGGACTCGTTACTAATCTACACCTCCTTTTTGGAGGTGAGATCAATGTCTCATGATCACCGGCGGCTGATTGTGACCGTTCGATTGCCTATTGAATGCAAAAAATTCCACTTTCATGAAATTGACTCTAACTAGTAGGCTATCGCGCATTCATTGAAAGGTGTGTGTGTAGTAAGCTTATAGACCACAGCATCGCATACAAGTTTACACCTAGCTCACACCGAGTTCACATTGAGTTCACACCAAATTTGGTGTGGTGTGCAGACCCTCCCCAATTCACACCAAGCTCACACTTTGTTCATGTCGAGTTCACACCGAGTTCACACCGAATTTAGTGTGCTGCACATACCTCCCGAGTTCACTCTTAGTTCACACTTAGTTCAAATGACGATCGGACGGCTCGGATTGTACCCGCCTCATGACGCCTACTGTGGGCCATTGATCCCACGTCCCTAAGGAGGTGTCAATTAGTGACCAAGGGGAGGGGGAGGGGGGGGGGGGGGGGGTTTCCTCCCCCTTTTATAATAGTATAGATAAAACATACAACTTAATCGAGATACTTAATCGAGATTCCTCGCCAAGGCTGTGAGCCGAAGCAAAAGTCCGTCGGGGTTCGGTTCCCGCGCTGGAGTTCGAGCTAGCGCAAGGCATCTACCTACGGATGCCTCGCAGCACGAGCAGGTCACAGCACAACACTGCCCGCCTTCAGTTGTGTGCACCGCCTGTGTGCACTCCCGTAGTTGAGCAACCCCAGCTGCGGCCGGCAATAGCCATCGCAAGCACCGTCCAGCGTGTACCACCTCACAACCGAGCAATTGCCACCTGCAGCCAACATTGAAGCAGATACGCGATGCTGAGGTTGTAGGAAAGACACCGCGTACGGCTCACCCTGCCCGTGCCCACTGACAAGCCACCTCGCCCTCCCCTCTCCTTTTTCTCTTCACCTCCCGCTAAAGCATGGCACAAAACTCTGTGTCTGTGTTTGCGTCTGAGAGAGAGAGAGAGAGAGAGAGAGAGAGAGAGAGAGAGAGAGAGAGAGATGCGGCCCGTCAGTGCACGCGATGCCCCAGTGCTAGGCTACACAGAATTTTAAAAAAATCATCGTCCGCCGCCATACAAATTTCACTCCACTCCTCTCTCTCCTCCACACCATTCCCCTTTTTTTCTTGGTAGGCATGACAACATCTCCTCAGATTCCAGGTAATGTGACCTGCTTGCAAAGATTGGGACCACATACTGGCAAAGTTCAAACTTTCTTGACTATTAAGCTTGCCAAAATCCTAAGGTTTGTTGGAATTGATTTAACTAACTACTATGAACATATTATAGAATAAATGCTTACAACTATTCTACTACTACTACCTAACTACAAACATATTATAATGCTAGCTCGCAAAACCCGCCTACCGGCGGATCTCCTCGCTCTTACCACCTCACTCTGTATGTGTGTGTGTGTGTGTGTGTGTGTGTGTGTGTGTGTGTGTGTGTGTGTGTATATATCTTTATACGTCTCTCCAAGACACACACACACAGTCGAAACTATCACCAATAATCTACAAATACTTATTTATCCATTGTTCAAATGCAAGTTTTGTCTCGCTCTATCTTTGGTCCTTTTAAACTACTCCTCCTACATTTAACCTTTTTGCATATTTCTCTTCTCCTTCTCCCTTTTGCGCGCGCGCACACACACACACACACAAATTACATAAAAGCACATCACTAAAGAAACATATTTCAATATTTACATTATTGCCAAAAAAGCTCAGGAATATATCTACATAGCACTCTTAGTCGTGCTATTTCAACAGGATCAAGCTATTGAGTTGGAGCTCTACACACTTCTCTTAAATCTATTTTTTGAACCAAGCTCAAATAAATTTTGTAATGGCGAATGAACCCAAGATCTTGCTTTAAGAGCCCGAGGCTAAGATTGAGAAAGAAATAGGGATCAAACAATTTGATGTAAATCGTGTCCAACTCTTCATATGCATATGACCTCAAAACAGTGTAGTTTTTCTTGATCACTTCCCAGGCCCATTGCCATCCCCATTCAACAGGTAACAAACTTTCTTCAAAGGCATCAACAACCAAATTTTTTACACTTGGAAAAATATTCACAATTTCATGGGCCATTTATTTGGCTGCAAGAAAAAAGGGCAACATTAATACTCAAAGCTTAAAATTATGGGGAGAGAGAGAGAGAGAGAGAGAGAGAGAGAGAGAGAGAGAGAGAGAGAGAGAGAGAGAGAGATGATCAACACTTAAAAAAAGTATAAGCGCAATACGAACACTTCAATTACTCGAATTCATTCCAAAATAGAGCTGCATTGCCAAAAAGTTTCAAGAGATCCATTAGGTCAAAGTTTTTACAACAACCTCAATGTTTTTGTTTACAACAGCTCATATTCTACTCTATGGTTGGATGGTTGAGGATCATTCCAATATATCCCATTGATAAGCTTCAAAATTAACTTAAAAACTTCAAACTCTTCATCTGAAATATAAGATTTATGATTGTGATATATCTTTTGCAACTGAGTATGACAACCACAAACATTGACATAACAAATATCAACCATATGTAGTTCTTGTATGATTCTCATCAATTTTATCTTGCTCAATATTTGTGACACTTTGCATAGTGAAATTCTTAAGTGTCCGCAATTTCCATACCACCCATCAGCGTATGAATACGCCCAATGATGCCACCAACATGTACCATGTCTTTGACAAATGTACTCATCCTTAACTTTCAAATAAATAAGCATCTTGATATGTATTGGGAGAATTGCCAATACATGATGACCCATGTTAACCTACATTAGCAATTAGCAAAGTTCTCTCTCTCTCTCTCTCTCTCTCTCTCTCTCTCTCTCTCTCTCTCTCTTTCTCTCTCTCTCTCTCTCTCTCTCTCTCTCTCTAACCTATGTAGTAGATAAAAACCCACTTCAATAAGCCAACAGTAAGTAAAAAAATATGGTTCTTAGAATGCATAGACAATGGATCAATTAGTGCGATCATCTAGAGAAGTTGAGCCGACGACACACTCTACTTGAAACTCTCAAGATCCAAGGTCCAACACGTCGAACACTACGATCGAGGCATTGAGGTGAGTCACCCAAAGAATAGATTCTAAACATCCATTCATTCACTCCATACGGACCGTATGAAAAGTTGCAATTGAGAGGCCGCTGCATACCTAACTCTCGTACAGTGACTCGAATATCATCTATATCAAACTCTATGTGATAATCACCTCAACACTTCTAAAATATTGTGATTCATATAATGCCAAGACAGAATGTCTGCAATAATATTGAAGTCTGCAATGAAGAAACAACCAGTCATTCAGGCAAAAAAAGTAACAACTTATCTAGCGTCATATGGATTCAAGTTTAAACTATACGCACCAAAGTATCTCAAAATCCTCAATAATATGAACAATATCCTCAGCATGTGCAAGACCCCTCCACAATGGAGGATCTATAAAAAAATGTCACACGTGTAAATACACAAAATAAAGACCATATATTTATCAGTCATATCAGTCATGGTAAAAGTAAGTATCAAAGATAAGATTTTACATACCTCTAATATAAGAAGGTACATCATTTAGGGTGTACAAAACCATGATGTATCGTGCCATTCTTTATCTTCTCTAACAATGAAGATTTAGAAGTTTAAGAGGAAGAGAGATGAAATAGAATAAAGAAGACTTACACAATCATACTGTAGAGAATCATGTCCATCTTTCTTTTTTTTAAAAGAAGGATTAAAAATATTGAGAGAGAGAGAGAGAGGAATGAAAGCAATTCAAGAGACTTTGAAATTTCACAACTTCACAAAGATGCTTTAAATATTTTGAATATAGTAGAAACAATACAAAAGAGTTATTCAAAGTGTAGCCTTCAAGAGACCACATTAGGGATTCTATAAGTCCAAGGAACTATGTTGTATACATTTTTGCAAGATACGGGGCAGTGTTTCAACTTGAGTAAATATCCTCAATCGATATGGTGTAGTGAGGTCTCCAGCAGCCCCCACCTGTTGTGCATTGACTGGACTTTCATCACTCACAAACCAAATATTAACTTGAATTTGATGATGCTCCATTAGGAGAAACTTGGAGTTAATTTTGGGTCCTATAAGAAACGCCAACTCATCATAGAGAGCTAATTCTAAAAAATACAAAAGTAGTTTTTTGGAATTCTATTTCTCATAGTACATACATAAAAGTTTGCTCGATCACTTAAATGCATGCTCGTACAAAATGCTTTTCGAGAACCCAACTGAAGTGTACACAAAAATCCATGTTTGTGAATCTTAATGAATGACGTGATATGCGATGAGAGGAAGCACATAAGAGATGTTTTCAAAAAATACAAAAAGAATACTACGGATGCATCCGAAACGTCCAAAAACCTAAGAATAGCACTTTAAAATGCTGAAATCTAACGTCTCTAGCTCACGATATGGCATTTTTAAGCCTAGGGCCTCATGAGGTCAGTACCAAGCGAATAGAGGCCATTGACGGGTGTAACCATAGAATCCATCGACTACCAGTGGACTGATGACCAACTCGAGCCAATATGGGATATGTCAATGGCAGAACACAAAGATGGAATTAAAGATTATGGTCCTGCATTTATCCATGGTGACTAGGATCAGTTTGATTCTCAAGGGCCTGTATTTGCTTGGTACTGACCTAATGAGGCCCTAAGTTTAAAAATGCTATATGTTGAGCTAGACATGTCATATTTTAGCGTTTTAAAGTGCTATCCTAAGGTTTTTGGACGTTTCAGATGCATCCGTGGGCTTTAAAATGCTATATCTTAAGCCTAGGGCCTCATGAGGTTAGAACCAAGCGAATAGAGGTCCCAGAGACCCCTCAAGGACCTCTATTCGCTTGGTTCTGACTCCTTCATAGTTTTAAATAGTACATATCAATCGCTATCAAGTACGATCCGTTTGAATTTGAATTGCGAGTACTTCATAAAATGGTGATTGATGCTTGTGGGAGATGCACAGATACAAGTACTTCACTTTATAAGATAGCAACATCGGGTCATAAAAAGGCATTCGGTGCTTGTGCAAGATGTCACTATCAAGCGTCTTACTTTTTCAGATGATAGTGACAATTTCTTCACCAAAATGGTTTTCATAGACATTTCCAAAATGAGAAAAATGGTTATTTCTACATAACGTTAGCCTTCTTCCTATTGGCTAAGGAGCATTCTCTCACTAGAGCTAAAAGGCCCTAAAATGAGTCCATTTCTTTCCTAATGTGGTCCAAAGAAAAGGCAACATGGTGATATCCAAGAATTTCCATAAACATATCTCTATCTATGTATAGCATTTCATAAACACCTACGATGATAAACCCTCGATGGTAGTGATCTCTACAAAGGCATCCATGAATTATGTAGACCAAGAAAAGCTTAAAACTACCACATTACCACATAAAAACCTTAAAATATAGTATGAGTTGTATCAAATAAGATCACCAAAAACATAGCAAGAACTCTTCCCCTCCATTGCGGTGGATCTTCAACAAAGTAATTCAATGTATAAGCCAATCTTCTCAAGAAAATAATAGGTCAAGTTAAAACTCTAATTGAAAAAAGAAGATAAATACCTCGAATGAATTCAGTGATGTGACCCACTACATAGGATGCACTGCGTCGAGGATCCATTTGTGGCCAACACTTTGATCTAAGAGATATCAATAAAATTTAATATCAAGTGTGTCTGACTTTAAGTGAGAGACACAATGTCAATTTGAACTTATTGTTATGAGTTTGCTAGTTGTAATACTTCCTTGAATACAACATTTGGAGTGTAGTAACACTCCTCTTGAGTGTTTTTGGTATTGACAACAATCCTCATAGTAGCTGCACTTCACACATGTGACATTGCAACATAAATTGTATGTGAGAGAAGATCAATGATGCAAGATATAGACCAAGAATTCCTAGTGTTTGCCCTTGTGTTTTGTTGATAGTTATCCCAAAAGCAAGCTTGATTGGAAACTGATGACGCTTCATTTGAAATGGAAGCCCCTTATGGTTTCCAACAATAAAGCCAATCCTTGGAATAAAAACTCTCTCTCCAATATTCGATCCTGTAACTATCTTTGCCTCAATTACCTTATGATGAAATTTCTTGCATATCAATATGGTTCTATTACATAATCCACGTCTTGGATCCAAATTTCTCAGCAACATGATAGGAGCATTTTCTTTCAGGACTAAAGCATGAGATGGAAAATCACCAGCAAGAGAAAGGCTATTCAAATATTTAATTGTGTACAAATGTGTGTTTTCCTCTTACTACAAATTGAATATTCACTCAAATACTCTTTGCAAACTCCATGCATTCTTTGCAATGCATAGTCATTGATTAAAGCCACATCTTTACTCAATGGAGCAAGTATTGCTCGATTCTGAAAAAACTTGCATGATCTTGCACATGAAACAAATCTCCATATATAAAGCATAAAAGATCTACCAAACTATTTCATGGAAGCATCATGTATGAAGGTATTTTTGACTCTATCTAAGTCTCCTCCATCATCCATATCCCCATTGCCAATATCAAGCACCCAACACAAAAAAACTGTGTTGAATCGAATTTGAACCACAATCAAGTATACACATATTTTTGGTAAGCCTCAATATCTTCGTACATTTCCATATGTGAGAATGACACAATGAAGTATTTACAATGTCTGTATGACCAATAGGTAGTATTTATCGAAAGTCGCCTCCAAACAAAATGACTTTTCCACCAAACAAAGTATCTCGCAGCATAATATTTCTTAAAGTTCTGTCCATTGCTTCAAATGCATAGCGATGTGTCATGGGAGCTTCATCCCGTATAAGTAAATCTGCATTCCTTAGAAGTTTTGCAAGTTGACTATTTACCTTTATATTGCAAGTTGCTTCAGAGTGAAGCTCCAAAGGTACCTTAAACCTAGAATGAGCAGTTCTTCCATTACTCAGAAGCAAAGCTGCAATACCTCATGATGCACATGCAAAAGCAACTCTACAACTACCTCGCACTCATAAAAGAAGTGCATTATATAGGTAAGTTTTTCCTGAGCCACCAGGACCATCTAAGAAGAACACCTTCCTTGAATGTGTGTCAATAGCTTGCAGCACTTGGTGGTAAGCATCTCGTTGATCCTCATTTAAGGAAGTCTCCATATGATCTGCTATATTACGTTGCTCATCAACATTAAACATTGTTTCTTTAGCCATAGCACCGGTTTCACTTAAGGATACCGTTGTTGAGTCTATTGCGGGCAACATATAATCCCAAAGCCTCTTGCCATGTTGTTGTAAAAAGTATTCTATATGAAGCAAAGCTTGATTTTTTGCCACATCAAATAGTGCACTTGCATCTGAAATACGCATCCTTAGGGCATAAACATAGTCTTCACAAAATTCAGTACAAAATCTGTCCCAAAGAGCAGCCAAATGAAGTGGCTCACAAAATACTAATATGATTGCAAAGAGTTGTCTCAACTGCATTCCATTTTGAAAAAAAGATGCCTCTTGGAGGCAAAGTGACCATTCTTCATCGTCTTGCAATAATCCTCTAGATATACATGCCTCCTTGTGTGTATCATAAATTTGACCATCATACATCAGCAAATCTTCAAAAGATTTACATCCCTTGCAAATATTGAGTAGCATTCGTAGGTAATAGACCTCACCAGCAGTAGGGACAATATTGTACGTTCTTCCAATAGAAAGACCATGTTGTCGTTGGAGACCATGCCTTTTGACTTTTACTCCATACCCAACCACTTGGAAAGTCACTATATGTGATGCTATTTGCTTCTGGATAGTTTTGATTTGCAACAAACCATTCAGTCAAGGTTTTTTTTTATTTTTCTCATTATTTAGCAAATCTGTTACATCATCACCATCTTGAAATGTAAAGATATTCTGCAATGGAAGGTGTACTTGCAATCATGAATAGATGGCCTTTCACTATGCATGTCAAAGCCAAATATTCTCCACATAGCCTTAGGTGCAGAAACATAACGTGCATTGAGATAACTCTTGATCTCATCAGTAGATCCTTCAGAATCTTGAAGAACAATAGTGGCTCAATCGTGTCCCTTCTAGACATACTTATAAAGAAATTTAACGGCAATGATAGTTGAGCGAATCTCCACATAAATATGGGCTCTGTATCTTAGTGATAGGAAAGGGTTGTAAGGAACAACCCAACGATTATCTAAATTGTAATTTTTAGATGGAACAAACCTTCCATCATCTTGTCTCATATACACAGGATATCCACTTTCATTTACATTCGTAGACGTAAAATTGTTTGTGGAAACTTGAATCTACACTTTCCATCAACCATACATGGAGAACTTGGGTTCAAAGTACCACATGGCCCATGAACATTACAACGGCTCACTACATCAAATAAATTTGGAAACACATTCTTGTCAGGGAGCTCTGCACAAACCAACTTGTCATAGTGGAATGTATCTATGGTCTTACATTCGGATGCAAGTATCAATAATATATGAGCATGAGGAAGACCTCTCTTTGAAACTCATCACTGACACATGTCTAATCACCTCCCCAAATACGGATTGCTTGATAAGTAAATGCATCATATCTTGAAACTTCTGATTAAACACACGTGCAATCACATCAAGACAATCGGTACTTTGTCCAGATAGTAATGCATCATATATTTCCTTCCATCGTGGACTACATGTGAATGTGATGAAGAGATCCGGTTTACCCCGCTACGAACAATTGCCATTGCATCTTGGAATAGTTGGCACATATCTTGGACCTCCAACAAAAGACGAAGGAAAAACAATTCTACCGCCAACGTTTTGACCTTTAGCCCTCTCTAAGCCATCTCTAGCCTCAGCCATGTCAACCAATCCTTGGTACACTTCAGCACGAAGTGTTCTTTGGTTATTTCATATCCACAATAGTCGTGACTCCTCTATAGTACTATAAGCATCCACAACATATTGTTGTAGTAGCCTACCCCCTCAAAGAAGACACTCCACTGTATCATCTTTTATTTGTAAGCAAAAGACATAATATTGCTTTTGATTCAACATTTTCCATCTCTAGTCTGTAACTTTAAAGAAGCCACCCATCCTCTCCACTTGGAAATATTAAAACATATAATAAGGACATGTAAGCTCGATGCATGCTCGAGATTCTTTTCAAGCCCCCATGTCAAAAATTCATTACACTGTCGCGATAGCCTATATTTCTATCATTCCCTTGTCCTGACAGAATTGCAGCAACTTCAGAACCCCTTAGAGCAAGATATTGCCAACCATCACAATGATGCTCTGCAATAACCATCCTCATATTTGGTACGATAGAATCTCCAGACAAAGAAGCAACAGATCGCAGAGCATTTGCATAGGGATTTACTCTATGCATCATCAATTGTAAACACTCTAGAATACTACGATCTAAATTTGAAACATGATGCAATTTGTTGCTCAACTCATGTTTGGTATCAAAAAAATATAATTGTGCAAAGCTTGGAACTTCATTCTATCCTTCAAATGGCGCTAAAGAACCGATGCTATGATAAACAGATCCATGTACCTTAAAAGTGTATACACCTCTCCCATCATAATTAATAGTCTCATCGATATGAGCTCCAATAGACACAAATGCCAACACATTATTATATCCCCCAATGTTTTGTAAGACCTGTCTACTTCTTGTTGTGGTTGAGCTTAGCAAATCTTTTAGTTCATTTGGTGGCTCATTCAAAGGAATCAATTGGACTATTCCATCACGGCAACAATATTTACCCACGAATGTTTGGATAGTCTTTCCTTCATCCTTCCAAGCCGTTGATCCACATTTGGAGCAAACAAAATCTAAGCTTCCTAAGTTGTGCAACACACACTTTTTGGATAGAACAGGTGCCATAGACTTGTGATGTAAAAGGAGAGAAGTTTGGTATTCAAAGCGGATGGACAAACAATTCTTTTCTACTTTAGAATAGTTTCCCTCTTCAAGGATAACAATAGGATCTACAGTCTCTTGATTACATCGCAAGGCTATGTTCATAGTCATCCCAACATCCATGGCTTCAGAGTTTTCTTCATGTACATCATGCAAGCACCGTCTTTCATTGCACTCCAATAAAGTTCCAATAGTACTTTGTAGTGAATGCCTTGTTCTCTCTTGTGCTATTTGGCATCTCGCCTTTCGGGATTCATCACATAGTCGACTACGTCGTGCATGACCAAATGATAATATACGTGGTCCAGATACCATCTATGAAATCACGTGCAAATAGATCCCATATAAGGTACTTGCTATAGTTTTGATTTTTAGTAAAAGGATGTTCTTATACATAATAAAAGATCAATTAACCCGGAACGTCAAATTATCTCCTCTAATTTGAATACAATTGACACACTGATAGTGACTCAAAAAAAAAATACTACAGTTTGATGAAGATACAACATAGAATTACATATTTCTTCCATTAGTAGGATTAGATTGTTGAGAAACTTGACGTTGCTTTGGTCGAACTAATCTAGCCAAAGCACTTAAATTATTTGAGGTAGCTCGAATATCTCAAAGTCTTGAATCTTGAACCTTTGTCAAAGCACCCAGCTTGTTGATAGTACTTCTCAATCTTGGCATGATGTGTCGTAGAGTATTGTCTTGAAGTCATCCTTTTGATTCGCGTTGACTCCTTGAAACCTCTTTTCGTAGATTCTCAATAGATGCCAATATCATCTTTTGAGAATCCTCAACTTGAGAAAGTTTCTCTCTCAAGTATGCCTCACTCTCTAATCTCTACAAGTTTGTTGCTTTTGTCTCTTCTTGCAATTTCCACCTTATCCCACTTTCAATCTCCAATGCAAAGCTTAAAGTTTCAACCACATCAGAGACATTGGTCTGCATTGTCTCCATCCTATTGCAGGAGGCTTTGATCTCTTGCAGGGTTTCAATAATCTGCTTTTTAGAATTCCTCCCTACATTTTGAGCTACTCTCTTTGCCGCACGCACATTGCGAATAGGAAGAGATGATAATATCTCCTCTTCATTAGCTGATGCACTATTTCTCCCAACATTTCGAGCTACTCTCTTTGCCGCACGCACATTGCGAATAGGAAGAAATGATAGTATCTCCTCTTTATTAGCTGATGCACTTGCAGCTATTCGAGAAGATAGCAAGCCACTGGTTGCAATAGTGAGAGAAATGGCATGACTAATCTGCATTTTACTGTACACAAAAAACTAAAGTGGTTGCAAAGAGAAATGTAGGACCAAAGAGAAAGGTTTGAATGCTTGTAAATTAAGATAACCCTCCTAGAATATTCACTTTTTAAGTGCTTGCTCTTTTGGGAAACAAAAAAAGTGAAAAACAAAGCAAAATGCTGATCAATCATTTTTGTTAGTAGATAAAAGTTCTGCTCAATACATGATCAGCCCCATCTACATTTGAAAATGGGAAATACATGATCAGCCCCATCTACATTTGAAAATGGAAAAAGAGCAATTAGCGCTAGGTGCTTGAAAGCAGGCTCCCTATGATTCTCTATCTTATCAGGTCCTACAATGCTCTTTAAAGCATTAATTTTTCTATAAGCTTCAGAGATAGAACAACAACCTCACTCAGAGTCAAGGTAGAGGGAATATGAGTATCCTAACTTTACTCGAATTTGCAAAAGGCGTAGGTTGTGAAACCATTGAGTGGGATCATTCTGGATTCTAACAAACACCTGGTGAAAGGGTACCCCATCTCGAGTCATGGAAGTGCGATCATAGGTTCTACAAGCTTCTTCTATGGTAACACCCAGAAAGAAACCTCGAACAATGCTTTGAAAGAAGTGAGCTTTCTTTTTCGGAAAGTAGTGAATCATTACATGATCCAATACTATCTCCATTGCTTGCAATCCATGACCAAAACAATCAGCAGATACCCTAGGTGCCATAAAGTTCCTAATGGAAAAAAATAAGAGACAATGTAAGTGTAGTTGTTATAAAACTTTGTCCACAAAACTTGACTTTACAATGTCTCTTTAGATAAGTGCTCAAAGCATAAGCATTATAGATTTCTAGCTCTCTTTCCCTCTCCCTCTCCCTTCCCCTCCCTCCCCCCCCCCCCCCGTCTCTCTCTCTCTCTCTCTCTCTCTCTCTCTCTCTCTCTCTCTCTCTCTCTCTCTCTCTCTCTCTCTCTATCAAACCCGATACAACTTTTAGATTTGTTGGATTGTTCTAGGCTTTTAAGTTCAACCCCAAGTATGTATAGAACACCCAGGGGTGGTATCTTATTGTTAAGAATAAGATGTTGATTATTCAAATTCCCTCAACTTGTTAGAGTTCTTCATGACAAATAGTCTAAATGCTAGTGATGGGGGCTTTTCACAAGCCAAGCTCCCATACCCCTCTTCTCTCGTCCCCACCCCATGAAAACCCCCTCTTAGGGAGGGAGTGATAAAAAGCATTGGAAAAAGTAAGAAAAAATAAAGTATGACTATGTAAATATATGAGAAAGGTAAAATTGGCCACCTCATGCCTGCGGGGCAGCCCATCCCCACCTTGCCTCCTTTTTCTTCACTGTTGCCCCGCCGTGTGTCCCTTTTCCTCTCCTCCACTCAAAAGGTCAACCCCCTCTCTCTTCCCCTTGTCCTTTCTCCTTTCTCTCTCCCCTCAGCTACCCCACCTTTCACCAATAATGCATTCTAACTCACCAATAATGCACCAACTCACATGCAACTTACCCTATCTGCCAAAATAGTATACCCCACCCCCTCTTTCTCTCTCCTATCATATCCCATGACCCAAATATCCCCCTCTCTCTCTAAAGGGCGCCATGTCTCTTGTCTTGTAGCTAAATAACCTCCCCCACACTCACACACACTCAGTTTCACTGAAAAAGGTGCCCACAGACCCATCCCCACCCGGTGGTTACCTGATTTCTCTTGTGTTCACACACATCTGCACACAGATTGAACACACTCCTCTCTCTCCCCTCTTGTAATTACTTTATTCTCCATGTCACCTCTCACTTTTTTTCATCCACCCATCTCTCTCTCTTAGTCTCTCTCTCATGAGACTGCTGTTCTGGCACATATACACACAGCCAGACAAGTGGGGCCCACAGTCACATGGCCTATGTAGATAATGATTTCTTCATTTCTAAATTCTAGAATTTCTCCCCCCTCCTCCCCTATATAAAGAGGGGTCACCATCACACTAAACACACACCATCACCAAAGAACACACTATGCACTGTGTGTGCCTAGTGCACACACACACACACCCACACCATCACCATCACCGCAATCACCATGCTCGTCTTGAGCATGACCTCTACACCCTTGGGCTATGGAAGATGAAGGGCAACTAAATGAAGGATGATGGCCATAACCCTCGTGCGAGTCTTCGCCATCAACTCCCACCTATCCGCCATGTGCTCTACCACGCTCTCCCTTCTCATTCCCCTACCCTATGCTCCCCATTTCATCGCCTTATTCTCTAAATAAAGCTTGAGGTTTTGTGAGTATGTTTTCTTGCAATGTTTTGCCCATGTGAGGTGTGCGGAATCGCCACCTAGTCTTGTGTTTGGAGTGAGCTTGTGTATGTGTGAAGGGTGTGCGGATTCGCCATCCTTTTGTGGTGCCTAAGTACTAAGCCACTATACCCCCTCCCACTCTCTCTCTCTCTCTCTCTCTCTCTCTCTCTCTCTCTCTCTCTCTCTCACTCTCACTTGATCTCATTCCCTTTCCTCTTCATCATTACTCCCAAGCATCCATCTCTCTTGGATGAAAACTTTGTTATGGTGGTGTGTTGTTTGCGTCCTAACCGCTGAAGCTAGGTGGTGCCCCTTGTTTGCTTTACCATGACAGGCTCGAGGCGCGCCATTCGGTCCCCGGTGTTTTAGAGGCCGTCGGGGGTTCGGGGTTCGCTTTGCTCCCGTCACTAGCATCATGGACCTTACATCCTTGGGGTCTTTTGAAACTATTCATATGAGAGTGACGACCATATCTTCTCGAGTCCAAGGAGTGTGTATGTATGGCAGATTTGTTATGTTAATATTCACTTGAATAGCATAGCTGGATTTGGAGCCCTGTCATTAGATAGATCTTTCAATACCCTCTTGATAAAAATATTGAGTTCAAGGCCCATACAATAGACATGCAAGGCCTCTAATTGATTCACTATCACGCTCTCTTGGGATTGTCTTTTGAGTACATGCCTTGATTTTCAAGACTACTCCAGAATTTCTAAGGTCTATTGGGATGGGAGAAGACAAAAAAACCATCTTGGGTTTCTAGAATTACTACTGTCACTTAAGTTCAAGGCACCGAATTGTAGTAGGTTGTAATGCTATCTTGGATATTCCAGTACCTTCTTGATGTAAATATTGAGTTCAAGTCCCATACAATAAATGTGCAAGGCCTCTTGGTTCAGTACTGTTGGGATTGTCTTTTGAGTATCATACCATGTTTATAGGCAAGGGGCTTCCTTACGCCATATTGAAATCTACTCCTATTTATATTATTGTGCGAGGACTCGAACACCCTAAGTGCACTTATAAAGTCTGCTCTCATAGGAAGTTTGTAGCCCTAATTTTTGGAAAGTTCATAGAATATTTTATTTATTTCTCTCTCTCTCTCTCTCTCTCTCTCTCTCTCGCACGCGCACGCGCGTGTGTGTGTGTGTGCGCATGCGTGTGTGCGGATCATATTTCTCTATGGAGTCTTCTGGATGTAGCCTCATATTCTCAACGTGTTTAGTGAGTGGGTTGTCATTTAACTTCAAGCCTTTTCTTGACTTGGTTCACTCCCTCTCTTTTATCCTTTCTCCCACCTCCCTGTGTCTAATTCTCTCTTTCTCTCTCATAAATTGAATTGAATAAAATATTCAATTCAATGAACAATTTAAAAAAGCGCTCTCTCTCTCTCTCTCTCTCTATCTATCCAGAGTGCAGATGAAGATGAAATCTAGTAGTAGTAGTATTTTTGTTCTAGACTTTTTGTACCTAGACATGGTATTAGATTCACAATGTTGTAACAATTTGGTCTCAAAGGTTATTTTGGCCTTTTGAAGACGTTAATATAACACTTCATCTCTCTCTCTCTCCTTCCTTCCTTCCTCTTCTAGTGTCATAGACCATTCAACTCTTTTAAGGAAGTTAACCCCCCTTCTCGCTCTTTTTGAATGATGAAGTTAAGTGATTGATAAAATCAAACAATTAAATTGAATAAACAAAATATCTAAACTACATTTCATTTCATTGTACTCTCTCTCTCTCTCTATCTCTCTCTCTCCCCAATTTTTTTATACTCTTTGGTCATTTTTTTATACTCTTTGGTCTTTTTCTTCTTCTTCTTCTCACTCTCACTCTCACTCTCTCTCTCTCTCTCTCTCTCTCTCCCCCCCCCCCCCCCCCCCCCCTCTTCTATGTGTATCTTTATGAATTTTTTTTGAAGTTAAGTGATTTAATGGATAAATAAACAAATTATTAAATTTAACAAAGTTACTTGGTTCAACAGATTCACGCCTCGAACTTGTGTGTGATTGCACCTGCCGCAAAAAAAATATAACATTTCAGTTCGTTTCATTCTAAGAACAAAATAAAATAAAAGCTTAATATTGGTAGCGCAAGGCAAATGTATTGTGGGAGCTCGGTGCCGGACGATGACTGAGGCACTGAGCCCTAAACTGGCAGTGAGCAAACATGCACACAGACACATACACAAGCACGTGCGTGCATGCAGGAGACGCAGGAAGCCGCGGGGGAGCTCGGTGTGTGCATGCATGAGACACAGGAAGCGACGGGGGAGCAAACATGCACAGTGACCTGAAAAAAAAGCTTCCCCTAATTCATCCAAGTTCTAGCGCACACCAGTGACCAATCTCTACAAGTAATTAACCCAGGTCAGGTTCCCCACCCATAAATATGATATCCCTTCTCTTATTTTTAAGCTTGGGAGATAAATTATTAGGCCTACCCCTAACTTATACGCTTATGTAACGTGTAGAAACCCCCCCCTCCCCTGCACTTACGTGGTGCGATAAGTTTTCCATGGTGAATCCATCGGGGGTTCACCTGGGCGCAATAGTGAGCAAGGTTGGGTGGTCGACAACTCAGGCTACAGCTCGGGCAGGCGTGGTTCAACATTGCATTGCAGTGAGCAAGGCTGGGTGGCCAATGGCTCAGGCGACACCACGGGCAGGTGGTGTTCAGCTGAGCGCGGCAGTGAGCAACAAGACTATGAAAGCAGTAGCAACAACAATGCAGCAGGCGTGATTCACGTGGCTGGCTATTCACGGGCAAAGAGTAAGGCTGGCTACTCACAGCAACCCTTACACACATATGCAGTATTCGAAGCAACGAATATGAGCGAGCAGGGAATATGAGCAAGGGAAAGGAATACTTGCGCGCGCGTGTGTGTGTGTGTGTGTGTGTGTGTGTGTGTGTGTGTGTGTGTGGAAGCACAAAATATGAGCGACTCTGGGAGCACGAAATATGAGCGAGCAAGGAGTTCGAGCTTCGTTCGTCACCAAGCAACTAAATGAGCTTGAAAGCCTTCAAAGCCTTGCAAAGCCGCCACCAAGTTGCCTAGAAAATATTCATTTGCAGAGCCGCCACCAAGCATCTGGAAAATATTCATTCGGGTCTCTCTCTTTTGGATGTAGCCTTCATATCGTAGAAGATGACACGTGGAAAGGGCAACCTTGGGCGCCATATTATGTTAGTAGATAAATGCTTACAACTATTCTACTAAGCTCTATTTGAGTTTATTAACATGAATCTTTTGGAGATTCACTCCCTACTTTCCCTTTCCAAAGAAAAAGAGCACGCTACTCCCCGAGCCCCCCCTCAACCCTAGTGCTACATCCTGCATCTTGGTCCCCCTTCCCCCCCTTCACGTGCTGCTCATTGTAGGAGCATTACTCCTTGTCTATATGGTCCACGAAGCATGCATTGCCTCAAGCTTGCACAAGTGACACACACACACACACACACACATAGAGAGAGAGAGAGAGAGAGAGAGAGATTTTATAGGGTTTCATTCTTGCAAGAGTGAACACGGCCCATGCCCTCTCTAATTCTACAACTCACATACACCCCCTACATGGTGACAAGGGAGAGAGTGAGAGAGAGTTAATAGGGTTGCACCCTCCCATTCTTGGCAAAAGTGAACAACTGTGCCATCTCTAATTCTACAACTCACCCAGCTTACAACTTGCCCCCATCATTGCCATCTCTTCTACAATTCATCCATGCCTCTACCCTGCTAGTGCCCATCTCCTCCTCGCCCACATTGTCGTGCCATTTTGCGAGCATGGGGTGAAAGACTGACATTTGGATGCATTTTAGTATTTTGGTTGTTTTATGAATGTGCTAGAATATCAGAGCAGGTATGCAAGCCCAGGTGCAAGGGTTTGTATGGAAAAAGCATCTTAAACTGTATGGAAAAACAAGGGTTTGTATGGAAAAAGCATCTTAAACTGTGCAAGGCAAGTTGGGTAGCTTGAGGCCATGTGGACACTGATAGAGACGAACGTGGGTGAGAGAGTAAATCTACTACATGGGGGAGGCTAAATTGTAAAATTTATATAAAACGCGTTTTGAACATTTTTGCATCTCACACATATAGGCAAATTCCACATGATTGGGAGATATTGAAGTTTTCATGATCTACTATTTTTTGGGGGCTGTATGTAGAAAGAGGAAAAGTGGAAGGGGGATGGAGAAAAAGAGGGGGGTTTATTCTTCTTGGACATGGTCTATCTCAACACAGGAGGAAGATGGGAAGAAGGGAGAAGGCTTTCTCAAGGGTTTTTGCTCTCTCAACAAAGGAAAGAGGGAAAAAAGAAGGAGAAGGCTTTTGACATGAGTTCCCATTCTCTCAACGAAGGGGGAGAGGGGAAGAAGAAGAAGAGGCTTCGAGGTTTTTGGTTTGGCTTACTCAATTGAGGCTTACACCGACATAAGTGAGTATGATTGAATTACATACTTTGGATTATCATAATCATAATTTGGAAGCGTTTATGGATTGCAGGCTCAAGTTCTTTCGTGTTTCTCAATTATTAGCCATGATTATCATTAACATAAGAATCAATTCTCTATCATTTCTCTTAAATCGGTCTAAAGTTATTATTATTTACAATGAATTGCATTGGATTATATAAATATGTAATGTTTCGTCTCTGTTTCTACTTCTCTCTCAACTCTCTCACAACTAGAGGCCCGATGCTTTCTTGGTCAACCTCAGAGGACTGTGAACTCCAACAATGTCCCCTACTACTTGCCCTCATCCCTAACTTGCAACTTACCTCAACCCCCTTTCCATGCATGAAAGCAAGCTATCCTCTACGCTCAACGTCATGTGGATGCTCCCTCTGGGAGAGACAAAGAGACTATGTGACGGAACTTTCTAGAAGATGTCAACGTCAGGACCCTTTTTCTATGATCCAAGACATCTAGCAAGATTCCCTCTAAAAGATACGATTCCAAGATCACATCCACCTACATATTATGCATCACAAGGAAACATAGATAATAGATCTACGTAGTCACTTAGCATCAAGCCTCATATTTGCAGTGTGACCCAAAATCATTTCTTTGAAGATTGTTCTTCAGGAAGCTATCTTAAGAGAAAATTAGCATGTGTATAGATAAGTTTTTGAGAATTTTATCATTCTTTTACAGAAGAATATTCTAGGCTTTTCTGAAGGAGAGAATTATTAACTCCAAAGACCACAAAGCCTTCAGAACCTATTCTTCTAGGCTTTTCTGAAGGAGAGAATTATTAACTCCAAAGACCACAAAGCCTTCAGAACCTGACATTGGAAGGCCTACTCTCTAAATGACACTACAACACTAAATGAAGATATCGACGCGCTTATATCGACGGTCATGCTTTTTCACGCGTATATCGACGACATTAGCGGGCATCGCTATACGTGTCGCTATACGCGTCGCAATGTGTATCGATATACGCATGAAAAGGCTTTATTTGCCACGCATATAATGACGTGTATATCGACGTCAAAAAAATTGGAGGAAAAAAGCGAAACTCGCGTACAAGGGCCATTTTCGCCTGCTCGGATCTTGGCCGAAACCTGTTGCGCAGGTATTATGTGCATCTCCACCCTCCCCAACCCCTCTCTCTTGCTCTCTCTCTCTCTCTCTCTCTCTCTCTCTCTCTCTACCTCTACATCATGTGTGTGTGTGTGTGTGTGTAGGAAAGAGAGAGAGAGAGAGAGAGAGAGAGAGAGAGAGAGAACGGTGTGTGTGTGTGTGTAGGAAAGAGAGAGAGAGAGAGAGAGAGAGAGAGAGAGAGAGAGAGAGAGAGAGCGGTGTGTGTGTGTGTGTAGGAGAGAGAGAGAGAGAGAGAGAGAGAGAGAGAGAGAGAGAGAGGTGTGTGTGTAGGAAATAGAGAGAGAGAGAGAGAGAGAGAGGTGTGTGTGTAGGAAATAGAGAGAGAGAGAGAGCGGTGTGTGTGTGTGTGTAGGAAAAAGAGAGAGAGAGAGAGAGAGAGAGAGAGAGAGAGAGAGAGAGAGAGAGAGAGAGAGAATTAATGTATCCTTAGGAAATTAAAACTAAAGAAAAAAAAATTAAAGAGAGAAATGAAATGAAATGTTATATTAACGTTTTCGAAAGGTCAAAGTGACCTATGAGACATGAGACAAGAAAGTTACAATGTGATGGATCTGATACAAAGTCAGAGTAAGAAGATGACAAAATAAAATATTATGGAATCCTAAACTGCCGGGTGTGGACTAAACAGCTAAACGAGCTAGTTGGGATAGGTAGATCTCCTCCATGGTCAGTACTCTGACCGGACGTTGTGCATGTCGAGCCAAAGTGACCTAGCTAGATCCTCTGATGCAGCCTCTGTCGATGTTGTGTAGTCCTCCACAGTCGTGGGCATCTAGATCTCCCTAGATCAGTCGCTCATTCGATCATTAGAGAGATAGGAAAGTAGAGAGCGAGAGAGAGAGAGAGAGAGATAGGAAATAGAGAGATAGAGAAAGAGAGTTATATATATATATATATATATATATATATATATATATAGAGAGAGAGAGAGAGAGAGAGATAGATAGATAGATAGTTCTATTATCGTCCTGGGAGGTCAAATATGACCTATGGGACCAAATGAACATGTCACGTGGTGTGAGTGGAGTTCATAAGTGACTCTCGATGCTCAAAAATGGCTGAAATGAGCGTCGCAACAGAGAGTCCACATCGTGGTTGGGAGAGGAAGGTATGTAGGGAGAGATCATGGCTGAATATATGGGGAAAAGAGGACCTAATGTGGTCAAAAGCTGAGCACTCAAGTAGTGTGTGGTACTCACTCTTTCGCACTTGACGAGGGCATAAGGTGCAAAGTCGATGACACTCCTCGCCAGTGCCCCAACGTCCTGTCTCGCAGCGTAGAGAATGGGAGCTAAGACGAATGGAGGCAGAGAGAGAGAGAGAGAGAGAGAGAGAGAGAGAGAGAGAGAGAGAGAGAGAGAGAGAGAGATAGGGAAGTGGAGCTCCAGGAGTTATGGCAGAGAAATAGGAAAATAGAGAAATAGAGAGAGATAGGAAAATAGAGAAAGAGAGATAGCGAGAGCGAGATCGAGAGAGAAAGAACGAGAGATAGGGTACGTAGACAGAGAAGAAACTATGGAACTAAAAGAGGCAAAGGGGTTTTTCTTGCTACATGCATTGCCATGTACACCTGGGAGTACACGTATGTGTCTACCCATATAGGATTTGACCAATAAAGACGAGATTTTGACCCGGTGGTCCTGATCTCCGTACACCTCTGGACCGAGGTGTACGGAGATTGGGCAAGACTAGAGAATGCGAGGTAGTTTACATTGTGAGGAGTATATATATATATATACATTAAAACAACATTCATAATCATTGTAGATGGCAACGTCATCAACTAACATGGAGGAAAAGATTGCATGCTCATGCACGCTCTGCAAGTATCAAATCCTGTGCAAGAGTAGGATATGTAATGAGCATGTGCACAAGTACGGAGAGTTTGCTAGAGAAACCGTACAGAATCTGCGATACGACTCCTACGGAATGGGCGTTGATTTCCGCGACATAGCACCTACATCTGAGAGAGAGAGAAAAAAGATTATGCGTGAAGGTCCGACCAATATAGAGCCACGGATGGAAGCAGAAAAGGGCTTACAGACAGAAGACGACGGCATGGAGAAGATCCTAGATGCCTTCTTCTAGACAAGCGAGGAGAACGCGAACGAAGCAGCACCAGAATCCATGCGCCTATCTCCTGAAGACATGTTGAGAAAGTTGGCACGTCAACCAATCTATGAAGGCGCCAAAATATATGTGCTTCATACTTGTCTGGCGTTTTTGAATCTTCAGTCAGCGTACGGGTGGTTAGATGCAAGCGTCACTGCTTTGTTTAGGTACGTAATTTACAAAAGATATTTTCCGATTGCAACGGTGATGTGCTCGGAGAGCTTTTATTTTAATTTAATGTGGCTTAAACAGGTTATTGCGGGAGCAACTTCTCCCGGCTAGCAATGAAATGCCTCCCTCCAGGCCAGACGCAAAGCAACTTCTGACCTCAGTTGGCTTGGACTACAACAAGATTCATGCATGTCCAAATGATTGCATTCTTTTTCGCAATGAATTCGCAGATTGTCTGTCGTGTCCTAAGTGCGGAGCAATGCGCTACAAACAAGATGGATGTGCGCTATTCTACCTCTCTTCGAAAGACAATTTATCAAGGCCACCGCCGTTATCTTCCAGATGGCCATCACTTGCACGAAGGCCAGCTTGGTCACGCCGAATGTCGTCCTATGCATGTACAAGAGTGGCGTCGCCGATGGGAGCAACATGAGGGGCAACCTGTTCCAGGAATGAAACGTTTGTCCATTCTCCATACGTTGCCGTACTGGGGTGATCTACTAATTAACCATTTGCTGGATCCAATGCATATATTCAAGAATGTGGGAGAGCTCCTCTGGAAGACAATCATGGGAATGAAAGACAATCGAGCTTCACGAGATGATTTGCAGTCAGTTGGAAAGATGCCAGAGCTGTGGCCTTTCACCAATGCAGCTGGTCAAACAAAACAGGATATATGCGATGTCTCAAGACAGCATTCACCCGTGACGATCAACTGTCAGGGTTGAAATCGCATGACTGGCATAAGTTCTTGCAATTCATTCTTCCAATTGCGATCAAGGGGTGTTTAACGGAGGAAGTGCGGACCTGCATATACAAGATTTCAGAGCTAGTGCGGTGGATCTCTTCCAAGGAGATACGGGAGGAATCTATTACAGTCGTAAGGGCTAACTCCATTGAGGCAGTTTGCATGATTGAGAAGTATCTACCCACAAGCTGCCTAACTATCCAAATGCACTTGCTTGTCCATGTAGTAGATGAGGTTGCGAGCGACACATTTGCTCTCCCCGAACATTGCGAGCAAGTGGTCTTTGTATCGGACCCTCAAGAGCGACAATGGTGGTTTGTGGTTCAGGTTGCTCCAAGAAATAAACAAGTATTTGAAGGGCAAGATCTCCTGGAGGAAAGTCAGTCAGACGACGTCCATACTACTGTGACATTAGATGAGATGGACGAAGGTATGGCAGAGGAAGCTGACAGAAATATGAGGGATGATGCAGACGAGCCAGAATTGACACTTGTAGATGAAGATGCAATGGATGAAGACAATCTCGGAACGAGTTGGGGCAGAGTTATGTTTGCAATTAGAGATAGACGATGATACGGTGCAAGATCTTATCGATGATGCCTCACTCCTCGAGGCCTAGGCCTGTAAGTGTTTGTGTGAAGACTTTGATTTAAAATCAAGCTTAAAGTTAATTTAAACAATTGTGTTCTTACGCTTTATTTTACTTTCTTTGTGCAGGACTTCAGTATAACAGACGAGATTCCAGATCCCTCTTCCATGAGTGCAGATGAATTCATGGGCTTCGTTACACGGATGACGCCTGCTCAGATGGTAGAGGCTTCTCAGTACTGGGTAGCCAAAGGCACGGGTACTACGCCTCCGGGCTTCACACCCGAGGGTCCGACGCCTAGGGGGGGGACGCCTACGAGGTTCAGGACACCTATGGGTACGACGCCTTCTTCTCCCATCACGGCCGCTTCGACACCTAGGGGTGGGGCAGAGGTGGGTACGTCCTCATCTCCGCAGCACAGGCGCACTTGCCGATCTCGGCGATCGTCAGGTGGAGGTGGTGGATGCTGTGGAGGAGGGTCCACAGATGCTTCGACCCCTCCTCGCTCACGACCCCCGTCTTACCCAGGCACACCTCTTGGCACACCTCGGACACTTTGGGGGGCACACGATCCTTGTGCCTCCAAGCTCTATACTGTACGGGGAGATGGTTCTGTTGACATGGATATAGTCGGGACTAAGATGCGACAGCGGATTCGCCAGCTCGCTTGCGATGCATTGAGCTCCATCACGCGAGGAGGAGTCAAATGGATATCGCAAAGGTATCTATGAAGTATTGAATGATCTTGAAGCTTCAAGAGAGCGTGTAGACTGGGAGGCCTTACAGTCTCGCTGATCGCTTGAGGTGAGACGTTAATATGTGTGAGTTGATTTAATTAAGTCAGTATATGTGAAGTAATATCAATACTAATTTTGTGAGTTGTCCTATGTGCAGGTTGCGACGCCTAGTCATTAGTGGACCAGATTTCATCTATATGCTTTGTGAGACACAGACACGCTTCTGTGTCTCTTTTTTGTACAAACAGTTAGTGTTCAGACAGTTATTGTTTCCCTTATGGTTATGATTATTGTCATTGTCATTGTATAGACAGTTATTGTTTCTCTTTCTGGTTATGCTTATGGTTATTGTTAATTTTGTTTATGGTTATGGTTATCTGCATTATGGTTTTGATCAAAGTGGTTATAGCCGGTTATGGTTTTAAGTTATGGTTATGCTTTTAAGTTATGGCTATGCTTTTCAATTGGTACGGTTGTCTTTCATTGGCCTTAAATCTCATGTGAGATCCTACATGGATAGCATGTAGGAGGCGTATACATGATATGGTTTTTTTTGAAAAGTTTATGTAAAAACAAAGGGAACTCTGCCGAAATTTCTGCGCGCGGGAGCATGATTGATATTTTGGTGCTGCTCGCTTTCTTGGGCAGAGGGCACGAAGTCTGGCTGTGGCTGTGTCCATCTTTTAACTGGGCACAGGCCAGGCTACCTGTCCTCGGCCCAAGAAATTTTTTTTCTGCTATGTGCGTCGCTATGTGCTTCTGGTTTCACAGCGACGCAAATAGCGACGGGCCGCGACAATATCTACGTCGATAACACGCTTTTTTGTTGTAGTGTGACACACCACAAATGTTGACGGGATGAAGGGTGGGGATGCATCTGACGATTGCAGGTGAAATCAAGGCCATGGGTCTTGAGTTCCAAATTTACAAAATTCCACCTAAGCACAAAATTTACCAAATCACCCTAAATTTACAATGGCCTGCATTTACAAAACTATGGGCCATTAAGTTTTGCATTTATAAAATTATGTGGATTTCCATTAAGTTCAAAAAGCACGCATAGGAACTCAGATGAAGAAGAAGAGTGCATCAGAAACACCCAACAAGATTCTCAACTCCCACATGATGACATTTTGCAGTTCACAAAGGAACTGGACAACAAAGATTCTCAGTCCAAGTTGGCAATGACCTCCTCACCTATTTCATCAGTAGACATTCTGATGACCCAAGCTGAGGAGGAGAGTTTACCAAACATGTAGGTATCTAAGGAAAAAAGAAAAGTAGAGAAGTCTACAAATCCTAACAGAGCTTCTGTTGCCATGGCCAAACCTAATAAAAATTCTAAGAAATGAATTGTCCTAACATGTCTGGTTTTTCTTTGAACTGCAAGGGGATTATAGACCTAGCCAGGCCAATGGCCATCAAAAAGTGGATGCATGATTGGACAATACATCCAGATTTTATATGTCTTCAAGAGCTCAAGATAGTTGGTAAGGATTTGGAGAACGATCTCAACAGACTTGGCTCTGGCTTTGTATGGCACTACACCAAGCATAGTCTAGGCAGAGGTGGGGCTGCCATAGGGGTGTCCTACAAATGGGCTAGCAATATAACAGACATTTACCATTCTGAAAAAGGGATGTGGGTTGCAGTTTCTCTCTCTGAACCTTTTAACTACACACTAGTCAGTCTATATGCACTACACACTAGTCGGTCTATATGCCTCTAATTCTATTTCAGAGAGAACTTTTTGTTGGCAGGAACTTACTAAGCTTCCCAAGAATGTGGTCATTGCTGATGTTTTTAACATGGTTGAAAACATTGCAGACAGGTTGATGTTACCATATACATGTGGTAGTGATGTGTGTGAACACATTAGGACCGCCAGGGAATTTTTTCCCTCTTTACGAGGTTTTTTCCCCCGTGCATTGTATATACGCCCATCAATCTAGGGCTATCTATCTTTCCATTGCACACTAAGTTATACACTCTCTATTGTGTGCCTTGAGCTTCCTTCGTCTTCTCCAAGCTGTGTGTGTCTCTCTGCAACCCTAATTCCAACAATTGGTATTAGAGCAGGTTGTGTCCTCCCAGGTTTAGTCGCCAGCTGCTCCAGTACACGCCTGCTCACTTTCTCTGATTTCAGTGAGCTTTGGCAAGCGTTCGCAGGTCGACAAATATTTCAGGTAGGCTCGAAGAGCTAGGTCTGCTCAGAATTTTGATTTGGGTTCATTTTGACCTCCGTTTCCACTACAGACAGTACTGCACAGGCTATTTCGTCATTTTGTGCAGAATTTTTGTCAGTGCCGTTTTTTGCATAGCAGGTGCCTTATAGTCTTATACGGTTTGTGCTATATAGCACGTGTTGTTCCCACTCCATTTCTCCTATTTTCAGGTAGTTTTCACATCATGTGCAACATTTACCATGGCTGACAACAACAACAAATATGTGTTCAAGATGTTTGCTGCTGAGGACAGGTTGGATGGGGACAACTACCCTATGTGGGCTTATATGATGCAACCCGTTCTTGTGTCAAAGGGCATCTGGAATATTGTGCAGGGCATTGATGTACGTCCTGGTTTTGAGGATGTAGGCGATGTTGAGGATGTTGCAGGTCTTGCTGCAAGGATTGCTGCTGTTAGAGTTGTTTTGCCTACGGCAAAACAAGCTCGTTGGGATGTTAAGGATGCGCAGGCTCATGCATTGATTGCGTTGTCTGTGAAGCGCACCATTGTTCCTCACATCCGTTCAACAAAATCTGCAAAACACGCTTGGGATATTCTAGCAGGCCTTTATGCAAGCCGCAATGAGGCTAAAATTGCTTTGTTGTGTAAAGAGCTGGAGTCGAAGATTATGCATGAGGAACATGATATGGACACTTTTCTTGCTGGTGTCAAGGATATCAATGAGCAACTTATTTTGGTAGGTGAAGTCATTTCAGACAGTTCCCTTGTGCAGACTGTTCTTGATGCCTTACCATACTTTTGCTAGTACTTGGAGACTTATGACCCAAGGAAATCCAGAAGTTGTCAAGTTTGATGCATTATGCACATTGCTATTGAAAGAGTCACTTTCCAAAAAAAACAAGACTAGACAGCGTGCTGTTGAATAGGCTTTTATTGCTTCTCAGAGAAAGGGTGGTAACAGTAATGCAGCCACTTCTTATGGTTCTACTGCGAGTGGCAAAACTTATGTTCCTAAAGCTTCTGCTGCTGGCAGCACTTCGTTTGGCAATTCTGGTGATAAGGGAAAAAAGAAGATGCGTTGCCATTATTGTAAAGCCAATGATCATTTGATCAAGTTGTGTCCTAAGTTGAAGGCCAAAGAGGATAAGAAGAAAGAGGCTGGTTCCACTGCAAATGCTGGTTCCACTACAAATGCAGCCATTGTTGAGTCTTCTGTGAAAGGAGACTGTGGTGCTGATGTTGATGCAGAATGGGCTTTTAGCACAGCGTGCACTTACAATCCTGTTGTCCATGATGCATGCTTGTCAGTTGTTGCTGCAAATTCACATGTGTGGTATTTCAATAGTGGTGCTACAAAGCACATTACCTCACATCGTGAATTGTTTACCTCTCTCGAGTATGTCCCTCATGGGAATTCATTCACTTGTGCCAACAACGCCTCTTATCTGGTTCAGGGAGTTGGAAAGATTGTGCTCACTGCTGCTAACGGTAGTTCCTTTACACTTGTTGATGCACTTTATGTACCTGGGATCAAGAAGAATCTCTTGTCTGTATCCGCACTTACTAGACTTGGACTTGTAGTCAAATTTGTGGATGAGAGATGTACAGTTCATGATCTCACTTTTGGTGATGAAATTGTTGCATCTGGGCTTTTGTGCCGTGGGCTATATAAGCTCACTTTGTATGACAAGTGTGGACAAAATTTTGCAAATGCCGTTGCATATTCAAGGGCTATTTCAGATGCAAAACTTTGGCATGCACGTTTTGGTCATCTGAATTTTGCCAGTTTGCTGCGTTTGCAGAAATCTGATATGGTTGCTTCTTTGCCGCCTCTTGAAGCACCTGTCAAACATGTTTGTGAAGGCTATATTTTGGGTAAGATGCAACGTTCTAAATTTCCAAAAGATGGTTCAGTTCGGGCCACATGCAGGTTGCAGCTTGTGCATAGTGATGTTTGTAGGCCCATGCAAACTCCGTCCTTGGGCAATTACCTGTACTTCGTGACTTTCATTGATGATTACTCCAAGCATACATGGGTATTTCCGCTTAAAGCTAAGTCCGAAGTTTTTATGTGCTTCAAACAATTTCTGGCTATGGTTGAAAATGTCTCAAAATGTACTATGGGCACCCTCCGTTCCGATCGAGGGGGGGGAGTATATGTCTCATGAATTTAATGAATTTCTGGCTAGTCGTGGGATAAAACACCAATGTAGAGTGCCTTATACACCTCAGCAAAATGGTGTTGCTGAGAGGAAAAACAGGTCACTGACGGAAATGGTACGATGTATGGTCAAAAGTCAAGCTTTACCGCATTCTTTTTGGCTTGAGGCCATCATGTGTGCCACTTATGTACTTAACAGGTGTCCTACGAAAGCTTTGCAGTCTATTACTCCATATGAAGCATGGCATGATAGAAAGCCTTCTATTGAGCACATGCGTGTTTTTGGCTGTTTGGCATATGCTTTGGTGCCACAAGTGCAGCGCAGAAAATTGGATGATAAGGCTGTCAAATGTATTTTTGTTGGCTATAGTGCTGAAAGCAAAGGTTACAGGTTGTATCATCCGCAAACAAAACGTATTCTGGTATCTCGGGATGTAGTGTTTGTGGAAGATTCTGTTCAGCCCTTGCTATCATGTACTAGAGACAGTAATGTAAGCTCACAGGACATTTATGACACTTTGTTGCCTCTTTTCAGTGGTGGAAATACGAATGTAAGTTCCAATGAGGCAAATGTACAGCCTATGGGGGTTTCTGAAAATTTTCTAGATCAACCTATTATTGATGCAGATGTACATGATGTACTTGATGAGGAAAGGGCTGAAAATGAGCCCCAAATGAGCAGGCTAGAGGTATGCCAAAATGGCTGGTGCACACTTTGTGTGACATTAAATTGGATGCACCTTTGTCTAGTCGTACTCGTTCAGGCTCTCGCCATGCATCTTATGCATTAGATTGTTACGCTTTGGTTGTGCCTAGCTTACATGATGTTGAGGAGCCTCTGTCTTTTGATGAAGCACAGAATTCAGAAAATTGGATGGCTGCCATGCAATCAAAAATTGATGCACTCATAGAAAATGACACATGGACTTTATGTGATTTTCCTGCTGGCAAAAAGGCCATTGGTACGAAGAGGGTTTACAAGTTGAAACGCAAGCTGGATGGTGAGATCGATTGGCCATAAGGCTCGACTTGTTGCAAAGGGTTATGCACAACAAAAAGGCATAGATTATGAAGAGAATTTTGCTCCCACTTGTCGTATGACTACTGTGAGTTTTCTATGTGCATTGGCAGCTCATTTTGGTTGGGATGTACATCAATCAGACATTGTTACTGCTTTCTTGAATGGTGACATATTTGAGGAAGTTTATGTAACGCAGCCTCGTGGTTTTGTCATAAAAGGACAAGAGGACAAAGTGTGCAAATGTAAGAAGGCTTTGTATGGGTTGAAGCAATCTCCTCGTGCTTGGTATGAGAAAGCTGACACTCATTTGGTTAAACGAGGCTTTTGTAACAGTCCAATAGAAAGCACATTGTATGTAAAGCGTGAGGATGATGTATTTCTCATCGTGGTTCTTTATGTTGATGATTTGCTGATCACTGGACCAAATGAGAGACATATTGCTAAATTTAAGGCTGATTTAAATGCTACTTTCAAGATGAAAGATTTGGGGCTGTTGCATCATTATTCGGGTATATTGTTTAAGCAGTGTGATGGTGGTATTGCCTTGTGTCAGAAAAGTTACATGGAGACATTGCTATGTAAGTTTGGACTTGAGGATTGAAAACCTATTGCCACTCCCATGGAAACAGGTTTGAAGTTGAGTCTACATGATGTTGGCGATCCTACTGATGTCACTCTTTACCAAACTACTGTTGGCTGCCTCATTTATGTATGCAACACGAGGCCAGATATTCAGTTTGCAGTCTCACAAGGCAATAGATTTATGCATAGCCCAGGGTATAAGCATTGGCAGGCTGTCAAGAGGATTTTCCGCTACCTTAGTGGAACTTTACATCTTGGATTGTTTTATCCCAAGGGGGGATCATTGCCGCTAGACTTACATGCTTTTTCGGACTCAGATTGGGCTGGTTGTTTTGACACGCGAGTGTCTACAAGTGGTTTTTGTTTCATGCTTGGTAGTTCATGTATATCATGGTTGAGCAAGAAGCAACCTACTGTGTCCACTTCGAGTTGTGAGGCTAAGTACAGGGCAGTCTTCACAGCTACGGTTGAGTGTGTATGGCTCAGACGCCTTATGGCTGATTTGGGTGTTGGACAGGACACTGCCAACACTATCTACACTGACAGTTAGAGCGCATTGGCAGTTGCGAGGAACCCACTTTTTCATGATCGCACAAAGCACATTGAGGTGCATTACCACTATGTCAGGGAGAGGCTCTCAGCAGGAGAGATCAACTTGGCTTATGTGCCAACACAGGAAAACCTTGCATATCTTTTCACAAAGGCATTGTCTTGTGAGAAGCTTGAAGCTTTCTGCAAAGCTTTGGGCTTACTCTCCTTTGTGGAATGATCATGTCCTTAGGGCATGGCACTTCCCTTTACTCATGTGCCAACTCTCGTTCACCGCATCACTCTAGGGGGGATTTGTTACCATATACATGTGGTAGTGATGTGTGTGAACACTCTAGGACCGTCGGGGCATTTTTTCACTCTTTAGGAGGTTTTTTCCCCCATGCATTGTATATACACCTATCACTCTAGGGCTATCTATCTTTCCATTGCACACTAAGTTATACACTCTCTATTGTGTGCCTTGAGCTTCCTTCGTCTTCTCCAAGATGTGTGTGTCTCTCTACAACCCTAATTCCAACAGTTGAACTCTCAAGGCCAAGTGATTTCTGGGACTGAGAAACAACAATGGACTGACATGATGGAAACACTCAATTTAGTGGACATCTCAGAAGATTCTGGTTGTACTTGGAGTAATAAACAGACAGGTAACTGCTACAGTTCTACTAGATTAGAGAGGATGTATATGGTTGTACAGGTGCTTGAAGGACATTGGTTGGTTAAGTGCAGAACAGACTCCTCATTGCTTTTGTCTGACCATAAACCTTTACTGTTTGATTACATAAATCTAAAAACATGTATAGGACTAGTTGGCCTCATCTCGATCAGAGTTTATTGGACTTGAAGTGTATCAGGAAGAAAGTGGAAGGCATTTTTAGTGACTCCTTTAAGAAGCACCATTCTCCTAGCGTTGCTTGGGAGAAAGCGGCTAAGAGAGTACATACTGTCCTTACCGACTACAAAAAACTAGCTAAAGATATCAAAGCAAAGAGAAGGATGATGATATCTGGGGAGATACTTCAAATTGAAGCTTTTCTTTCCAATTCTGACCCTCCTCCTTCAAAACTTGTTGAGCTTAGGGACTCCCTCAGGTAGAAAGAGCTCCTTGAATCTAGCAGTGCCCTTGCTTTCACTAGGTAATTCTGGGCTGGTAGGATAGATAAGCCTAACAAGAGTATGTTTGACTTGCTTAAGAAGAAAAAACTCAAAGATTTCATTCCTTTGCTTAAAGATGAGAATGGTATCCTGGCTAAATCTCATAAAGAAAATTTTCATATAGCTCATGAGTTCTTTACCAAGATTTTCTCTGGTAAACCCATGAGGGATGGTGACATTAAAAAAGATAGGTCTCACATTGCCCAAGTTAGAAGGAAGACTGTAGCTCCTGACTTAGCTCACTTCTAGACCATCCCATCTCTGAGGTGGCAATCAAAGAAACTATTGGTAACCTCAAGGCTGGCAAATCCCCTAGAATAGATGGTATTCCCAATGGATTTTTTTCTATAAACAAGGACTTTATTGCCCCCTATATTCTACTAGTGTGGCAAGAAGCTGTTAGGAAAGGAGATCTACCTGCCTGCATCAACACTAGAGTTGTTAAACTCATTCAGAAAAGAGGTTCCAAGGAGGATCTCAGTAATTGGAGACCCATAACCTGTCTGACTTCAATTTATAAAATCTTTGCTTTGACTTTAGCTATAAGACTTAGTCCACTAATGGACAGTTTCATTTTGAAAGAGCAGAAGGGCTTCATAAAAGGAAGGTTCATTTTAGATGCCGTTATTACTCTTTGGGAGGGTATGGAGCATGCTTTGGAAACTGGTCAGGAGTTTTTTTTCTTCAAAGTTGGATTTGACAAGGCCTATGATAGAATGGAGTGGGAATTTATTTTGCAGTCTATGTATGGTATGGGACTGGGCAAAAGATTTACTTGTACATGTGCTTTTTGGAAATGCTTTTGCCAGAGTTGCCTTAAATGGTGAATTAACACATGCAATAGACCTCATGAGATCCATCAGACAGAGATGCCCATTGGCCCCACTACTGTTTGCAATAACATCTAATGCTTTGGGCTGGCTTGTTAAACATCAGATGCAGGAAGGCAAAATATAGGGCATCAAGATTACAGGTTCTAGTGAAGATATATGTCTACATATGTTTGCGGATGATACAAATGCTTATGTAATGCAGACCAGTCTTCTGCTGACACCTTTATGGAATGTTTGAAACTTTTTTGTCTTGCAAGTGATTCACAGATCAATCATCATAAAATAGGTTTCAAAGCATCGAATGGTCTAACCCCTGCTACTGTTGAAGGTGCTGGATGCACAAAAATTCCTGATGGCCAGATCTTCAGACTGCTAGGAATACCTATGGGATTTAAAGTGTCAATGTCACAGAGATGGGAATGGGTCCTCTCCAAATTTAGGAGAAAGGTGTTTATGTGGCAATCCATGCAACCCTCCTTAGCATCTAGGACTTTTGTTCTGAATCATTAGTTACTGCCTTCCCTAATATTTTTTTTTATCTTGCTGGAAACCTACAAGTGTAAAGTTGAAGCAAGTTGTCAGGCTGGCAAGAATACTTCTGTGGGGAGGGAATGAAATTATTCAGAAAGTACCCAAAGTGGCATGGCACATCTGTTGTGTGTATAAGACTAAAGGAGGATTGGGAGTGCTCAACCTGGAATACATGGCTAACAAAATGGCAGGGAAATGGATAGTCAGGGTAGCTTCCAGCAATGATTTTTGGGCTTGTCTCATCAAAAGAGACCTCACAAGATTCCACCTCAAGGATTACACAGCCTGGTCCAACTTGAACATCTGGGATATAATCAACTCTTCCTGGAACATCAAGCCTGTGGGGGCATTCAACTTACTGTCAACCTGTGGAAAGCATGGTTCACAATGAAAAGTAAGCTACATTTACCTAAACGCATTGTCCTCTCTAATCATTTTCTTTTGCAGGACTCTGTATGGATTGGCTGGGTTTCTAAAACAGCAAAACTACGTTTATCCATAAGAGCCCACAAGTGCTTTAAAGTTGTGATAAGGACATGGCAGAACCTGCAAATCAATGGTAACTGGATGACCCAACAACAGATCACATTAACTTTTGGTTGTACTTCTGAGGTCTTATACAGGATGAAGGCTGCCTCAGAATTGCAGGACACTATAGGTATCCAACACAGGAAAGAATGGACCCTGCAAGATTTAGCATGGAAAGGATACACTTGCTTCAATAAACTGGAAGAATTTGACAGAGGTATCAAGACAAAGCTCAATGAAAGATGGGGGTGTAGTTGGAATTCAAAACAATGGGAGTACAGATTCAAATGCATTTGGAGCTTCGCTATACCTGTGAAGCATAGTTTCCTGGCTTGGCTGATCATGCATAAGGGGATCTGGACAACCCATAGAGCTATGAAAGCTAAGGTAGGAGATGGAAGGTGCAACTCTCAAGAAGACATCAAGCACATGTTTATAGATTGCCCCTACAATAAGGAAAAGTTTGAAGCACTACATTTCTGTTGTAAGGACTCTCACCCTCAACCCTTCACTATTAAAGAGGTCTGGATAGTGCGCCATATTGGATATTCCATTGTGGAACCTATGGAGGTTTGCATACCTTTGGGCTTGTTGGACAGAGAAATGAAGCCATCTTCAACAACATTGTTTCGAATAATCTGATTCCCTTCAAGCTGGAACTCAAAAAGCTCTTTGCTCATTTTCTAAACCAGATGAAGGAAGTTTCCACACTGTCAGCCCAGTGAACTACAAAAGTTAATCGGATGGCAAAAGTGGAAAGCCACACTACTCAGATTTTATTCAAAGAAAAGGCATATTATGGCCTCTGCTTGCTTTTCTTTGTAACCTTGTGGGGATGCCTCTCTCCCATCCTGAGAGGTGTAGCTCTATTTCTTTTTTTCTTTAATTCAAATTTCTAGTTCAGTAAAAAAAAAAAGCACGCATAGGTGAAGTGGTTAGGGCATTGGGCTACTAGGGGGAATGTCATGGGTTCAAGTTTCGGAGTGACGAGAGGCAGGGCTCGAATTTACATTTTGCCGCAAATTTACAATATGCGCATTTGAAGACCCAATTTCGCCTACGGTCAACGACTAGATGCACCCCCACCCTTTATCCCCTCAATATTTGTGGTGTGTCATTTAGAGAGGAGGACTAAGGGCAGCTCCGTACGACTGTAGTAGAACTCTCGTCTCTCGTCACCTTTTTTGGCTTGACATAAATAAAAGCAACAACGTTAAGCGTAAGATAAAATAGTTGCGTTTGATAAAGCGGCGGTAGAAGACGGGGTTTTCCAACTCCGCCAAAATCGTCAGAGTTGGAAAACGATGCAACATTTGCTAAGCTCAACAAGCTGGGGTTGCATTACGCCCGTGCGAACGTGCTCTAAAATGTAGCAAATCGTATGCACGAACAACTTTTCCAGGGCTAGCTCAATAGGTAGAGCAAGAGCCCCTTGTGTCAAAGGTCTTGGGTTCAAACCCCCTTGACAGCTCGTATGACATGTAGCCCTTAGGGGCTGAGCTGTACCCTTAGTCCAAATGGTGGATTGACCACTCTAATCCGGTTGGGATGACTCACCTTAAGAGTCGGATTGCCTCCACCTATGGGGGTTGGGTGTGCGTGTTGTAATTTCATAGTTCTACTCTCTTCAAAAAAAAAAAAAAAAAACTTCTTCCAAGGCCAAGGTAACTGTGGCGATGGTCAAGTATCACTAATAAATGCAAGCTGCTGACTTCTTTTTTGTGAGGCCAAGTAGGTTGGAAATTGGAAAGGGACCTTTTTCATGTAGTTCTTTTAATAAACTAATGTTGGGGCCTTTTCTATAAATTTATGAATAAACTAAACGTGTAGTAACGGTAGTCAAAAAGTATTGTCATGTGTTGTAGCTTTTTGTTAGATTTGGCGCTAGGACCTAGAGGAAGGCCTTTTGGGCTTTATGATAGGTCTCAAGGGTTGGTGTGTCAAGGGTTTGTGAGTTGGAAATTGGAATATATGTGGGATCATGGATGTGTATATATATATCACGTTGAAGAGAAAGGGGCCATTGACTAAGGAGAGGCCACCCTGGAATGCACCGACCCCCCTCCCGTGCTTGTTGTCTGCACACACATGAATAAAAGTCGTCCATGCAAGGCTTGAGAGGATGTGCAAAGGCCACCACCAATCATTCAATGCCATGACTGGCCTACAATCGATTTGTTGAAATTGTGAATGTGTGGACAGTGGGTGTGCGGTAGGCGTGCACCTTTTAATAAGAAAAGCAAAATCTATAGATATCCAAATGCCTCTTGAACATGGTCTTTGGCCTTTTTCAAACCCCCATGTGATGCCCAAATTTCTACCTTTGTGGTTGACCACCATTCTTTAGCATCCACGTGGCTCATTTCTTAATCGCCACGCAAGACCAAAGGGCGCACTACTTGCCACGTTGTGCACTGTAAATTTAGTTGACTGTGAGGGTTTTCTAGTTCTCACAAGTCTCGAGTCTCGACTCACCAGCTTCTTGTTTTCACCCTCCCATTTGTTGGCTTTCTAAACGAAGCCTTAGGTCTTAGAGAAGTGTTGGGTTGGGCATCCTTTCAAGTTTCAATGGTTATGGTTTCAGTGATATTGATTTGAGACTCCTTAAATGTTATTTTGGTTTTAAAGTATTAAATCGATATTTTTATTTCACTTTTCATTTCACTTTTTCACACGGCTCGACTTCTCTTGCATCATATTCTTCTAGAATGATAAAGTGAAGCTTCACCTTGCATAATTCTAGTAAGGCCCCCCCCCCCCCCCCCCCCCCCCCCCCTCTCTCTTCCTAGAGTGCCATGAGATCCCAAAGCATGGGATCAATGGTTCCAATGGAAAGACGGGATGGCAATCAATTTGGATCGTTGATCGATTAAAATCTAAACTCGAGATCCCGAGTTTATATTTCGAAAAACTAATCTCGGGAGGTCAACCTAATCTCTGGATGCTTCGCATTCTCAGCCAGGTTTTGAACTCTCGTCATCAGCTTGGGAGGTACACGCCTTGACCAACATGTCCGCGTGCGCCTCGTTGAAATAGATGTGATTTCACATCTATTTGAAGGTAAACTCGGGATCTCGACATAAAAACTAAACTCGGGATTCCGAGTTTAGTTTTTGTGGACCCCACCATAAAAACTAAACTCGAAATCTCGAGTTTAGTTTTTACTCGTCGACGACCGAGATTTGCGCGCGCCTTTGATTTTGCACAAGAGCCATTGATCCCATGCTTTGGGACTCCGTGGCACTTAAAGGTGAGCCTCCCCCCCCTCCTCCCACAAAAAAAAAAAAAAGAACCCCACACACACACACCCACACACACACACACACACATATATATATATATATATATATATATATATATATATATATATATATACACACACACACACAATATAAATAAGTAAATATATAATTATGTTAATGAGTTTTATAATATATATAAATTTATTTATTTATTTATCTATTTATACACATACGCACACACTCACATATACACACACACACAATATAAATAAGTAAATATATAATTATGTTAATGAGTTTTATAATATATATAAATTTATTTATTTATTTATCTATTTATACACATACGCACACACTCACATATATATATATATATATATATATATATATATATATATTAATGAGTAAACTATTGTAAAGAGAAGAGAACCCGTTGAAATGATGTCAAAAGTTAGTTAAAAGATCTTCAAAATTTTAAAAAATTGAAAGTATGTTTTGTTTGCTGCTTTGAGAGGAGGACACTCGATCGCTTAATAAAAGAGACATTTCCGAATAGTGTTCGAGAAAATTTGTTTTCACAAACATTCAAAAATTCCTCCAAGACATATCTGAACCGGAAATTTTACAATACTAGCCGATATTTTTGCAAAATTACACTATTTTCCATGTATTTTAAGCGGAATTTTCTCCTTCTTGCCCTCCCCTCAACCGGCTACTTTGATTTTGCAACCGGCTCTAGGCTAAGCTGAGGCACACTTTTCCCGAATACTCTTCCCGTACAATGATTCACCTTATATAATTCTAGTTAAACTCAACCTAATGATATTTTTTATTTTTTATTTGGAAAAACTCACAATTGTGAGTGGATAGTATTAAGAACATCAGAAATATACACCAACCTCTAGCTCAGACCGAGCCTTGTTGTTTCTCTGTCAACCTAATGATTTTATCACTTTCTTATTGTTTTAGAAAGCTATTGTGACTCTTTCACTTGTTTTTTTTGTTTCCAAAACTTCACCCTCCCAAATAGAGCCTCCCCCTAGGGGTGCATACATGAGAACTTAGCAAGGGGAAAGTTTTGCAGTTTGAAGTAACGGAGGCTATCTCCATGGCATCTTTAGGCACATGATATCTATCATCTCCCTCGAAATGGATCTCTCCTCCAAACTACATACAAAGTCCTACTTTTAAGCATTTTGATTGTAGGGATTCTTTATTGCTACATCTTGATTTCTTGCCGTTACGGTGAGTTTTGAGCTGCATGTGCAAACCTTTTCAAGGGGGTTTTTAAAGAGCTATCCATTTTACAAAGGTAGCACATAGGGAGATGTAAAACTGGAGGAGAATTTGCAAATAGAAATTTGAATCCAAACTTGAAGTGTGGTCCAAAAAGGGAAGGGGGGTCGGGTGGTTTTGGGGGGGGGGGGGGGAGGAGGTTCTCTTTATTGGATGTAGATCTTAAGTGGTTGCAAGAAGAAGAAAGATCAAAACAAAGTGGACAAGGAGGTGAATGGAAAATGACGGTGAGCTCTAGGGTAAAGGGGCCAGTAGAAGGCCATCTAAGCCGCGCAATAGATTGCTCGGCCCATGATGCATAGATTCGAAGTAGTAGAGGTGCAAATGAAACCTCAGCCTCCACCCTACTAGCTGCAAAAGGAGCAGTGCGATTGGTGTTATGCAGGCAACGCGCGATAGCAAAACTTATTCGCAGTGTAGTAAAAAATGGCGTCAATAGTGATCCATGATAGGGGCGAGAATAGAGCCGTTGCGCCAACGAGGCTTGGCTCGGGATCTGACGACAGAGATTTTATTTTGATCACGCTAACCATCTCAGCGCATGCCCTTGCTTGTCCAACTTTTGGAGCGGTCTTTGTTTTTTTTCGGGGGTAGACAGGTCCTTCTACACGGAATGAATTCCATAGTATTTAACCTCCCCTTGGCTATAGTAGAGAAGCTAAACCATTTAGAAAGCCGCCTTGTCAATGCCAGGCTACCTTTCGCCAAAATTAGGGAGCTTAGATATGATGGACAATTTGGATTACGAGGTAGCATTGTTAATGTTTTGGCATCCTTGGGGAAAGCACAACAAATATTGCTTAGGTTTATTCATGATGAAGCCTTGATATTATTGGGTATTAAGCGTCGTCTACAGTACAATCATTGCTACTTTTCCGGTGTTGTCTGACCATTGCTTACAATGAAAGCCACTGCTCAGCTATTGCAAACATCTTTATACAAGAATGAAAAAATTACTCTGAACAGTGAGTGGCTAAGCCATTTCCATAGTCTACATTGCCCTTTGCGTGATGATTTTGCCGACAACAATCAGCCACCAGAAGAAGATGATCTAGCCACAGATGTCATGCTCCATGGAATTGAGTCATCACAACAAGTAGTCGATCACAACAACAAAATCTTCTTCGTAGCTCTTGCTGAGGGAAATAGTTCTTTGAGTATTTTCAAAGATGAATAATGTGAAGAACTTATTTTTCCTACTATTTTCTATGGTGAGCCCCATAAATACCATACACTTGCTAAGCTTAAATATCAACATGTGGTTCAATGGGAACTTATGCACAGTAATAGAAGATTCTCACTAAATATACATAATCTTTTTTCAAAACAATCAAAGTAATGACTCAAAAAATCATGGGGTCCACTTGGATCCGTATGCGCAAAGGCAAGCTAAATCACAATACACTAGTAACTACACAAGTTGTTGGAGATACTAACATTGAGAAGGTCTTGTCTTCCTAGCTTGGATATCGTGACTTTGACGCATTGCAAACATCACTTGACTATAAGGAAAATTTGAAAACAAAACGCCTTCGCTATGATTAGACAACTCGGACCACCAACACTCTTTGTCACATTTTCTGTGGCTGAGAAACATTGGAAACCTTTGATTGGAGCACTTACTAAGCTCAACCCCATCGTGCGTACGAGCACACATACAGAAGCGTCATACATACGAGATTTGGTCAGAGCCGTTGGTTAGAGCCGACTGTGTAACAACAACCCGCTTTTACTTGAACAAGTTTAACGGGATGAAGAAATTGCTAGCCAAGGATATAACCATATTATGAAAACTCAAATATTACTTTTTGTAAACGAGTTTCAGAGCCGAGGTAGCCAGCATGATCATGGGCTACTATGGATATAAAATGCTCCTATTTATGGGAAAGATCCCAACGAAGATGTTGTGGATTTCATTTATAAGTACATAACAACTGATTCCATGCTTTTTCCTGTAGATTTACAAGAAATTCAAACACACAAGCATAAGAAGTCTTGCTTCAGAAAACACAAGGGATGCCGCTTTGACTTTTTTTTTACTATGCTTTTAGAACCTTGTCGTTCTCAACATAGCAATATCCAATACCAAAAAAAGAAACACAAACAAATCAAAGATAATCTATTACTACTAGATCATAAAGCAAATATTACATTCAAATAGTGGCTCCTATCTATGGACCTTCGATTTGAGGATTACATCCAAACTATAGCATCCACAATCTTATGCCCAACACTTTTGTTGAAAAGAAATATCAAAGATATTTACACAAATAATTTCAATCCAACCATTTCAAAGCTTTAGGATGCGAATTCAAATATACAATACAGTTTGAATGCACACGGAGCAGCTACCTATTGCACCTCATATATAACAAAATTTGATAACACACTCATCAAAGAAATCAATGAACAATTTGACTCTTGCATTCAAAACAATGCAACTACATTTGATAGACTTCAAAAAATAGGAAACACAATACTAAACCCATAGCAAATAAGCTCACAACAAGCAGTATATATTGCACTTTCCTTACCTCTTTATAGCACAACTCGAGAATATATATTCATAAACACAAACCCTCCCCACAAGAGAACAATGCTTCTCAAGCGAAACACCTCCTACAAAACATAGACCCGACTAGCACATAAATCTTTTACGAGATAAGCATAGACAAATATTGTGCACGTCCTGCCAAACTCAATGCCATATGATCATTGGCAAAATTTGCCTCCACGTACATTACTAAACCGAAAATTATACGGTATGTCAAATATAACGTTGCAAAGAATTCAGATAATTATTATAGAGAACAACGTCTTCTATTTCTACCATGGATAAATAATGAAACTCAACATCTAAAAAATGGACTCACATGGAAAGATGTACAATCAAAATAAACCTATCATTGATACAAATGAATCTGAATATAACAAAACCACAACAGTGAAAGACAACCTTAACACCAACTCACTAGGCACCAGTTCACCTTCGACATCTACAACACTATCTAATATTTCCTTCCATATTCATGTTGACATCACACAAGACCTAATATCCACACTGCTACCTGCATACACACACTATACTAGCCATAAAAATACTGCTCCAACCAAACGATATGTATTACAAGAGCATTCTACTGCTTAACGCCCAACAAACGCTAATATTCGATGATATTATGCTGAAAACGTATATTACCCACAGAACAAATCCATATTTTTTTGACTGGAGCCGCAGGCACAGAAAAAACTTTCACCCTTCTTTTGATTGTCCAAGGGATTCTATGTTTCTATAACCACAGATCAAATTCTAGCACAACAACTCTACAAAAGCTTTGCTAATGGCATACATGGGCAAGGCTGCTTTTAACATTGGTGGAACCACTATCCACTTGGCCCTCCAGTTTCCACTACTCATGTCATCTAACACTTCTCTATCGCCTGAGAGGCTGAATGAACTACGACCCCTTTATCGAGACCTGCAGTTAGCTGTTTTCGACGAAGTCTCCTCGATTGGAACCAATATGGATAATTAAACTAAAAGCAGTTGAAGAATACTGCTAGAAAATCGAGCTGAAAGAAACCAATCCGAACTTGCTTCTGTTGCTTTGATTTTGGAGTGCCTTTTGCTTTTCTTCGGTATCACCATGAAACGAGAAGCTTTGTAAACAATTGTCTTTGCAGTAATTTGATACTCTTTGTTGTGTATGAGCGTCATTAAAATTACGGCACATTTTCTTGGTTATCTGCTACACAGTTGCCAAGAAACAGTTTGCTGGGCTATGCCTTGAATGACCAACTTCACCACCAAAAAGGAAAAAGTCTTTCTGTGTCGGAAGCAACGACTAAAAGCAGTGTCGGCTTCACAAAGGGGGTGTGAAGACCCTCTTGTTTTAAAGGCCAATATCAAAATTGAGATGGTCACTAATTATGGAGTGTGAACAAAATAAAGCAAGTTCTGTTGGTAGCATGCAGACAATCGACGACAGCGTGGAGGACAATCTCCCTTGCAGCAGGCTGAGGAGATCGAGTTAGGGTAGCTGTAGTGTCAAAAATTCTTACTTAGGCAAAGGAGAACACCTTGATGTAGCCTATGGTTGATTTGTTGCAGGGTGATATGCCTTCTGTCTTCTCTGCTAGCGGCTGCTCCCGCAAGCTGAATTGAACCGAGGCCAAGATCAGGAAGAGCTTTGATACCAAGTGTTGGTGCAGCCTATGGTGGATGCCAACGATGGTGTGCCATGGCTAGAAGAAGGTGCAGCAGAAACGAGAGAGAGAGAGAGAGAGAGAGAGAGAGAGAGAGAGAGAGAGAGAGAGAGAGAGAGAGAGAGAGAGAGAGAGAGAGAGAGAGAGAGACATAGCAAGCAAAATCACACGCTATACTTTGTATTATTTTTTATATTTTGTAAACCACAACTTACAATATATAGCCAAAATTTGCCATGCATAACTTGACTTGCAACTAAACCTACATTGCATGCTATAAGGGAATGTGCCCACAGGCTAAGACACCACTAAACCTGGGCTTGCATACCCAACATCAAGCACCTGGAAAATCCATACCACAGGTGAGCGGATATAGATGGGAGACAGCATGCAGGAAGGAGACTAGATCAGAGCATCAAGGATGGGGCTCAGGGGGAGTGGCAATTCTATTCAGGGAGGAACTGTAGCCACTAATATATATAGCACGCAAGGATGAATAGGCTAGGTACATGTGGGTGAGGCTCAGGGCAGAGACAGACTGATACCTCTATATAGCTATTTGTTACTTTCCTCCTAATACATCAGTATATGCATCACCTAGAGGACAATCCCTCTTTTCTATTTTGGATAATGATATATGGGAGTTTTCCAAGGATGGTGACATTATCATACTAGTGGATTCAATGCTAGGACTGTCCACCACCAAACAATATTTTATGATACTTTTGAAGAAATGCTTAGGGACCTGGACGTCACAGAGATGGATCTATCCAGACTATCACAAGATGAGGAATACAATGAATATCGCAGATACTTGATAGATATGGGAACCACACAGATTGGCCATTGTGAATGGCCTATGAAGATTTTTGACAGCTGGAGGTTTTACTTGCTTTCCACACCGACATGGTGCCAGCATAGTGGATTATGTTATGGCCCAGCCAAGTCTCATTCCATTCTTTCAGGATTTCATGGTGGGCACTAGGCCAGTTGGAGTACCAGTTGATCATGGTATCGTGTCTTTCACTCTGACCTTTCAGTTCAGCACAGCTCCATTAGGAGAGGTCCCCACACACACTTGGTATACCTTCACAAGGGAGACGGATTCTATGTATATGGATGAGATATATAGGCAGCTATGCACCAAGATCCGGGACGGCCACTAGATGAACTCACTTAGATACTGATAGAGACGCTCCATGATGCAGCATCAGAGGCATACCCCCATAGCCAGCCCAAACGGAGGTGATCTGGGAGCATGCCTTAGAATAGTTGGTATGATGAGGAGTGCAGAGAGACGAGGATCAAATTACAGAGGGAAGTGCTCATGGGTATTACCACACATATACAGTCACAGATTATCTTTTACCACCTAGTGCTATGAAAGAAAAGGGCCCATCTATCTCAGCTAGAGTGGGATCTATATCAACTATTTATAAGTAAGGACTCGGGCGAAGCATGGAGTCTATTCCATGAGCATTCACAACCACTAGCAGTCACCTCAACTGAGACATTGGGGGAATATGCCACATCTCTCTACACAGCATCAAGGAAAACGCCTCTGCCGGACCCACTAGAGACATGCCCGGAGACATGTTCTTTCTTTACTGCCGAGAGGGTAAGGAAAGCCATTGACAGGATGAAGACAAGTAGGGCACATGATCATGATGATCTGGTAGCAGAGCACTTCATCCATGCCAGAGATATGCTTGCAGATCTCCTAGTTATGATGTTTAATCGAGCCATGTATGGAGGCTTCCTGGAGACTTGGAGTTTGTCTACAATTGTGCCTATTTTCAAGTCGAGAGATCCCATGATTCCCGCAAATTATTGCACCATCATGGTTGGTCACACATTAGCTAGGTGTATGCATTCGTTCTTGAGCAGGAGCTGAGTATATGGGCATAGCGAGAGTGCATAAGAGCACCAGTGCAAGCAGGTTTCAAGAGAGGTTTCTCTGCTCTTGACCAGATTCTGACACTCGGAGCTATTATTGAGGAGGGTAGACACCATGACAAGAGGATCTATTTTAGCTTTGTGTAGACACCATGACAAGAGGATCTATTTTAGCTTTGTGGATTTCCGCAAAGCTTTTGACATAGTGCCGAGAGCCAGACTTATACGCAGACTACAGGACATGGGTGGGCCTACAGAGCTGATATGGGGTATTCTTGCTCTATACAAGACAATGATGGGGTGGGTATGCACCAATGAGGGAATGTCTGACATGGTCCACTCCACTATTGGAGTAAAGCAAGGATGCCCCCTATCCCTGACTCTTTCTCGGATGTATGTGGATGAGTTTTCGGACTTTGTAGAGTGTCAGGGGGATAGGGGGGCACAGCTAGCAGGGACATGGATTCTGTTGTTACTATATGCTGATCATATTGTGATGATTTATGACTCTCCAGAGAGGATGCAATGTCATTTGGATGCTCTGCATACATTTGCTCGCTTGTCGTGATAGTGAATTGTTTGTCAATCTGGGGAAAACCAAGGTTATGGTGTTTAACACCACACCACAATGGTTCAGGAGGTCGGCACCCACATTTATGTACGGCCAGGAGATTGTAGAGTACAGAGATGCATATACTTATCTTGGAGTAGTCTTGGGTGGACCGGTGTTTTCACTAAGGAGAGCATCAGAGACTAGACTGATAAGAGCATATGCAGCTTTGGGTGGACTGGAGAGGATGTGTTCATAGGTTCAGTTTCAGGAACCGCGAACAAAGATTTTGCTTTTTGACACTTTGGTGACTCCAACTATGCTCTATGGAGTTCACGTATGGGGACCCTCAGTAGACCACCATGGGAGATCTGGCAACACAGATGGATGGAGATGTATGGAGAGGCCTTTGGTCTCTATGATCGCTCAGATGATTCGGACTAAGTCCTCAGTACCACATAAGATTATTCGAGCCAAGCTAGCCCCCCCCCCCCCCCCCCCCCCCCCCCCCCCCCCCCCCTCGTGGTGGAGGCATTGATAAGATCAGTATCCTTTATGCACGGTCTATGGGATCTCCCCAGGGGCAAATACACTCGGCTTGCCCTGCAGTCATCTCGAAACTAGCTCTACAAGGTGATACATGTTGGTATGGACAGATGACAGCATGGTTTCAGTCGCATGGTCTCAACATGGATAAGTTACTTCTGCTTCAATACTCCTTGGATTCACCCTCCTTGTCTCTCACACGGACATAGATCACCAGACTCATACATCAAGATCTGATTCAACTAAATACCAGGAGCACATCGATATAGCCGACACAAGAGTTGGGCACAAAGATGGCCTTCTACAGAGAGCATCTTCTCCAACTCACGGAGGACGGCTATGTAACTAGGCCTACATACATGGATACACACTTATCTCATGGGATAAGATGCAATATTGGACAGATACACACATCCTCATATCAGCTCCAGATCAAGACCGGCTAATTTTGATGAGTGCCGGCAGGAGCCAGGATATGTCACCTATGTAACTTAGAGCCAGAGACAGAGTTGCACTACACATGCCACTGGCCGACATACTATGAGATACACGGCCGCTTCTACTTCCTGTTCAAAGAAGGGTTCGGAACTTTTTCTAGAGTCATGAGATACAAGGATTAGAGGTGTCTCGGATTAAAGTCATTTTTTGTCATGTCGTCATAGATCTGTTATGATTTTATCTATTGTCACTTATTGTCATGCCAAACTTTTGTATGGGTTATAGACACTGCCATAAGAATATACCCTTTTTTGTTTGGTCGGGTTTTGGTATGTCTCACACTGATGGTTGTTTGAGGGAAGTACACACACACACACACACACACACACACACACACACACACACACACACACACACACACACACCTATGTTATTGTTGAGGGGGGGGGGGGGGGGGGGGGGTTCTACTCATGGTTTCAGGTGATTGGACTCTGCCATGGTTTGTCGCAAGTCCATAGTCAGTGGTTTGGGTTTGAGGGGGGGGGGTTGTTGGGTATGCCAGCACAGGTTTAGTGGTGTCTTAGCCTATGGGCATAGCCCCTTGTAGTATGCAGTGTAGGTTTAGTTGCAAGTCAAGTTATGCATGGAAAATTTTGGCTATATATTGTAAGTTGTGGTTTACAAGAAAATATAAAAAATAATACAAAGTATAGCGTGTGATTTTGCTTGCTGTGTCTCTCTCTCTCTCTCTCTCTCTCTCTCTCTCTCTCTCTCTCTCTCTCTCTTTCTTATTTCTGATGCACCTTCACCTAGCCATGGCACACCATCGGTGGCATCCACCATAGGCTGCACCAACACTTGATGCATCTCAAAGTAGAAAATTATGTCTCTCCTCGTGAAGCTATCCTCAAAGGCCCCTACATCAAGGCAAAGTGACCCATTACAATTCCAAGTTGCCATCTTTAGTGTGGTCCCATAGGTCTCGCACTGTCATGCGGGGCGTCGCTCCAATATCACCACCTTTCCATCCCTGTAAAAATCAATCTTCCCCTTTTCCCTTGCTGCTCTAATTTCCGGCATTACTTCTGCATATGAGCAGTCCAAGAGAGGGTGAGGTCATCTCCAAGAAAGATGCCAGTTTTCTTTAGAGTCGGTCTCTTCTTCAGGAAGTCCTTCTTTGCTTCCATGGAGGGGAAGCAGAGAATGAGTGCCCTTTCCTTCGAGGTTTCTTCGTTGCTCCCGCTTTTCTTAATGCCCACTCTCCAGTCCCTTGTATGCGTCTGCTCATTGACCCCTACCAGAGTCATGAGTTCTTTCACCTCTTCATCCACATTATCTTGGTCTTTGAGGCCACATATCCTTACGTGTAAGGCCCCCACAAGTCTCCTTTGCTCCTCTTATGGTGTCAAGTTGATGATGGTTGGTGTGGGGGTTATTTCCTTGCATTTCCTTTTCTTAACAATCTCGATTGATTTTTTGGCCTTTTCTGCTTTTTGTTGGGTCTTTGTGATGACATCTACTCACGAGGTCGTCATTTCTTTTTGTTTCTCCCCACCTTCTTTGATGGCATGCACTTGTTCCTTAATCGTGTTAAGCTCTTCAATTACTGAGGGTTGAAGCTCTCCCTCTTCGACGACAATTTGCGATCGCACCTCTGCAAGCTCTTTCTTGAGTAGTGCAATTTCCTCATCTTGGGCCTTCACACGATCCTCGAGTGTATGTATCGTGCTTTCCTGTGCTGTCATGCACACGTCGAGTATGTTGATAGTACATACGAGGTGGTGGTTGATCATGCTGATGGACTCGCTGAGCTCTTCTTTGAATTTTTGGATTGCGTCCTCCACCGGGTCATCTTTGCCATTCTGCTTCCTCATGGTCGAAGGGCCACCCCAGGAGAGGGAAATGGATACAAGAGTGACGAAGAGAGGCACAATTTATTTATTTATTTATTTATTTCTCTCTCTCTCTCTCTCTATTTTTTTCTATGCTTGAAAAAACCAACTTTCTCTCTCTGCCCTCTTTCTCTCTCTACGCACCATTTTCCTCTCTTTCTCTCTCTATGATTTTTTGCTTCTCTCTCTATGCGTCTTTCTTTCTTTCCATTCTCTCTCTACGCTTGCACAACAAGGGGGGCAATGGGAAAGCGCGTCAGGGGGGGAGGGGGAACGGGGCGGGACAGGGGCGTAGGGCAGCAGGACGACAGGAGTGGCAACAGGGGCGACGAACAACGGGAGCAGGGACAACAAGGGATTGGGGGGGTGGGAGCATGTGGGTGCAGGACGCATCAGGGTGAGCAGGGCAGGGACACGCGCGCGCGCGCAAGAGAGAGAGAGAGAGAGAGAGAGAGAGAGAGAGAGAGAGAGAGAGAGAGAGAGAGAGAGAGAGAGAGAGAGAGAGAGAGAGAGAGAGAGAGAGAGAGAGAGAGAGAGAGAGAGAGAGAGAGAGAGAGAGAGAGAGAGAGAAAACAAGTTAGAGAGAAAACCAAAGACATATAGAAATGTAGAGAGAGATCAAGAGTCCCCAAACGGCTTGCTCAAACCATCAATAGGCACAAGGGCAAGCCATTTTCAAAGTTCGTTTCATTTTTGCGTAAAAAAATGCAAATAGACTTCAAAACGGCTTGCCCACTTGCCATTTTGTGCTTTATGGTTCACATATGGACCAAGAATAGCCTCAAGAGCAAGCTATATGTGAGCTGCATAACACAAAATGGCAAGTGGATAAGTCGTTTTTGAAGTTTGCTTGTATTCTTGGGTTAAAAACATAAATAGACTTCAAAAACGACTTTCCCACATGCGAGTTTGTGCTATGCGGCTCACATATGGCTCACCAAAACCATCAATAGATCCAAGGGCAAGCCGTTTCTAAAGTTTGTTTGCATTTTTAGGGTATAAAATAAAAACAAACTTTAAAAACAGCTTCCCTCTTGCCATTTGGGCTTGGCATTATATATACTGCTATCTCAAACCATAAATAGGCACAAGATCAAGTTGTATGCAAAGAAAAATGAAAAAATGGCAAGGGCACAAGGAAATTTTGAAGCCAGTTTGCAGTTTTGAGCGAAAGATGCAAATGGACCTCAAAAATGGATCGTCTACTTACCAGTTTTGCTTGTCGTTCTTTATGCTATGTGGTTAAATGAACCTTTTCTATATCCTTTTTTTCAAACAACGAGAGATGGTTGCATATTTGATTGAATAAATGACAAAGAGAGATGGTTGTATGATAAGATTCCCTCAACCAAGAGAACCATATGCAAGCTCTACCTGTAAAAATGCAGACGGAGAACAATGATCCCAAGGAAAAAATCGCTTGCTCTTGCATGCAATGCAATTATTAGATCTTTCATAAATGATGGATTCACAACCATAAATACAGTGTGTTTGATGTAGTCTTGGCCCATAATTTTCTCTTCTAGTCATATGAAGGAGCTGGAGGTCAAGTTGAGACTCTAGATATAATATCATCAAATTCATGGGTTGCACATAGAAGAAGAGTCTTGGAATTAGATGTCAATTCTACACCAGATGCAGGCATATCCGAGCACTATATTGAGGAGGAGAACATTGATGAGATTCTTGATGCATTCCTTGACATGGAACCAAATCATAAAGGGTGATAGTAGAAGAATCAAATCAGAGCAATTGGTAAGACACTATGTCAAACAAAACCCCACCGATGATGTGCTTTGCAATCTTGAACGTCTCCCCCTCTATAACGGAACAAAAATTTTAGTATTCCCTTGCAATGATTAATCTCCAATCTATCTATGACTGATCAGACAGTTTTGAATAGGATTTACTTCCATCCTAACTGCTACTTAAATATGTGATATTTTCATTGGTAGATTATCATGACCTTCTTTGATACTTGAAATTTTCAAGCTTCTTAAGGAGAAAATCCTTTTGAATGGAAATGAAATGCCTCCCACTATAGGAGATTCCAAGAAGTTGCTCACTTCAATCGGCATGGTTTTTATGATAAAAGCCACGTGTGGTGGGATGATTGCATTCTATTCTATAATGAGTACAAGCATATGCAAGAATTCCCAAAGTGCAGAGACATGCAATACACGAGGATGTGTTAGAAAAAACAGTGCCAATAAAAGTCATTCAACACTTTCTCATTAGCAAGTCAATTATAGAGTTAATAACATGGCATGCCACCAATAGGTCCACAAACAATGTTTTACGAGTTCCAACTGACTTAGTTGCATGGAAACATATCGAAGCAAAGTGACCCACATTTAAGGGAGAACTGTAAAGTATGTATCTAGGCTTGGCAATGGATGGGTTAACCCATTTGGGCTGCAAAGATTGTCTTGGAGTACGTGGATGGTCATCCTGGGGAACTAAGACCTTACACCGTGGTTGGCTATCAAGAGGAGACACTTTCTCTTGTCTCTAACTATGCCTGAGAAGTACAAAGTAAAAAACGTGGATGTGGATTTGGATCCACTTGTGGAAGAGTGTGCCTAAGAAGCACAAAGCAAAAAACATGGATGCGTATTTGGATCCACTTGTGGAAGAGCTACAAACATTGTGGAATGGGATTCAGGTGATGAACATGTTACAATCAATTGACAGAGGGGACTTTCAAGAGCAAGGAATTCTCATGTGGGCCATGCACGATTGACCAAGCTATGGAGAATGCTCAGGTAAGCATCGTTGGTCCCAAAGTTCAAGGAATGTTCACGGTGCATGCGTTTACATTTTATAAACCTAATCCATAGTCCTTCATCTTTTTTCCTTGATAAGGTTTGCCTGTATTTGGCTACAATATACATGCTACTCAAGTTCATTTCAAAGAACGTTTACGAAGGGCATCACATGTATCTTCCAGATGGGTAGGAGATTTGTGGAGAGAGAATAGGTCGTTGCAGTCAATCGCCATTAAAGGAAATCAAATGGAGGAAGGTTTGGATAGAGAGTGGGGACAAAAAGCCCCCCCGAATGGGGAATACCAAAAGGCAAGTAAAGAAATCTGATCAAGGCTAAGAAAGGGAGTGGTAAAACCAAGCAAACACCACTTCATTTGAAAAATCCTACAAACTCATGCTCATATATTCTATAAAATAATAATAAATATATATACAATTGATTATGAATTTTACACATACATTAAAAATGAAAATTTTAGCAAAGTATAGAGGTGTAACATTCGAGCTTCCATCTCCTCTGCTAGGTTCGAGCATGTGCTTAATAGTTGGGAAGGTACAAGCCAAGAGCTAGAACAAATTGACAAGGGACATTCATACGGCTATTGTTACTATCAAAGTTGGGCTCACTTAGCACACTTATGTGTGTGTGTGGATTGTTCTATGGAAATACAAGTTTCTCTCTTATTTTTTTTGTCTTAGAGCTCTCCCCAACACCCTCTAGATCTCTCCACTAAAAGACACTCCATTTGACTTGAAATAATCATTGCCTTGTACAAAAGGGAAGCTCAAGAATATAGAAGAAAAGTATCCCCCCCCCCCCCCCCCCCCCCCCCCCCCCCCCCCCCCCCCCCCCCCCCCCCCCCCCCCCCCCCCCCCCCCCCCCCCAACCCCGCACGCACACACACACACACGCATGCACACACGCACACACATGACCCAAACTTGTAGAATGCTATTAACAACAAGACCTATGACAACTTTTAAAAAAAATTATTCTCTTAACAATACAGTCACACTGTCACAACTGCATTAGAAATAGAAAAAAATACACAAGCACATGATGTGGCAACTAATAAGGTGAAGTAACTTAGGATGTAGTCATCTATTCATCATTTAATGGTTAGATATAAGATGTAACTATGCCAAAAATGGCATACTTACAAAAAATGTTACATATTAATTTAAAACAATCAATTGGTGCAAATGTAACTTTGCATGAAGCTTATTTATTTTCAAGAGTGTGACTAATAGCTATGCTTTGTGTGACCATTGTCTTCTGCTATTGATATATGTATTACAAAATCTTAGATTATGAGAATTTTCTACTGTCTTTGGGCACACAAACAACTACATTGTATAGACTCTATACTTGTATACTGTTAAAATGAAGAGATCAAACTAGATTTGAGATAAGGAACCTTCAAAGCTTTCTTCTCTAGAAAGACTAAGCCTAAAAATACAATTTGGTACTTGAAGGTGGACCATACGTGAACAAAATAGAAAGTCAAAAATTTCCAAATGATGTGTGCAATGAGTGAGAGTGAGAGTGTGAGAGAGAGAGAGGGAGATAGGGATCAACAAGAGGAAAATTATTTATAAATTCAAATGAGAAATCCTAAGTGATAAGAGAAAGATAGATGGGACCTATATTGCTTATGGATGCACAAATTTCCATACATTAAAATTTCTTTATGAAGCTCTCTCTCTCTCTCATCATGTCTTATGTATTTCCAAATCTCTCTCTCTCTCTCTCTCTCTCTCTCTCTCTCTCTCTCTCTCTCATCATGTCTTATGTATTTCCAAATCGTAGTGGTGCTCAATTTTAGAGCTCATGGGTTACACCTAGCCTATTATTTATTGCACAAGATAGGGAAAATGATTGCGTGTATTTGGCAAGGGAGAAAGAAGAACACTGAGTAGGAAATGGTGAGCACTTTGCTATGTTTGGACACTCATAGACCCGTGTCCAAATCGCTGCTTGAATTGGCTCAAACATGGCAGCCAACGGGGATCACATCACCTCTAATTTTGGCAGTGTGTAAGCTATTCAATGCCCAATTTCAACATGGTGCAGCCTCATTGCACATGACTTCTTGATTTGGTGAGCACCTTCATAATGTGTAATGGGTATGAGTCCCTTGCCCTTGCCTCTAGCTCTACGCATCCAAACCCACTGTGTTTCAATATGCAGTAGGTCTCCGGGGGGGTAGGAGAGAGAGAGAGAGAGAGAGAGAGAGAGAGAGAGAGAGAGAGAGAGAGAGAGAGAGAGAGAGAGACTGGCATTGCTAAAATGTTGGGCTAGTCATTGATCAAAGTCATTAGGCTTAGCAAGACATCAAACTAGCCTCTCAAAAGGTAGGAGAAGGAGGTGAGAAGAAGTCAATAGATGCAAAGCATAGGAGTTTGGCTAAGGAAATCCCAACAGCATATAAAGGAGTTGTTGTAGTTGGCATAATTCCCAGAGCATCAACAAGTGGGTAGAGCTTGGGCAAGCCAGTAGGCATTTTTATGAGCATTTCAAAATGCCTTCAAAAATAGTGTTGTCAAGGCCTAGGCTCCACAGGGTGGCAAGGCTCATAGACGCCTCTACAGGTTGCATCTTGAAACGCCCTTGTTGGTAAGGCAAACAAAGCACTTTGCACATAACTTCTCAAAACGCAGGTGGTCGACGACAGAGCATCTCAAAACGCTCCAAATTGTGGAGACAGAGTGGTCACCATCAACACCTCTCAAAACGTTGCCATAGAGCAAGGTGCAGATGGTAGTAGGCAAGCTACCTGCATATCAAAACCCTCCCAGTGGATATCTTGTTGGTGACAAGCAAGAAGTTAAAAGAAGGCTACAAAAATTAAAGGGTAACATCAAAAGTTTGAAATTGGCAAGATCCCACACTCCATAAGGATTTTATGAAAATATAGCTTTTCAAAACGGCCTTTTCAACAACTATGGTTGTATCCTTCAAGGATTTGGATGGGCGTAGCAGATAAAGAGCTATCGGATACTAGAAAACTAGATAGGAAAGAGAATAGCTCGATGGAGATTGATCAAACGGTACATGTTGATCTAGAAAATGATGAAGAACATCCAAAATCCAACAGTTTGCTTCAAGCACCAAGCGATACATCCATAAAGAGTTCAAAAAACAATCTTTCCCCACTAAGTATAATAGATTTGTTTAGGGTTTGTATTTTATCAACACAATTACATATTTCCTATTAAAAGCCTTATTTTAGAATGTCAGTTTTGTTTTTTCCATGTCAAAATTTTGTAATGCCACACATAAGTGGTAAGACCTCCCAAAACAAATGTTGTCAGTGTGTAGTCCCAATTCTCATGAGGTTATTGGGTACACCTTAAACCCAAGGTTTGGAAGTTAACCAAAACTCCATTTGTTGGTAGCTCAACAGGAGTTTTACCAAACACTGAGCAAAGTTTTTCAAGAAACCTATAACCCGAGCGAGTCTCTTAATTGGTGAGCCTCCTACATAGTGCCATTATGCTTTTATGATTCCCAACAGCCTATGTAAACATTTTGTTGGTAAGGTCCTGCAAGACCTCCCTCAAAGTCCCAACCTTTTGCAATGTAGCGCAGTTCATGAAGACTTACCTTTGGAATATTGTGAGCTATAATTAGTTCACACATCGTTAAAACAAAAAATTGATATGTAGTGTATTTCTAAGTAGCTAAACTTGAGAAATCCAAAGGCTGGATTTGAGCTTCAGATTAAGAAAACATTCAAATTTTACAAGTTTTAGTGTAAAAGTTAGCTTAATGCTTCAAATTTAACCTAAAATTGGGAGGATTGCAAGCAATGTTTGAAAAAACTAGCGGTGTACTATATTTTTATTGGCCTCAATTGAGAAATCCCGGCTTCACTTGAGCTTTCCCTCAAGAAAATTGCTAAATTTAACGAGTTTTAGTGTAAAAATGGGCAATGCTTTAAATTTTAACATAAAACTTGGAGGTTTTCAAGTGTACCTTTTCTACATCAATGGAGAATGCGTCTTCTTCCGACCCTCCAACTTTTAAGTGTGCCCTTTTTCACATTGGTTGAGGATGTTTTTTTAAAAAAAATTCTAGAACTGCCACAATAGTTTTAATCAAAACTATATTTTTGAGAATGCATGAAGGCACTCTACTGGAGAGAGAGCATGTGATAGAGAGAGAGAGACAGAGAGACATAAATAGTCAAGAATACTCCCTTGCGATGTATAAAGGAGATCGTATAAAAGTAATGGCCATGCTTGAAGTTTCGGCTTTGTTGTGCTTGAAGCAGACATAGACCAGTCCACCAATAGAGAGAGAGAGAGAGAGAGAGAGAGAGAGAGAGAGAGAGAGAGAGAGAGAGAGAGAGAGAGAGAGAGAGAGAGAGAGAGAGAGAGAGAGAGAGAGAGAGAGTACAACATGACACTGAAAGCAGCACAACAATAAGACAGCCACTTGCCACCCACGAGAACATGCCTTGAACTGACTTCAAGGGCACATGGTGGCGTGTGGTGCTAAAGAGAGAGAGAGAGAGAGAGAGAGAGAGAGAGAGAGAGAGAGAGAGAGAGAGAGAGAGAGAGAGAGAGAGAGAGAGAGAGAGAGAGAGAGAGAGTCCAACATGACACTGAAAGCAGCACAGTAACAGGCTAATGACTTGCCACGAGAACATGTGATTCCTCCTCTTGTACTTGCTTGGAGACCCTCTCCAACATCTCAAGACGCTCTTGCTGGAGCGCAACACCTCCGTTTCTCTTCATTCATATTGTTGTTCTCATCAAAGGACGTTGTACCCAGACAAGTGGTAGTATCACTACACTGGATTACCCATGGCAAGCTGCGAAGCATGAGAGAAGTCAGTTTCCTACTGGTCGTTGCTCGTGCTTTTTAGCATCATGCCTTGTAAACGAGGCTTGCCAGCCATATTTCATGCCTCCCACTCCTTGCTTTAATCATCCTCCTCCTCTTCCTCACTCCATGGATGCCCTACTACTCCAACAATGCCTACAATGGCCTCCCATGCAAAAATTCAGTAGTGCTACGTACATTACATATTGGGACAAAAGGGTTAGCTGGGATGATAATCTTCCTAACATGGGTGTTGGAGCATTGTCGACAATCTCTTAGCACAGAATGAGCAAAGATCAACACCATCGTGAAAGCATCCAACATCCTTTTTCTAGACGAGCATGATGTCATTGGTGAGATGGCAAGCCAAGGAGTTGACCTAGCAAGCCAAGGCAAAACTCTTGAAAAATTATGGTTGAAAGTGTTAGAGCTTGAGACACACCTTAATACCAGCAAAAGAGAGCTTGCAGTAGCTCTAATTAAGCTCTCAAAGTACAACAAAAAGTTTGTCCCTTTTTGAGAAGAAGATGTTGCAACTGCCACAACCAACCTCAATGCCTTTATGTTTGCATCTTCCAACTCTACATACCTTGGATTTGATGAGTTTTGCTTGAATGAGATTTTGGGAGATCTCACTCAACATGCTGAGTTGTAAAAGTATTTTCTTCTATTTTTTTAATCATTCAAGAGATCTTTGTAATCATTCTATGTGGTCAGCTCAAATATTTATCGCTTAGTGTCTTTTTCAACCATGTACATGAATTGTATAAAGATGTGTAACAAAAAAGTAATAGACAGCATGACAAAGAGTGACATAGTGATATCATCGTGACAAGAAGTACATCATACCTCTTGGCCAACAAAACAAAGTGTATTACAAGTACATTGTACCAAAAATCATTTTCAACAATGTCATCACAATCAAACACTGGAACCATGTCATCAACTTCTTCCATGTCTAAACATTTTGAAGCCACTTCCCACTTTGACTTGCTGTCACTTTGACCTCAACAACAAAAGCCGCATGCATTTGCTTTATACCAAAGCAATTTTCTTTCGCTCTAATCACAATGTTGGTTGAAGCATGTAACAATATCATATTAAAAAACACATGTACCAAAGCATCGTCTCATTTTCACTATAATCTATTTCTTTTGTAGTGTGTAGCAAGTCAAATGAAGACCAATTCCTCTCGCAACTATCACTTGAAGCAACAATAGATAATATTTTGATAGCTACATGTTACAATTATATCTTCTCTCCACTATATTCTTTCAACCACATAGGCGCATTGACCACATAGTTAATGTGTCAAGGATCACCAAACATACCAAATTTATTTTCATAGTCAATGAGTTGGTGAAATGCATCTTTTCCTCCATCAAGCCCTAAGAGTTGCATGCACATAATTTTGAAACCACTCATCACTTTAGAACTTGAGTATTGTGAATGGAGTTGAAATTTTGGATTCAAATAAATGTTGTGCTATGTAACAATGTGTGCATTTGTGCCCATCGTAATTCTACACATAATACCGAATTTTTTTGTCCCTTCCAGCCTTGAAATTCCTTGAGCTTTTCAATGGCTTCTGAAATATACCAATACACCTTTAAAAAACAAAAGAATCTTTATCACCAATGGCACAACAAGTCAACAAAGGCTTTAGTAACATTGACAACCTTTTCCATATTTCTCCAAAACACTAGAGAATTGATGAGTTAAGTACACTTAATGTTGTAGCTTGATAGCTGGGATATTTGCTAAGCCATGCATTCCATTGCATGTCGGCAACTATCTCCACCAGTGCATAACGTTTCTAGCGTTGACAACATGTAATATGCAATAGCAAACCTAGTCACACAAAAGATTTGTATTGCCTTGTTAGGCGACTTTGTTCTGAATAAAGCATATGAAAATAGACGCTCTCTAATGAATTTTATTATTGTGTTTTCTTCCAGTAGAGTGGTATTTATTTTTTCAACTTTGCCAATTTCTTTTAAAAGAAAATTGATAGTATGTGCACCACATGATACCCATGTTAATTTTGGGTACTTTTCTTGAATTGCAAGACCTACGCCTTTATAATTTGTTGCATTGTTAGCGGCAATGGCTGCTACATTCCTTGGCTCTCCAGCTTTTGATATGGCACACTCATATATCTTTGAAAAGAAAAGGAATTGTTTTTTCTTTCAAAGACGTGTTAATGGCTTCTAAGAATACTGAATCTTGGGGACAAATCAACATCACATTGATTAAAGGATTCTTCTGACAATCGGTCCATCCATCCAAGTCTATTGTCACGGAAACCGAATAATAGAGATCGACAACAAAAGATAGAGAAAGAGATCTTTGTATTGATGAATCTTTGTAGAGTTTTGATACAACAGAGGAGTAATTGAATATGGGTGCACTCCGTTGTACAGAGCTCAAACCTCCCGACCACCCTCGAGCTTCAGTTCACTTGCATGAAGCGTCTCACTCGCACTCGCACTCGCACTCGCACTCGCACTTGTCATAGGAACCGAATAATAGAGATAGATAGCAAAAGGTAGAGAAAGAGATCTTTGTATTGATGAATCTTTGCAGACATTTGATACAATAGAGGAGCAATTGATTATGGACGCACTCCGTTGTACGGAGCTCGAACCTCCCGACCACCCCCGAGCTTCAGTTCGCTTGCATGCAGCGTCTCACTCGCACTCGCACTCGCACTCGCACTCTCACTCTCACTCGCACTCGCACTCGCACTCGCAGAAGAGGAGATCTGTGAATGATCCCCAAATGCACCATCCGTCGTTCTTTAATCCTTCTTTTCCTCAAAAAGCATGCGGCTTCTCAAAATAGTCGCTTTTTAGGCGTTCAATCAACTCGATTTTCGCACCAAGTATACCTGCAAGAATAAGATAAGAACGTGATCGCTGAGCGATCCGTAAAGGTTAGATTTTTATCATGACACTTTGCACAGATCCGGTTTCACAAACTGATTTCTGCATCGCCTACAAAATAATGAAAAGAACATACTCGTGCAACCAATTCAACATGATAATCAAAGTAAAAAAACATAATTATATACCTTCATAATCTCAATTGCAATACTCTACCATGAAGAAACAATCCACTTCTTGGTTGATAGCAAGGAGAGCTGTATGATGTTGTATGTCTGTCTGTCCCTGTGTATACTACACTGCTGCTGCCTTTTGTTTGTTTTCATCATAACTTCTACAAACAAACTCAAAATAGAGCAATCCAGGTACTCAAAACGAAGGGAATAGGTCTGGTCTACAAGGTTGCGCGAAAATAATTGCGAAAAACGTCTCTGTTTGGCTAAAAGAGCAACTTTTAGGTCGTGACTCATAAAACCTCTATTTTTGGGTCTCCACTACTTTTACAACTTATTTTAAGCCTACCCATGCATTTTAAGCTAAAACACATAAATATAAAACATTGATATTAATAAAAATCTCAATTTTATTGCTCATAGACAGACTATCTGTTATTCATTAATCTTTATCAAATACGTATTTAGTGTATTATTCAAAAAAAGAATATATGTTCTCTCTTAATATCTCAAACTCATTCATATAAGCTCTATTTAATAGACTATTCAACAATCTTTCAAATCGTGCTAAACGAAAGATATGCCCTGCTATATTCTTTTTGACTTTAAGAACTTCGAAGATTAGTTCTATTACATTCTCCCCTTATCAAAATTAACTATGTCCTCAGAGTTGGTAAGAGAGAGAAATTCTCTTTGCAAAACACTAAGATCAACCCATGATGCATCCTCTATTGGATAGTTCTGCCACTTAATCAAAACTTCCACAATGTCTCTATTTCTCAGATGTATAACACGCCTATCTAGCACTAAGTCTGGTTCTATAGTCAATATTCCGTCATCTTGCAACTTAGAGTTGTCTTGAAAAACATGATTCACATTAGGAACATACTTTTTCAATAAACTCACATGAAATACAAGATACACTTTAACATGAAAAGGCAATCCAATTTGTAGGCTAATGAACCAATGCGCTTCAAAATTTTAAATGGCCTAGCAAATCCTGGAGACAATCTTCTATCCTTTCCAAGAATCAAATGAGACTTCTCGGGAATAACCTTTAAGAAAACCATATCACTAGTTTCATACTCCACAACACGATGTTTCTTGTCATAATGCAATTTATGTCTCTTTTGAGATTCTCTAATATTTCCCCTCATTTTGGCCAACTCGCTATCCATTTTTTCAAGCATCTCACGTGACAGTTCTACCTTATTCCTCGAATTAAGAAAATGAATAGGTGTAGTACAGTTATAGCCATACATTGCCTCAAACGGAGTCATCCTAATAGATGAATGATATGAACTGTTATATGCAAATTCAACCAAAGGCAGATATTCATTCCAATTAGATTGGTTTTCATTGACATACATTCGTAACATATCTTCTAGAATACGATTCACTCTCTCCGTTTCCCCATCAGTTTGAGGATGAAAAGCAGTAGACATGAGATACTGGGTACCTATAGAGTCAAAAGTCGCTCTCCAGAAATGAGAAGTGAACTTAGAATCTCTGTCAGACACTATACTCTTGGGTATGCCATGCAAATGAAATATCTCTTTCACAAACAAGCGTGCAATGGTCAATGCAGCATCACTTATTTTTACAGGAAAGAAGTGAGCTTGTGTTGTGAGTCTATCTACCACCAGAAAGATCGAATCATACCCTCCACGAGTAGTAGGAAGTCTAATGATAAAGTCCATGGATATACACTCCCACTTCTGTAAAGGAATGTCTAAGGGTTGAAGGTCACCAGGCATCCTCTTATGCTCAATCTTAACTTGTTGACATTGAAAGCACTCACACACATAATTCTTAACATCCAATTTCATACTCGCCCAAAAGAATGAGGTTTTAATCTTTTCATATGTCTTATTTAATCCAGGATGACCAGAAAAAGGTGAATTATGACACTCATGTAGAATTTGACTCTTAAAAGAAGAATTTGTAGGAATACACAAGCGGTTATAACAATACAGATTTCCCTTATACAAGTGATATCTGTTTTCATACATCTCACCAATATTCTCACGCAAGAATTTCAAAATAGGCATATAAAAGGAATCATTTTCAACTTCAGCATGTATCTCATCAATCAAATTGGATCGCACAACAGTCAACAAATTACACATGGGTCTATGACTCAATGCATCTGCAACTTTATTTTCTTTTTCACACAAATACTTCAAATCAAAGTCATACTCAGCCAGCAATTCAATCCATCTTATTTGTCTGTTATTTAACAATGGCTGAGTGAAAATATACTTCAAGTTTTGATGATCAGTACGCAATTCAAATTTTACACCAAGCAAGAGATGACGCCAATGCTTCAATGCATGAACAACATCAAGCAATTCTAGATCATGTGTTGCATAGTTCAATTCATGTCGTCTTAATTTCCTAAACTCATATGCAACCACTCTTCCTTCTTGTGTCAAAACACAACCTAATTTTTCACCACTAGCGTCACAGGACACAACAAATGGTTTGCCCATCTCAGGAACTTTTAAAACATAATTTTCTGCTAGTTTAGCCTTCAAGGTCTCAAAAGCAGTCTCACAGCTAGAAGTCCACACAAAACCCTTGTCTTTCTTGGTCAATTCGGTCAAAGGACTTGCTATCTTAGAGAAATCTTTAATGTGTGCTCTCTCATATTGTGCTAGACCCAAAAAGCTTCTTACATCTCTTACTAACATAGTCTTAACTTTATCAAGATCAATTTGAATCCCCTCTTTAGAAATCACTCTTCCCAAATACACAATCTGATCCTTTGCAAAAGAATACTTACTTGCTTTGGCATACAAATTATGTTCACACAAAACCTCAAATGTTTTCTTTAAGTGTAATGCATGATCTTCTTCATTCGTAGAATACACAAAAATATTATCCAAGAATACCAGAATGAAGTCATCAAGATACGGGTAAAAAATATTATTCATTAAGCACATGAAGGTTGCTGGTGCATTAGTCAAACCAAAAGCAAGAACTGTAAATTCATAACGCCCATAACGTGTATAAAAAGCAGTCTTTGGAATGTCCTCGACCTTAAGGCGGATTTGATGGTAGCCAGTCAACCTTTGAAAATATTGTGGCACCACTCAAATGGCTAAGCAATTCATCTATGTGAGGAAGAGGATATTTGTTCTTAATGGTCTGTTTGTTTAACCCCCTGTAGTCAATGCATAACCTATATGTACCATCCTTTTTCTTTTGGAATAACACAGGACTACCCCAAGGAGATACACTAGGTTTAATGAAACCCTTTTTCAAAAGATTATCAAGTTGTAACTTGAGCTCTTTAATCTCATCAATATTGAACCTGTATGGAGCCCTTGAATAAGGTGTTGCTCCGGGATATAGATCTATGGCATGGTCTACCTCTCTAGGCGGAGGTATACCAGGAAGATCGTCCGAAAACACATCCTTAAATTCATGTAAGAGATCCTCTACAAATTCTAGATTTGTCTCTTTCTGTTTATCCACGGATTCTTTTTTTAATATCATTAGCAAACACAAGAAACGTCTCACACTCTTATCTAAGTCACCTTATGAATTCAATGGCCAAAACTAGATTTAGGATCTCTTTCTTTTCACGAAGAATGTGACTTATCATCATCAAATATTAAAGATATATTTTTCTTTCTTAACAATCAATCAAAACATGATTTTCAATCATCTAATTGATACCATAACATCATGCATATCAATGTTTATGATATAGAAATCATCTTTATGCTTTCGACTCTTCAAAGAAAAAAAATAAAAAATTCTACTAACTCTTTCGTGAAACTATTATTACCACTGGTTAAGTCCACAAGTTTTTTAACTTCTTGATTTAATTTCAAGTTTAATTTCTCAATCAATTTAGACGATAAGAAGCAATGAATACTATCCAAATCAATTAAGAAATTCAAATTTTAATCTCAACTTCTACGCATAAATTCGATCTCACAGAAGCTTTCAAAGGACATATCAAAGACATAAAACATCACAAAGAAGGGGTAGATGACTTACCTTTATCGTACGTATCGCCAAAAATCTCCAATTGAGCCTTCTTGGTATGTATTGTCTTATCGATCACCTTGCTCAAGCATTCGAAAGTCTGGTGGTCGTGTTCTCGATATTGAAAGTATAATCCAAATCTTTGAGTTCTTCAATCCACGCTTCTAAATCTTCGCATATCTTTCTTATGCCATCAAAATCTTTAAGCTTAGCCTTCGTTAAGAATGATTTGGTTGTCGCTTTTCCCATATCGTCATCATTTCTTTTTCGCATTGACGACCTCTACGTCCACCACCACCATCACCACTATCACCACCGCCAGGTGCCCCAACGTCGCCACAATGATTATTGTTTCCTGGTGGAGTAGCATGGTTTTTTTTTTTGCCTTCATGTTTGCCATCAAGGTCCACATAGATATTAAGCTCTCGTGCTGCTTTGCCCCGCAGAGCCTCAGCACGCTCCTGATTTGAAATTTCCAGATCTTCTCGTAGTCATCGAATCAGGTCTTCTTGCTCCTTTATCTTCTTCTCGTATCCGTCCATGTCCAGAATCAACCGCTTGCTCTCATACCAATTGTCACGGAAACCGAATAATAGAGATCGACAGCAAAAGATAGAGAAAGAGATCTTTGTATTGATGAATCTTTGTAGAGTTTTGATACAACAGAGGAGAAATTGAATATGGGCACACTCCGTTGTACGGAGCTCGAACCTCCCGACCTCCCCCGAGCTTCAGTTCGCTTGCATGCAGCGTCTCACTCGCACTCGCACTTGTCACAGGAACCGAATAATAGAGATAGATAGCAAAAGGTAGAGAAAGAGATCTTTGTATTGATGAATCTTTGCAGACATTTGATACAACAGAGGAGCAATTGATTATGGACGCACTTCGTTGTACGGAGCTCGAACCTCCCGACCACCCCCGAGCTTCAGTTCGCTTGCATGCAACGTCTCACTCGCACTCGCACTCGCACTCGCACTCGCAGAAGAGGAGATCTGTGAATGATCCCCAAACGCACCATCCGTCGTTCTTTAATCCTTCTTTTCCTCAAAAAGCATGCGGCTTCTCAAAATAGTCTCTTTTTAGGCGTTCAATCAACTCGATTTTCGCACCAAGTATACCTGCAAGAATAAGATAATAACGTGATCGTTGAGCGATCTGTAAAGGTTAGATTCTTATCATGACACTTTGCACAGATCCGGTTTCACAAAGTGATTTCTGCATCGCCTACAAAAGAGTCAAAAGAACATACTCGTGCAACCAATTCAACATGATAATCAAAGTAAAAAAACATAATTATATACCTTCATAATCTCAATTGCAATGCTCTACCATGAAGAAACAATCCACTTCTTGGTTTATAGCAAGGAGAGCTGTATGATGTTGTATGTCTGTCTGTCCCTGTGTATACTACACTGCTGCTGCCTTTTGTTTGTTTTCATCATAACTTCTACAAACAAACTCAAAATAGAGCAATCCAGGTACTCAAAACGAAGGGAATAGGTCTGGTCTACAAGGTTGCGCGAAAATAATTGCGAAAAACGTCTCTGTTTGGCTAAAAGAGCAACTTTTAGGTCGTGACTCATAAAACCTCTATTTTTGGGTCTCCACTACTTTTACAACTTATTTTAAGCCTACCCATGCATTTTAAGCTAAAACACATAAATATAAAACATTGATATTAATAAAAATCTCAATTTTACTGCTCATAGACAGACTATCTGTTATTCATTAATCTTTATCAAATACGTCTTTAGTGTATTATTTAAAAAAAGAATATATGTTCTCTCTTAATATCTCAAACTCATTTATATAAGCTCTATTTAATAGACTATTCAACAATCTTTCAAATCGTGCTAAACGAAAGATATGCCCTGCTATATTCTTTTCGATTTTAAGAACTTCAAAGATTAGTCCTATTACATCTATAGTACACCCAAAGGTAGGAACATATTCCAACACTGTACGTTTGAATGTACTTTCTACCTTATCTTTACTTTGTCAACATCACAAATCCTTTTTTGGTGGTGCTCATCAATGTGTCTTTGAAGATAAGGTTGTGCACTACATTGAATGGAGTACCACATGTAAGAAATGTTTGCATTCACTTCAAATGCAGGATGTATAACCACTTTTTATCAAAATCTTGATGACGATTTTGATCAATAGATATACCTCTTCCAGTACCATTGGTATAATTTCTCTTTGAATGAGATGCATGACTAGATGGCCTGCTTCAAAGGATGTTGTACCATGCACCTCACTCTAGGAACAAAGATTAGGAAAATTTTTCTCTCTATTTAGAGTGCACATCGGATCCCTCTCCTTATGTGAAATAGGTCCTTCTTGATCCATTGAATCAGTTCTTCCTAGAGTATGATCGCTTTTGCACAACCCTTTATTTTTACTCTCAAGGATAGCCTTTACCTTTTGTCCACTGAATCATGATATCTTCCATAGATGTCTCGTGGAGGTAAACCACAAGGTCTAGAATTTTGAACAAATGCTCTTTGATCCTAGTAGCATTACCATTGAACACATGGTGACAAGACTTGCACTTCAAGCAAGATGTAGTTTTTTCTAGCGCTATTTCATGCACGTACGTCCACTCATGACCATGAACCATGATGAACAAAAGAGATCTGAAAAAATAGAAAATTGTAAGTTTGATCCTTCTTTGAACCACACACCTGAAGTACACAATTTATTCATTGAGTATGTCAAAAAATTGATAGCAAGTAGTCAAACCATATCATGTAGCAATTTTTATTGGTTTATACATCTACAAATGATAAGAATCATACCCTAAACAATATTTCATCGCATCGAGTCATCTTGAATTATGCTCCAACACAATGCAATAATTAATAAATGATCAATTTTAGATTCTAGCTACATTATCATGCTTTTTTACAAATAACATTTGTAAAAACAATCTACATTGATCGTTGCATATCTTCCTGGAAGTGTGAGCAACTAATCTAACACAACAAGGTGATAACATTATTGTAATTGAAGCACTTCTAATTGAACAAGATAAACATCAAGTACGACCAATCAACTTCAATTAAAGTTCTTCTCGAAAGTGCGACCACTACTCTAACACAATAAGGTGATAACATTATTGTAATGGAAGCACCTCTAGTAGTACAAGATGAACATCAAGTACAACCAAGAAACTTCAATTAAAAATCTTGGTCAAACTTCTGCCATGTGTGAGTATACCACGCTAGCATCAGGACTCAGAGAAATCCTTAATTCTATATTCATTTTGAAGCGTGAGATAAACTCAAACACAACAAAAATAAATGATTCAAACTTATTTAAATGTATGGAATATATAGCACAAAATCTTAGACACAATACAATACTATAATCTAAATCTAAGTAAATAAAAATCATAAACATTAATTTATATCATGTGCAAGTGTATATTCGAGTACAGTTTCTAGTCTCTCAAGAAAAAACTCTAAGTCTATAATTTTTACACTAAAAGTATTACGTTTACCTTTTGCTTCATGGAAGTGAAATCTAAAACAAAAAATTTAATTCACAATTATTTAAAATAAAATCAAAAATCAGACTATTAGGTCTCCCCAATCTTAGGAAAATAAAATTTCTTTCAAAACATATTAAGTGAATAAGTGAAGGGTGAGTTTAGGAAATGAAAAGACAAATGAAGGTGGAAAGTCAAAGGACGAATGAAGATGGAAAGTCAAAAGACAAATGAAGATGGAAAGTCAAAAGACATTTTGTGTACATATAAATAGGTGTTTCTCTACTCTTTCATTTTTTTTATCGTTTTCTTCTTATTTCTCTTTAGCGTTCTCCTTGCGTCCCGCCCCCCCCCCCCCCCTCTCTCTCTCTCTCTCTCTCTCTCTCTCACACACACACACACACACACACACACACACAAAAAATGATGTATCCATCTTTACGAGCTAATACTGTTACAAATCTACGTGCTTCGTCATTGCCCTTTGCTATGTGCTATAAACTAGCGCATCGGTTTTTTTGGCTGAGGGAATCTTTGAATTAGCAATACCTATTTAATTGTTTCGAAGCCATTATGAATATTTTTAATTTAGGTATTCTTCAAGTAACCAATAACATTCGAAAAGAAGGTGAAAAAATGATTATCTCTAGTGCAAGTAAACATGTTTACTCTAGCACAAAGGAAAATAATCCCCATTTATGATATGTATCCATCTGCAAGTGTGAGTATATACATCACAATCATAGACGGCTTAAAATCCTAATCTTCTCCTCTTTAAATGTGTGAAAACTTGAACACAAAAATAATGAAGTTCTAATTTTTAAAATTGATAAATAAATATTAAATACAAAAAATAAAAACAAAAAAAAATTCTACTACAAATTCTAATAAACAAAATTTAAATATACAATTAGCAACTAAACTTTATAAATAGCTTAAATCTTTATTTTTTTTCTTTTAGTTTTGCAAATATCTAATTGAAAAAGAGAGAGAACTACTTTTTTCAAAATAAAATGATATTTATTTGTGTCAAATGGTGTTGGGAGAGCACTAGCGGTATGCTATATACTAACAATCATTCGATCAAAATTTTCTTCAATCGAAGAAACTGTTGATCGGAATTATCTTTGATTGAAGTGAAGAGAAATAATTCATGGGACCGATTTCAATGACGTATCCCTGTATGATATGATTTTTTTATTTTTCCAAACTTATTATATGCCCATTAAACACGTATAATGCGTTTAATATTTTATGTATAATGCAACTTAGGGCCAAACTATTTGCTGCATAGCTATCACTTGCACTTCTCATTGATTTTCTATCATCATCTTGTATTGAGACTCCATCCTCACATCTATACACCTTGGCGCGAGTATGCTCATGCGCTCCCCAAGGTGTGTTGTGCGGTGTGCTCTCAAGCATGCTATGTGGCATGGTCGCTATAATGGAAATGGCCTATGAACTTTGAGAACAGTGAAATTAAGAGAATAAGAGTGAGCATTTTTGTGAGATTACGTTGAGAACATAGAGGGTGAACTTAATTGATGGTAGCAACATTAACATAGTACTTAATTAACTTGTCATGAACAATACTTTTGCAAGAGAGAGAGAGTATTAGGGAACGACAATAGTTGAGGACCAGATTTACTTGGAGTCGGTCCCCCCTCCAAAAGGTGTTTGTATTATAGATTCTCCCATCAAGAGAGACTTGTTACAATACAATCTTTGTGTTCCTTGTGACCTTGGTGATGCTATGAGGATGGGAAGCTTCATGCATCACGAGCAAAACATAAACTTTGCAAAAAAAAAAAAACTATCCCAAGCCTCAGTGCCAAGGCCTCAAACACCTTCGAAGGTGGAGAGAGCTAGCGCGTAATGAGGGTAGGGAAGAGGAAGAATATCATCCATAGGAGAAAGAAATAATTCCTCACTTATCATCACTCTTCTTGCTTAGCATAGCATAATAGCATAGTAATGAAGACGAAGAAGATGGCCATTGAAGCATGGCTCTTGGTTGGATTTGCATTCCATAGCCAAGAGTGTTGGTGTAGGTTCTCCGCTTCTCAACAAGCTTCGAGAAGGAGATGGAGCTCCTGCACTTGCACTCCACACAATGTGAGAATGGAGTTCTTGCACTTTGCACTCCACACAAGGAGATGGAGCTCTTGCACTTTGCACTCCACACAATGTGAGAATGTGTGTGTGTGTGTGTGTGTATGTGTGTGTGTGTGTGTGTATGTGTGTGTGTGTGTGAGTATATCCCCCTCTCATGCTTGGTCCACACCTCTCTCTCTCTCTCTCTCTCTCTCTCTCTCTCGTATTATTTAATTATTTCATTTGGACATGTGTCCTCTTTTTCCTCTTTGAGAGAAAGAACTTAATTATTTATTCTTATGTTTCTAAATTCCCATTGGACCCTTTTAACACCTATCCAATATGTGAGGTCCCTACCCCACCGTATCCAACGGCGGATCTAATGGTGAACCTGGTGGCCACTAGATCTATAGCGTAAGCAAACAAAGTGGTTCAGGGTTCAACTAGTTGACAATCTCTCATCACGAAGTGAGTCGAGTTCGAGCCTACTAGCAATGAGATCTAGCTCCACCTCGCAGGGGAAGCGTACTTATCCTATCTAGCGATCCTAAGACCCACCTTCCAAGAGGAGAGAAACCTCGAGTGCCTTTTTCTCCATGTTTCAGAGGCACGTATACTTGAGACCTCGCCGCTCTAGGGGCAATGAGTATTACTAGTATCGATTTAAACACCATGGAGATAGAGAGTTCCCGACCAATCGGGACCACCCTTCTCATAGGCATTGGCAACCTGAGCCAAGCCACCACTTTCCACCCCCACACTCACACTTCCTTGTGTGTCCTAATTACTACCACAGTGGTTGTTCAACATAAACATTCCTTGATTAGATTCCTAATCACAATGTTCGTTAAGACAACCCTTCAACCAGTATTGTACTCTAGTAAAAATTCTACTCAAACTTATTCATTAAAATTACAATGTTCTGGAGGTACAACATCCCCCTTCAACCCTTCAACCCTTCAACAATGTTCGTTAAGACAACCCTTCAACCAGTATTGTACTCTAGTAAAAATTCTACTCAAACTTATTCATTAAAATTACAATGTTCTGGAGGTACAACATCCCCCCTCCAGCGAGAGTTTACTCCTCCTGTTGTCGCCTAGCTGCCCATACAACTAGGTATGTCCACCGCATAAAAAGCACGACATGGACATTCCCACCGCATAGAAATCAAGACGTGGGTTCCCACCACATAGAAAGCAAGTCGTGGGTATCCACCGCATAAAAATCAAGTCGTGGATTCAAGATCCCTTAACCAAGAACTCTGCCCCCTGTGTGATCAGTAGGGGGATCATGGCTAATTCAACATTTGGAAATAGAATGAACATGTCGAGCTAAATTTTCCCTAGCAGACATTCTTTCCTATGGCAAACAGTATATCCATCAATCATTTCTTTCCTACCTTAGACTTAAATGTACAATGAATTCAAATGCCGAGATTTCCGTCGGATTTCTCCAACATATTTGGGGATATGTTCTTTCCTAGCTAAACGTGTGCAATGTTAATTAAACAACTGAATAAAATTGTGACCTACCTCTTCCATTTCTTCGTCTCAATGGCTCGTGAGATGGCCGGTGCTTGTTCGTCCACGGGAGCTTTTCCCTTTCCATTCACATTGCTCGTTCCCGCTTCGCGGTCGTGGGCACCACCGAAGCGATTTCTATTAAGCGGAGCCATTTTATACTCACTACTTTAATGATAACCTTGAAGAAAAAGAGCTAAAGTCCGAGAGCATCATAACAAACCAAATAGTAGATTAGAATCATTGAAGGGTCCTTCTTATGCAAGGGTTAGATTTTTCCTTCGAGACCTAGCAATTTTATGGGTAATACTTTACTTATCCTATAGAAACCGGCCCTAAATTTAATTACTTGGCTCAGATGATTAAGGAATTTCAAATTTTTACTAATTAATTTACAAGAGAGATGGATTAAACAAGCTCAATCACTTTACTAGTGTAATAAGAAAGTTGTAGACTTACCGCATGCATAAGTGTTAGGAAATTTTCTTCTTAGTGGCCTAATGAAGGATTAATTTTACCTTAATCACATCTTAATGTGTGAGAAAATTGAATCTAATTTAATTACAACATTATTGAGTGGTAAAAGAATGAATTTCATCAAATCAACATTGTTACCCGACTGACAATTAATTAACTATGCTGCCTAGAGAGATAAATCTCTTCTAATCCTGTATTAATCATAGATTAAAAATTATGAATGGCTGCATAAATTAGCTAATTAGATGATGATTATGTAATGGAATATAGCTATGTAAATTTAGAGAGAAACTATTGGGAATTATAGCTAGGATTAAGCATAGTAGATGAGGTATTTGGAGAATAATGAAGAGAATTAAGAAGAGAAGGAATTTAACCATGATTACAGTGATTAGGGTCTGAGAATCCTCTTGATTTTCTGATCCAAATGAATCCTCAAGATGAGAATTTCGGCAGCACCTCCCTCTTTGCTTCTCCTTCAAAAACTGTGTGTGTGCCGACAGCACCTTTCCAAGGTGTGTGTGTATGTGTGTGTGTACTGTGTGTGTGTATGTGTGTGTGTGTACTGGGTGTGTGTGTGTGTGAGCATGTGTGTGTGTGAGCACACCTTTAAATAGGCTCCTCAAGGCTGAAAATTGATCTGGGTTGCTATAAGCATCTGAGTGAGCACTCAGTTAATGCATTGCCAAGTCTAGTTGCTTACCCACCAAGTGTCCAGTTGGTCAGTTTAACTGGCTCTCACACCCACTCTCTAGCATGGAAACTCTCCTACAACTCCCACAAGGCAAGAGGGCGCCCCCTAGCTGCTAAAGCTGACTCAGAGTGGCCTGGAACCTGCTCTTACACAGCCTCGAGCCCCGGTGCCTCCCTGGATAATTTTTGGAAAATTTGGTTTTAGGCTAAAACGGGTCATACGAGTCGGAATTTGATGCCAAAAATTGCTATACTAAGCTCTAACTAAGGCGTACTGGTCTGAGTACGTGCCATATTTAGCAGCCCGCGAAGTCCAAAAATGCATTTTTTCAAATTTGGGATACGGGTGCAGTTTTTCGAGACGGTCGAGACTAGACGGGTCGGGTGACCAGAAACTTTCTATTTTTGGAATTTTTTTACAAAAATTATTTTAATTCATATTTTGAAACTTTAAAACATTCTAAACATCATGGCACTGACAGAATTCGAAAAACTACTAAAAATAGTAACTTGTTCCATTATGTTCATTTCATGGTACAATGGTTCTCTTTTTGGGTCGGGTCAGAGACCTTACAACCTCCCCAACGTGAAGAATTTGAGATGTCCTCATCTCAAGAATATGTTTGGGTAATCTTTTAAGAGAGTTGGTTCGTCTTCCCAAGTTGCATCTTCTTCATGGTAATCCTTCCACTTTACTAGATGCTCCGTGATAGTTCTGTTGCGTAACTTCCTTTCCCTTATTTCAATTACATAGTCAGGTTGGAGCTCGAGAACTCCTTGTGCTGGCATGATTATCTCATCTGAGTCCAAGAATTGATCAGGATTAGGAATATAGGGTTTGAGTAAGCTGACGTGAAATACATCATGAACCTTCAAGTTTGCAAGTAACTTTAGCTTGTAGGCCTGGTCACTTACAACCTTAACGATCTCGAATGGTCCACAATACCTTGGGCTTAGCTTCTTATATCTGCCTAGTGATAAGTTTCTTTTCTTTGGTCGGACTCGCAGAAAAACCTTATCCCCTTCTTTGAAAGTTCTTTCCAAACGGTTCTTATCTGCATAGTGCTTCTGTCTATCCTGAGCGGCCTGAATGTCTTGGCGAATAGCTCTAGTCTGAGCTTCCATATCTTCTAGCATCTTCCTAGAGGCTTCTACCGTGATGGTTGAATCTGAGAAGTTCAGTGGTGCTAAACAGTCCTGTCCATAAAGAGCTTTGAAGGGTGACATTCCAATGCTTCTGTGTTCGGAAGAATTATAAGCATACTCCACCAAAGGTAGATATTGTAACCACTTCCTTGGCTCTTGCGAACAATAGGCTCTGAGAATGTCCTCAATGACTTGATTAACCCTTTCAGTTTGCCCACCTGTCTGCAGATAATACGTTGTACTGAAGGCTAATTGTGACCCAATAAATTGGAAAAGAGAAGTCCAAAATTTTGATGTAAACTTGGCGTCTCTATCACTGACGATGCGCTTGGGTAGACCATGTAGCCTAAAAATCTCCTTGATGAATACCCGGCTAATATATGAGGCAGTAAAGGTTGTCTTTATGGGTATTAGATGAGCCACTTTTGTGAGCATATCAACAACCACGAAAACAGAATCATAACCTCCTGTAGAAGGTAATCCTATAACAAAATCCATACTGATGCATTTCCATTTCATCTGGGGTATGTCAAGAGGTTGAAGTTGCCCTGGTAACTTGATTCTTTCGGCCTTTATCCGCTAACAAGAAAGACATTGCCTCACATAGAGAAGTATGTCTCCTTTCATTCCAGACCAAAAATAACTCCTCCTCACAGCATGAAGAGTCTTAGCATAGCCTGGATGTCCAGATGTAGGGCTATCGTGTGCTTCATATAGAATAGCCTTCTTTAAAGGTGGATCTCTGGGTACACAGAGTCTATGTCTGTAGTAAAGACATCCTCCCATAAGAGAGTAATCTTTAGCTTCAGGCATCTTATTCTGCTGAACTAATGATATATACGTTGGTACTCTGGATCTACCAAGGATGCTTCTTTGATTCTATCCCAGATAGGGTTATTTGGAATAGAGATAGCTCCGAGAAAGGATTTTCGGCTAAGACCATCTGCAACTGCATTTTCCTTCCCTGGTCTATACTTTATGTCAAGGTCATATTCCGGTAATATCTCTATCCATCGCCATTGTCGCATATTGAGAATAGGTTGCGTAAAAATCTATTTTAAGCTCTTGTGATCTGTCACTAGCTGAAACTTGCGCCCAAGAAGATAATGTCTCCATAACTTCAGTGCATGTATAACTGCTAAAAGTTCCAGATCATGAGTAGGATAATTCTTCTCATGATAGCTTTCGTGAAGTATACGCCACCGGCCTTCCTTCTTGAGTAAGAACTCCGCCTAGAGCAAATTTGCTAGCATCGGTCGCTACTCCAAATTCCTTACTAAAATCTGGGAGCTTTAAAATAGGAGCTGAGACCAAGATTTCTTTTAGCTTAGCAAAGCTAGACTCGTGCTCGGTCTTCCATTCGATCCTCATTTCTTTCTTCAGGAGTTCCGTCAAAGGTGCAGCAATACGTGCATAATCCTTGACAAAATCCTGTACCATCCCGTTATTCCAAGAAATCCTCTTACTTCGCTGATGGTGGATGATTGAGGCCAATCAACGATGTCCTTGACTTTGTCTGGGTCCACTGAAATCCCTTCAGCCGATATGACAAATCCAAGATAATTGACCTTTGGTGAGCAAAAGGTGCACTTGCTCTCTTTAGCGTAAAGTTGGTGTTCCCGAAGAAGATCAAGTACTTTGCGAACATGTTCTTCGTGATCTGCCTTGTTCTTAGAATAGATCAGAATGTCATCAAAGAAAACCAAGACAAAATCATCCAGGTAAGGTCTGAAAATATCCTGCATAAGTCGATTGAAGCTTGCAGGAGCATTTGTTAGACCAAAAGACATTACTATGAATTCGTAGTGTCCATACCTAGTGTTGAAAGCCATCTTTGGAATATCTGATTCCTTGATCCTGATTTGGTAATATCCTGACCGTAGATCAATCTTTGTAAACATTTTGGTGCCGTGGAGCCTGTCCAAGAGTTCGTCAATCCTTGGGATTGGATACTTGTTCTTGACAGTTACCTGGTTCAGTCCACGTAATCTATGCATAACCTTAAGGTTCCATCCTTCTTCTTCTGAAAAAGAACTGGAGCACCCCAAGGAGAAGTATTGGTTCGAATGAATCCTTGCTCAATGAGTTGACTAAGTTGTTCCTTGAGTTCAATGGCCTCTGGAAGTGACATTTTATAAGGTCTTTTTGAGATAGGTTCATATCCAAGAATGGTCTCAATCTCATGATCTACCTCCCTATGTGGTGGAAGATTCGTAAGGTCTTCAGGGAATACATCATCATACTCCCTCAACCAGTTCGTTCAAAGTGAGGTATCTGATTGGTCCACCTTGTTGACCTTTACCACATAAATTTGTTGCCCCTTTCTTAGGCCCTTCAAGAGTCTGTTGACCTTACCTAGAGTATCCCTAGGTCTCCCATTTCCCCCCTGGATTAAGGCTTCATTACCCAAGTTATCTGTAAAGGTAAAGTTCCCTTGTGCACAATGGATGTGTTAGGTTTATGCTAGCCATGTCCGGACGCCCATCTAACTGCTACTAACCCAAGTGTATAGTACACTTGAGCCACTCTTCAATATATGTGTACATTATAATTGGGGGCCTTAATCTTTGGCTCACCCCCTTCCGTACGTGTGTCTGTGTGCTCTTTCTCCCTGCCCACAGCTTCTCCTTCACAAATCCTGCTTCATCAATTGGTATCAGAGCGACAGGTGGGAACAGAGAGTTCAGCCATAGCTTGAACTCGGAGCTTGAGCGGAGTTGAAGCTCAAGCTTAGAGGAGGAGAAGAGAGAGGGCTTCACATCAAATCTGAGACATTGCAAGAGAGTAATGTGCTTGCAGATGGTTGTGTACTAGAGTGTGTGTGTGCTGCAATTTTCAGCCCGTTTTAGTGTTCATTAAGAGAATTTCTGACAAAAGCCGTTTTTCAAAATTCTGTTCTCAAAGAATCAGCCGAGGAGATCTCAAAGAGTCTCACATCCGCCAAAACGGTTTGTTCCAGGCGTGGACTTTGTGTTGCTGACAGATAGTGGTGAGCCTTCTTGTTACAAAGAGGCCATGCTAGCCAATGATAAGGTTCAGTGGGAACATGCTATGAAGAGGGAGCTATCCAGTATTGCAAAGAACAAAACATGGGAACTTGTTCCATTGCCAAAAGGTCAGAAATCTTTGCCTAGTAAATGGGTTTACAAGAAGAAGATTGCATCCAATGTTGAGAATTACAAAGCTCGTTTAGTGGACAAAGGTTTCAAGCAAGAATATGGTGTAGATTTCCAGGAAATCTTTTCTCCAGTGGTCAAGATGACGACACTAAGAATGTTGCTTCCTTTGGTTGCCACTGAAGATATGGAGCTTGATCAAATGGATGTCATTACAGCTTTCTTAGATGGTGATCTCGAGGAAGAGATTTATATGCAGCAACCTGAAGGGTTTGTGCTAAAGGGCAAGGAACATTTGGTCTATAAGCTTTTGAAAAGTCTCTATGGCTTGAAGCAATCATCCAGACAATGGTATCAAAAGTTTGATGCATTTATGCGTTCCCTAGGCTATAAGCGCAGTAATGAGGATCCATGTCTTTACGTGAAAAGACAACCAAATGGACAGCTTATTATGCTTATCCTTTATGTAGATGACATGCTTATTGCTGGTCATTCTAAGAAGGACATTGCTGACTTGAAAACCAAGCTGAAAAGTCAATTCGACATGAAAGATTTGGGTGAAGCCAATCACATTTTGGGTATGCGCATTACTCGTGATCGTAAGAAGAGGTTGTTGTACCTTTCTCAAAAAGAGTATGTGCACAAGGTTCTTGATCGTTTCAACATGCAGAAGGGGAAGGATTTGAGTACTCCATTGCTTTCATACTTGAAACTTAGCAAGAAAGACTGTCCCAAATCTGTTGAGGAAAAAGCTGCGATGGCTAAGGTTCCTTATGCTTCAGCTTGTGGTAGTCTTATGTATGCCATGGTAGCTACAAGACCGTTGGGTGTCCCCCTAAATCAAAGTCGATTTTTTTTGCAGAATGCTGAGATACTACTTCCTTGCCGTTTGCTAACTCTACAACTAGCTTGCTTGTTGGATACTTATCTAGCTTTAGCTTCCTCATGCATCTAGGTGAAAGAAATGAAAGAGTACTACCACAATCAATAAGGAAGTTAACTTGTCCACCTCTGAGAGATCCTGGCGTATGAATGACTGCGTATTTCTTGCAACCATTGGGGTTGTCAATTGTAGCATGCCAGGTTGCTCTCTCCACTGCTTCATCACCCACAGTTGGTTGTACCACTGCGGCATTCACTCTGGCGGTGGCTCCACGCCCTCGCCCTCGCCCTCTGTTCATCCTTCCTCGTCCTCCTCTTCCATCAGCTTGGCCACGCCCATGGGTATTCAAGGGTATGGCATTGGTGTTGGTTGCTTGAGTGTTCCTTGGGCACTTAGATCTGTAATGTCCATATTCGCCGCAACCATAGCATCGAAAATATGGGAACTCCATGGTTGTGGTGGTAGGCACAAGGACGCTGGTCATATGCTTGATTGGCTGGTCTGTTATTCCAAGCAGTCTCCTTGCCCTTTTTGCCCAATGATTCCTCCTGTTCTGATTAACCTTTTGTACTTCAAGAGCCTGAGGTTTGGCCCTCAACAAGGCATCCTGTAGTGTCGTTGGCCTGAGAGCTTCCAACCGAGTATTCAAAGGGTCGATTAGCCCTTGGCAAAACCTCGCCACCTGTTGTTCCAAGGCCATCTTAGAAGCACATCTCCAAAGAGTAACAAACTTTGCATAATATTCTTCGACAGATGAAGTCAGCTGCCGAAGTGAAAAGAATTCATTCATCCTCAAGGTTTTATAGGCAGGTGGTAAATAACATCCCATTATTGCAGCTTTGATGTCTTCCCAGGATTGGGAAGATCCCTTAATATCCAAGTCCTTACAATGTTGCTTCCACCATATCTTGGCATTGCCAGACAAGCGGAACATCGCAAGCATAGTCTAATTCACGGGTTGGGTTCCCGCAACTTCAAAGTAATCGTCCATGGCTTCCATCCACACTTCCGCATCTCTCTCCACATTTGTCCCATCACCTTTAAAGAGTGGAGGCTGGGCTTGCTTAAGGAGGAGCTTCTTCTCTTGCGCTGCCGAGTATAGAGCAACAGGTGGTGCCTACATGGGTTATACGAGATCCTTGATACCATTACTTGGATTTCAAAATAGACACGAGACTTTAAATAAAATTCAAGATCCCACTTTATCAAGAGACAGAGACTCAGAGACAAAAAGCACTTTATTAATGAAAATTTATTACAATCAAAACCCCTCAAGGTTTAGGATAACTAATGATCAACTTATTACATGGATTTTTGGATTGCGTATAAGATACGCCTAGGAGATTGTGTTCACATGATGCACTACTTTGTTCGTGAAGTAGTTTGTGTACTCATCCTTGAGTGGATAATAAACTAAGATATCAAGCCAGGATTCTTCTTTTGGTACTCCAAATGTTTTGACTCTGTTCGCTGGGATCACATCGGTGACCTTCTCCAAGAGCCAGTTGTTGATGGTTTGATTGGTGTCGCCTGAGACAGTCAGGTCCAATCGGGTAGGCAGCAAGTAGAATAACTCCACCACCCTCAACTCTTCTCCCCAACATATCTTCTTCAAATCGATACCTAGGCATCCTAGCTTCCGAGCGTTGATGTAGTAAACCCCTCCTGCAAGTGTCCAATCAAGTCCCCATCCTCTATCAATGCGAGAGGAGTGTGGCGTATGAGCCTTCATCAGTATCTCCATGACATGCCGCCTGAATTGGTAAACTGGGGATCGTCGAGCTTGCTCATAAATAAGCTCAAAGACTTGGAACTTCCGATATTCTAGCACGGGGTCTTCCTGCAACACCAATGCAAGGAATTCAGATCAGCTACCTACATACTTTCAGTTCCTTTTTAAATATTTAAACAATACGACTTTATTTCTCAGCCTAACCTAGGCTCTGATACCAGGTGTGAGGTCCCCACCCCACCGTATCAAACGGTGGATCTGATGGTGAACCTGGTGGCAACTAGATCTATAGCGGAAGCAAACAAAGTGGTTCAGGGTTCAACTAGCGGACGATCTCTCATCACGAAGTGAGTCGAGAGTTCGAGCCTACTAGAAATGAGATCTAGCTCCACCTCGCAGGGGAAGCGTACTTATCCTATCTAGCGATCCTAAGACCCACCTTCCAAGAGGAGAGAAACCTCGAGTGCCTTTTTTCCCATGTTTCAGAGGCACGTACACTTGAGACTTTGCCGCTCTAGGGGCAATGAGTATTACTAGTATCGATTTAAACACCATGGGGACAGAGAGTTCCCGACCAATCGGGACCACCCTTCTCATAGGCATTGGAAACCTGAGCCAAGCCCCCACTTTCCACCCCCACACTCACACTTCCTTGTGTGTCCTAATTACTACCACAGTGGTTGTTCAACATAAACATTCCTTGATTAGATTCTGAATCACAATGTTCGTTAAGACAGCCCTTCAACCAGTATTGTAAACGGCACTAAGACAGTATTCTAGTAAAAATTATACTCAAACTTATTCATTAAAATTCCAACGTTCTGGAGGTACAACATCCCCCCTCCTACGAGAGTTTACTCCTCCCATTGCCGCCTAGCTGCCCATACAACTAGGTATGTCCACGGCATAAAAAGCACGACATGGACATTCCCACCGCATAGAAAGCAAGACGTGGGTTCCCACCGCATAGAAAGCAAGTTGTGGGTATCCACCGCATAAAAAGCAAGTCGTGGATTCAAGAGACCTTAACCAAGAACTCTGCCCCCTGTGATCAGTAGGGGGATCAAAACTAATTCAACATTGGAAATAGAATGAACATGTCGAGCTAACTTTTCCCTAGCACACATTCTTTCCTATTGCAAACAGTATATCCATCAATCATTTCTTTCCTACCTTAGACTTAAATGTACAATGAATTCAAATGCTGAGATTTCCGTTGGATTTCTCCAACATGTTTGGGGATATTGTTAAGGCGGTTACGCCGCTAGCGGAAGCTAAATAGCGAGAACTCAACCAACAACAGAATTTGTCAGACGAGGACGGAGCTTGACCCGCAGGCGCATGGAAACAACTAGGTGGGTATCAAATCACCTACTCGACCTTCTAACGACAATCAGTACTAAGGAAATCAAATCTAAGTTCTAAAATACGCAAGTGACTGAAATCCGTACTACGAACGAATACTATACGAAACAGGATCTAGGATCATTGAATCGATCTCAAACTCAAGGGGAAGTCTATTCACTAAGTAAGAACAACACCCTAAAGACTTGAACTGCAAAGTCAACCTATAACCACTCCGTGCAGTAAACGCGTATGAAGACAGGCCGAAAAATATAGGTGATCAAAACTTGACCCCGATGGTACCAATGTGTAGCTCTACTCGTTGTGGTTCTATAGATATGCTGCACACTCCATTCCGACACACGAGTTGGAAGAAAACTCACACCGAAGCTCGTAGGAACTTACCACACATAGAAGCCGATAGCGCGCACTCTTGGTATCCGTGCATAGCTCTCGTCGTTGCTAACACAATGGTGGTGTCGCTTCTCCAATGGCGGCTCCGTAGCTCGCGTAGCAAGTAGATAAGACTCTCTCTCTCTCTCACTCTCTCTCAGACACAGTCACGACGCTCAAAAACTCACTTTGATTAATAATCTGAATCCCCTTAGGTTACAAAAACTTTGGCTTATATACCTCAGCCTTGGAGGTGAGAACATCTCTAACTAATTACATCAGCAAGTGAAATTACTTCGGAATTACAAGCTGGAAACTCAATTGAGTCCCGTTACTTAATGAATGGCTCCAATCAAAATTAATGTCGGAGAGACATTTATTACAATCAATGGTTACAAAAAATGATGAGTGTGAGCAAAAATGTGGGTGTGATCGTCTGCTGGCTCAACACTCCCCCCCTCCGCGTTCATGTTGTCCCTGACATGACTTTTATGCTTGGTCAATAAAGTCCTGTCGTCTTGAGCATGTGCAAATGTGATTCGTATCGTAGGTTGCCGATGGTCAAGGTTGGGCCGAATATTTTGCTTTCGTGGGTAAAAAAGCCGGTGTAGAAAGCTTCTTCGAATGTTTGCATGTGGAAGCTAGGCAAAAACATAATCCTTTGGTATAGGAGGTGCAACACTTTTGGAGAAGGCTGCAATGAAAGATCATATATCATATCAGTCACTGTGTCGGCCGTCGATAGTAGACTCGAGGTCGTGGCTTTATCTGGCGCGAACACTTCAATGCAAGCTAAGAGAGTCCTACAGATTTTCTTGAGCATCTGACATGAAAGGTCAGGAGAGCCAGTAAAGAGCTTGATGGTGCCCGTTAGGGTTTTCACCATGTAGGTTTTACCTATTCTCTCTCCTGCCTTTGGTCCTGGCATCCTGGGATAATTAAGCCAATTTGGCTTCTTTTCTGCAATCTTGCCATGCTCTTTCCAGTTTCTGACTCTTGGCACAGGGCAGAAGGTTGCATTCTCCCGAATCTCCTTTGGTGCCTCCACCAAGTAGATGAGGTAGGTTGGGTATTTGTTCAGCCAACCTTTCCTCCATCTAGGTTGTGAATCTACTATCTTCTTTGACTATTACTCCTTTGTGATGTCGCCTTCGTAAAGAGCGACATACTGCTCCTCCTCTATTCTCTTTTTCGTCTTTAGCACTTCAAATTTCATCAAAGGGAAAGGCAGGCTGGGTTGCATCCACTCTTCATGGAGAACTTTTGTGTCTAATCCCTGAAGTCTAATGGAGATGAGGAGTCTCCTCTCCCATTCCATTTCTGCTTTGGCACTCTCCTCTGCTGACTTTTCTATTTGGTCATGGAGCCTTTGTTCTTCTTCTTCAGAGATTCCTGAAGTCGAGACCACCTCTTGAGCTGGGGCTGGATCTTCAATTGTGGTTGCCTCTCCAGTTTCTGGTAGCTCTATGGCTGCTCCACCTGATTCTTCATGTGGTGTCTCTGTCTCTCTTCTTTGTTGCTCTTGTGGATCTTGGAGCTGTTTGCAGAGGGCCTCATTCTCTGTCCTTAGTGTTTGATTTTCTAATGTTAGCCTCTCCTCTGCGGCCAATGATCCCTCCGCAATGTGCAACCTTTGCACTTGCTCTAATCTCAGCTCTCTTTGTAAGCTTCGGATCTGGTCTTCTAAAGCTGGTAAGAGAGTTCCTTCTTGTTCGGTTCCTACTCTGCTAGCTCTAGGGGTATTCCTAAGTCGAGTGATTGTTCTTTCTTGGAGCTCGACTCTTTCCCTTAGCTCAATGAGCTCATCCTTGGCTGCCTCCAACTCATCTTCTATCCGCTCCTTTGCTTCCTGTGCACTTGTTACCTCTCTTGAAGCCTCGGCTAGCTGGAGTATCAAGCCGTCTCTCTCGTTTTCCGTGTCATAGAGTGATGCTTTATGACTTTCAGATTCAGTCATAGCATTCTCTAATTTCCTCTGCAACTCTGCTTCCCTTTGTTTGGCTGTCTCAATCTCTACTTCCTTTGCCCTGGATCTTTCTTTGATCTTGCCTAGCAGTTCATGCACCATGTGCATGTCTTTTTCATCTTCATCTGTCAACTCTAAATCTCTTTCTGCCACCACCTCCACTAGCTTCGGCTCTTCTAGTACGTTCTGTTCGTCCAGTTTCTCTTCACTTTCTTTTGTACTCTTTGTTTTTTCCTCTGTCCCTCTCCGATCATCTTGTTTTTGTAGGGTGATCCCATAAACTGCCTCAAGGGCCTCTGCTTCAGTGTATCCTATCGCTACCAGATCCTCATAATCATTTCTCTTTTGCTGAACTGGATCTATCTCCTTTTCTTTGGTCTCAGCCTTCGGCTTTTCCAAATCATCTGTGTCCATCTCTATTGTGGTCTCTTCCACGATATTTTTCGTCTTCTTCGGGCTTGGTACATCAGTCATAGAGGGGTATCTGTCCTCAGCTTCCTTGGCTTTCCCCTTGTCGGCTTGCCCATCTTTCTCTTGAGATTTAGTAGACTCATCTACTTTCCCTTTCCCCTTGTCGTCCTTTTTCAGCTCAGCTTTTAAAAGCTGTACCTCCTCTTCAGTGTATGGCTCGACAGGTTGCTGCTCCAGTATAGCCTCTGACTCCTCATAAGCTTTAATATATTGATCGTATTGATCAATATGTGGCCTACCTGAGCTAGTTCCGACTTTGGTGGGGTCTGGCATTCACTTTTCTTCAAAGTCACCCTTTAGAGCTCTTTCTACTCTAAACTGCTCCACTAGTCTTTCCATTCTTGCCATTTTCTGACTTTTGGTTTGCTTGGGAGCAACCTTCTTCTTTACTTTCTTCATAAGCGGCTCGTCCACCTCCTCTTCAGGTTCTAAAACTATTTCTAGTTTCCAGCGTGCTCTTGTGGACGCCCTCTTGGATACTTCGGGCTGTTCTTCCTCCTCGTCTGCTTCTCTAAGCCACTCATTCTGGGAGGGAACCTTTGGCCACTGATCTCTAGATCCAATAGCTTCATAAGCTATTCTTGTCAGAATTTCCGCTCCTCCTATGTACTTTGGCTTCTCATTGTGCATGGCAATTACTTGCTCGTGGATGTGTTGAGCGTAATTCACCTCTTTTGGCATATTGCTCTTTAATGCCCATGTGATGGTGGTCGCAATGGCATGGGGCGGTGTCGTATACTTTTGCGGTCTTTTACTGCAAACATGGAGAAACTGGTTGTACAGTCGGCAAAGGGTTGCCGCTCTTTGGTCCGCCATATCTCCATAGGTTGCATTCTGTTTCTTGGATCCATAGACCTCTATGGCCTCCCTTCTTTCCCTGACAGAGCTCCCTTTGTTGTGCAGCTTCAATGCGTCTGCAATGAGCTGTGGAGTGATCTGTACTTCTACTTTCTCTCCATCCATGGCTATCAATGTGGCTTTCCCATCCTTCTGAATGGATGTTGCCAACTCGTACACTCTTCTTGTATCCACACCTGATGGTCTCGAGGTGAAGAAACTGTGCAAGTCTGCCCTTTCCAGGTACCTGCTCATGTCTTATGACCTGCTATAATCTACCAATTCCTGTGGGATCATTGGTACATCCACCGCTTGCCCTTGAGGATCTCTGAAAGTCCCCTGGTAGATCTTTATTCCCTCTTTCTCCAATACTGCTTCCTCCACCCAATTTTTGGTTGGCTTGAGGGTTTTTGCTGGAATGTCAAAGGGTTCCGCTTCTGCAAGAGCATCTTTGATTGTCGGTCTTTTTCTCTTCGTTGCCGATAACTTGGCGGAATCCATGGATCCTGTAACTCCAATTTCAGAAGTTAGCGTCTTTTTAGTACTGAAAGCCGAAATGAAGCTTTTAACTATCCAAATGACTTGAAAATTGAAACATGAGCTATTCAGGGCCTAAGGATGCAAGGTAGGTGAAAAATATGCAAAATGGGCTCAAAATCATGCTGGAGACATCATACGCGTATAATGTCTTTTGTGTCAAAATGACTTCATATTGGTTGTGCTTGTAGCTGATAGTGTATACATGAGTATCATATGCTTGGATTTGAGTTTGGATACCATTTGGTCAAGTTTTGGCCAGTTTAGTCCAGTTCCGGCTCTTGGCAAAATTTTGAAAGGGATTTGGATTTTATGATCCAAATTGGATAAAACTTGGTGGTTCACTTTCAAATGGCATGTAGATCACTTCTGTTTGGTGATTGAAGCCCTGAGGTGCCAAAATCACATAGTGAGACATCATACGCGTATGATGTCTTTTAGTGTATTTTTGGACCAAATTTCTCTATAAGCTTGGATTTGGCTTTAGATAGGCTTATTTAGTGGATTTATGAAGTTTGGATAGATTTTGGGCTAAAAATGGCTCTGGAGACATCATACGCGTATGATGTCTTTTTCATCAATTTTTCATGGGATTGGTTCTGTGGACTCCCCATGTACTAGTGAAGGACTATATCTACTCAAATCTTGGTTTGGACTTGAGTATGTTGGATTTGGGCCAAAAATAGGCTTTAGGTGAATGATTTTCCTTCAATTGGGCTAATGGGGTGATCCTCTTGACCAAATGGTTCCAAATTTCATATGTAGCATGTATTAGATATATACAATGGATGTATGATGACAAATGAGCAGTTTTGGCTCTGTAATTGCAAATAGACATCATACGCGTATGATGTCTTTTGTGTCAAAATGGTGCTTTTTGGTTCCAGATAGCTTGTAGATGTGTTAATCAACAATCCTACAAAGTTTCATTGAGTTTGGAGTTATTTTGACAAAATTAGGACCAAAAATCAATTTTATGGCCTAATTTGCGTCTTTTTGGTTTTCCTTGGGTTTTCTAACTCCAATTCCCATGATACTTGGTTCATAGGATGTGATTAACATGTGGAATGAGGCTATGCACTCAAATGTTGAAATGGATGTGAAATTCATGCTGTGAGACATCATACGCGTATGATGTCTTTTCTTGAAATGTTGGTCTTTTTGTGCAAAGAATGCTTTGTGCTAGTGCCCTAAGCCTTGCTAACTAGTTTCCAACTTAAAAAGTCATCAGTTTAGCTAAAAAGCCCCCTTATAGGCATTTCAGTCTTTGAAGTCGTCTTTTTGCCTTGGAGTTGAATTTCTTCCACTTTTCTTCTCGAGAGTTGCATTTCCAGCTCATTGGATATGTTGTGAAGCCATCTGTTTGGTTGAACTTGACTTTGGCTTCCCGTTCTCCATCTTTCTCCTTTTGGTTGCCCGAAAGCGTCTTTTTCACCATCGGTAAGTGAATCAGCTTTCTTTTGGGTTTTGCTTGCAAACATAAGTCATCCATGTATATTTGAAGCTGCTTGTGAAGTTTCATTTCATTCGGTCGTCAATTTCAGTCGTTATGCCAAAATGACGCTTTGTGTGTCCGCATCCGAATCGGTTGTTCCGACCTACTTTTGGTGGTCCAAACCTGGAGATACTCCATGGTTGCATTGCCCTCAATGTTGTTAAGCTTCCTGAGAAGTTTTGTGTCGTTTCGACAACTTTTTCCTGTTTGCCTCTTGCAGGCTCTGTTGACCTAGGGTTTTTCCAGTCGTTCTTTCTCGAGCTTTGAGTGTTAGAAACCCATCTTCTATACTAGGGTAACCCACCTATAAGTTCTTACAAGGTTTGATTAGGCGGTTGTGCCACTACCTAACATTCTTCCGCATTCCCGTCTGCTCTTGTTTCTTAGTTTTGGTCAGTTTTCACGACAAAAGTTAACGATAAGCATCAAAAGCTTATGGCAACGAGTCTACCTCTCATGTCTGGTGTCCTCTGAGCTCTCGTAGCAGTCGTAGAAGGCTGTAGAAGGTTGGATGCTCCTGTGTGCTCTTTGCTCTCTCCAAGAAGGTAATAGTGGAAATGAGCTTGAAAGTGAAGTGAAAAATACTTAACTTCGGACTTCCCGGATCACTTGTTACCAAATTTGACATGTGCTCCTATCTCGTCGTGAAATGCACTTTAGGATTTGAAATTTCTCAATTTGGACCTGTTTCTGAGGAATCTGTCCCCTTTGCCAAAATTCTGTCATTTCGGGCTTTCCGCAACTTTTTGAGAATTGTACCCAATTTTTACCATGGGTTGCCCTTGTCATTAGGACCATCACCGTCTATTCTTTTCTTTTTTCCGATCTCGTTTCACCTGCTTTTTTATTTTTCTTTTATTTTTATTAAGAAATCATAAAAAATAAAGGAAAATAGCAAATTGAAGCCAAAAAATTCCAAACATACACGATAAATAGCTAGTAACCCTGTGTATATGAATATACACTTATTTGTGATTTCTGGACTTGGATTACCACTTTTTTCCACTTTTTAGCTCCAAAAACACTCTTATTTAGTGATATTTACACGTCTAGAGACCCAAATTCATCATTTGATCTCTTCTTGTTGCAAAACAAGGTATATAAGGGCATAAATATTATCAATATCCGCAATCAAACATAAAAATTGCAAAATCATGTAAAACACTGCCCTTGTAATATAATTTTTGTTTTTCTTTGTTTTTGGCGCTTGTAGCTGCTTTGTAACTCCTGTATACCTGTATACCTCCCCCCTCCTAGTCTGAGTCCTCCCGGACGACTATGAAGTGTCTGTGGGCAAAGCATTGTAGTTGTTTTGGTCATAAGTTCCCAATGCAATTGTAGAGCGATGATACAACAGTCTTTCCAATAAAGCTGCTCTTTGTTTGATTGAAGGATTGGTGGTCGGGTTTTGGATTGGTTTTGGCACTTCGGTAGTAGAATCAGTAGATGGATTCTTCTTCACTTTGTTGTTCTTTTTTACAATCCAAATCTGCTTCCGCTTCACTTGTGCTTGCCACAAACTCTTTGCGACCCAAACCTGCTTTGTTCTTTGTGTTGATTTCCTCGCCTTGAAATACCTAGGAGTTTCCGTTGATTGTACTGAAGGGAGTTCCTGTTTACAAATCTTTGGGATCCAAATTTGCTCGCTATAGCTTTGCGCCGTCATGAACTTCTTTGGAATCCAGATCTGTTTCACTGTCCTTTGTTGTCTGGAATCACTCTGTTGTCTGGTATTGAAGACTCTGTTTTCCACCTTTGTGTTCTCTGGCACAACATTTTTTGGTCTCCATACCAACTTTGACTCCGTTTTTTCCCAAGGTTGAGCTGTTATATTATTGCTTGTCTTCCTTATCCACTGTTGAGAATTCCTCGTCGAAGAGCAATCCAGTTGTATAGAAACTTTTGGTTGCCATTGCTTCTTCTTTTTCTCTGGTTGTTGTTTACCTTTGTTCTTGGATTCTTCCTTTGGAGTTGGCTCTGATCCTTTGGTGAACTTAACTGATTGACTTTCACCTTCGTATTTGATAAGCACTGATTTAGAACTCCAGTCAATCATTGCATTGTATTGCTTCTGCCATGGTTGTCCTAGCAATAATGGATGTTGTGTAGCTTGGTCTTCAACCACGTAAAACATATGAGGATACACATACTGGTTAATCTGTATATGTAAAACTGTGCATCCGACAGTTTTGATTGAATTCTCAGAGTAACTCTTTAACTCTTGCTTGGCAGTTTGTAGTTTAGTGTCATTTGTCAATTGTCTATACAAACTGAGTGAAAGTAGGTTAGTTTGAGCTCCTGAATCCAATAGTGCTCTGGCTTTGATTTGGTTGGTTCCTACTTTGCATTCAATGATGGGTTCTTCTTTGTCATTATCCATTTTTGTTATACTGACTGCGTTTATTCGTATTGCTCCTTCATTGCGCTGTTTCTGACGTAGTAGTCTTCTTTTCTCCATTCTTTCCTTCGCCTCGGCTTGCGCTTCCTCCACAATCTTTTTCTTTTTCTGGACACGCAGCTTTTCTTGATGTATTTTGAGAAGCATGTCTTGGGTTAGCGGCAAAAGATACTTTTTCACTCTGCATCCACTAATCCAATTGGGCATTTCTTCTCCGTCTAATGTAGCAAGCTTGACGGCTCCACTTGGTGATAGATCTTTAATCACCAGAGGTCCCATCCCTCGCTTTTTAAGCTTCTTAGCATGCTGTTTCAGAGTGTAAACTAGGACATAGTCCCCAACCTTAAACTCTTTAGTCCGCACATGCTTATCAAAAAATTCCTTTTGTCGCCTTTTTTGAGCGTAGATAGAAGCTACTGCTTTTAGGCGAAGCTCGTCTAGCTTTTCCAGGTCATCTATTCTATCAGAAAGCTCGTGCCCTGTCCACTCTAGATCCTTAGCCACCCTTAAGGTTGAAATCAAGAATTCTATTGTAAGATAGAGATACAAAAACCATGTTATATGGGGTCGTTCCTATTGATGTTTTATATGCTACCCTATATGCCCATAATGTTGAATGCAACTTCTGGTCCCAGTCAGTTCTCGACTCAGATACAATCTTCGTAAGGACCGTGCATATGGTTTTGTTTGTTGCTTCAGCTTGTCCGTTTGCTTGTGGATGATACGGGGCTGATTTCCTATGGATTACCATGAATTCATCTAGAAGGATCTCTATCACTTCATTTATAAAATGTGTGCCTCGATCACTCACAATTTCTATTGGCAATCCATATCGTACAAAGACGTATTCATATAGAAATTGTGCCGTGGTCCTGGCATCTGCTTTTTGAGTTGCCTTTGCTTCGACCCACTTTGTTAGATAGTCTGTAGCCACAACGATGTATTGTGCATGAGTCTTATATGCAGGAGGTGAAATGGGTCCGACATAATCAATCCCCCATTTTGCAAAAGCTCTTGCCCCCATCATTGGTCTAAGCGGCATATCATCTCTTTTAAGTGGTACTTTGGTCCGCTGACAGTCATCACACCGTTTAACGTATTCCTCAGCGTCCATATGTAATGTTGGCCACCATATTCCTGCGGCTAAGACAAGTTTTGCTGTCTTATCACCTGAGAAATGGCCTCCACCTACTCCTCCATGAGCTTGCTTCAGGATTATCACATACTCAGACTCTGATGCGCAAATCCTAAGCTGGTTGTCTTTACCTCTCTTATAGAGTTGATCTCCTATTAAAGCGTAATCTCTAGCTTCTGTCTCTACAGATTTCTGACGAGCTTTTGACGTTCCTTCTGGGAAAGTTCTATTTGTGAGATATTCAACAATATACTGACTCCATTCTGGAGCGATCATTATCTGATATAATGTCGAATACTCTGCTGCGGTTTTGATGAACATACAATACATACAGTGACATATTCATGTACGCTTTCTTTCATTCCTGGCCAATAGACTCCCAATTGTAACAAATTCCTATATGTGTTCCTTCTTGAACAATGAAATGCACATTCCTGAACATGTGCTTCGCGCAGATATATATTATATTCCTCAGGATTGATGCATAGTCGTAAAACATGATCATTTCCCAATTGATACAACCTTCCTGCAACCAATTGAAGATTCTTGGATTGCTGAATAGCAATATGTTTCTGGTTGTATTCTCTTCTATCAAACTCTCCTCCATAGGTTAATAGGCTAACGACATTTTGAGACCACTTCGGTATCATTTCTATGTTGAACAAGTACGCGTCTGGCATGTCGTCATCTACTCCTATAGGGTCTTTTCCATTCGTCAATCGCGAAAGATGATCAGCTCTAAGATGTGTTTTTCCTTTCTTTACTACTACCGTGAAGTCGAATTCCAGTAAGATAATGAACCATCTCACTATTCTCCCGGTATTGCATGGTTTATTCACTAGGTAGAGCAAGGCTTGGTGATCCGTAAAAAACACAAACTTGTTGGCTAGAAGATAATGCCGAAATTTCTTCACAGCATATATCATTCCTAATCCTTCTCGCTCTGTTGTGGTGTAATTCTTCTCTGCATTGTTGAGCTGTCGACTGGCGTAACAGATAGGAAAATCCATGTTTCCTTCTTCTGGCTGAGCCAGAATGCATCCTATTGCATATGCCGAAGCATCTATATGCACATGGAATATCTTCTCCCAATCTGGTGATTTCAAGACTGGAGCAGTAATGAGTGCCTCTTTCAATTTCTTGAATGATTCCTCACACTCCTCTGTCCATTCAAAGTTCACTATTAGCCTGTAAAGTGGTTGGCCTATTATAGCGTACATGTAAATGAATCGTCTATAATATCCGCAATGTCCCATAAAGCTCTGTACTTGTTTCGCATTGGTTGGTCTAGGCATATCCACTATAACTTTTATCTTCTCTAAATCCGTGGATATTCCGTTTTGTGAGACAATATGTCCCAGAATTCTGCCCTGTCGGACCATAAACACACATTTCTCAGGATTGAGACAAATGCGATATGTCCTACATTTCTCAAATACTTTTCTTAGGTGTTCTAGATGCTCATCTCTCAGAAGAGAATGTACACATAAGTCATCCATGTATATTTCTAGAAACAACCTTAAGTATTCTTTGAAAGCATGCGTCATCAGCCTCTGGAAGGTTGCGGGAGCATTGGTTAGACCAAAAGGCATAACCCGATAAGCATAAATTCCCCACTCCGTTGCAAAAGCTGTTTTATGTTGATCTTCCAGTGCTATGGCTAGCTGGTTATATCCTGAAAAACCATCAAGAAAGGAGTATGTTGTTTTCCCTGATACACGCTCTAGAACATGATCAGTTATCGGCAGGGGATAATTGTCCCTGATTGTTGCAGCATTCACTTTCTTTAAGTTGACACACACTCGGAGTTTTCCGTTCTTCTTGGGTACCACCACAATCGGAGATACCCAATCGGTGTGTTCAATCTCGTATATGAATTCAGCTTCCATTAGCTTATCTATCTCTTCTTTGATTCGCTTAGCAAACGTATCATTATATGTGTATGGTCTCTGTCTGCTAGGCTTTGCGTCTTGTTTTAGTGGGATTGTGTGTTGGCATATCGATGGGTCAACTCCCTTTAAGTCCTTATAAGACCATGCAAACACATCCCTGTACTCTCTGAGAAGACTCAAAAGTCTCTCTTCCTCGCCTGGAGACAAATCTGTGGCTATGTACACCGGTCTAGGTGTCTCACCTGGAGCTGCTAAATCAACTTTTTTTGCATCCTCCGGTCCGTCATAAGATTCGTTCTCCCTTCTCTCTCGAATAGGTTGGGTTAATACCACCTTCCTATCCTCTATTGTGAATTTCCTGTAGTGAGAGGGAACATCCATGTTTTCCTTGATTTTGGCGTTTTCGTCCTCTCCACTCTCAATTTCTGTCGTCCAAACTTCTTTCAGAGTTTTCTTGAGCTCTCTGTACTTGTTTCTACGTTCTAACTTGGACTCCGTGTGTTCTCTGTTGCGCTTGTTCTTTTCTGATTTTTCTGTTTCAGTTTTCGTTCATTCCTTTGAACTTGATTTCTTGAGCTTCTTTTGTCTTTTCGTAAGCTCTTTTGATCATTGCCTCTCATTCTTCCAGAAATCTTGTCCTTAACACAATCTTCCGCCTTTACTAGCATTAGGAATTGATTTTTTCCTCTTATTCTAGGCATCGGATTGGTTCTAACCCCTTTGTTTTTCTCTTTGCTCTATAGCGTTTCTGGCGTTGTTTAGTTTGGTTCGGAAAATCATAAAATCGGACATCCGTTATAGTTTCTTCGTTTCCGCTTGAATTGTCCGTTGACTCGTTGTCTGCTTCATTTCCCCACTCTGGATGATCGGGAATGTCGTGAAACACCTCTTCTTCATCTTCCTTTTCCAGTGTATCGTTCTTTTCAGTTTCTTTTTCGAGTACAGTTCTCAACATGAAGTACGGAACCACGTCGTACCCGTCCTTGTCGCAAAATTTTGTTGTGGGACCATCCGGAATTGCACAAACATCTAGGGTTGCTAGAATGTGTGTCCATTCTAATGGTTCAAGCGTGTCCTCTGGAAAGGGTTCTCCTATATAAGTTTCGTCTTCGATAGCCCTTTCTAAAACATATTCTTCTCGCCTCAGACTTCCACATTTCGAGGCTCCACACATCCATAACTCCTTGGGCTTACCTAACCAAGCTGGAAATTCGGATCCCGCCAAAGTAGCTGAATCAAACTCCTCTACCGGTGTTCGGTTCACATCTTTGTAGCTATGGTCTTTCAGGTTCACACGTGTAGTGGTTTCCATATTTCTCAGGTATATGTGATCGTAGCCCCAATCCTGGACCATTTTCAACTGTCTCATGAATGGTCTTCCCATATGATATCATAGTTATTCTCCTTGCCAAAATCGACAATAGCAAAAGTATGTTCGTATTCAATGCCGCAAGAAGTCACTACGACTTTCTCTAATAACCCCATAGGTTTCTCCATGTGTCCATCTGCTAATTGGAGTTTCAACCTAGTCTTCCTTATTGCTGGTTTCCCCCATTTTTTCCAGATTTCTTTTGTAGCAATGGCTACCCCAGCTCCGCTGTCTAGTATTGCCATCGTGTTCACTCCTTGGAATTCAACTGGTAAGGTTGTATTCCCCTCTTCACCTTCGCAATACTCTCCGACCTTGTTTAAGGGTACAGGCTTAGCGTTCTTTTGTGGTTTGCTCAGCTCTTGTATACCCTCTTGCAGTCTCGATGTTGGGTCTTTTATCCCAAATTTCTCCAAGCATTTTCCTACAGTGGTCCACATATGTGGTCTTAGCCTCAAAAGCTCAGCTAGAGTGATAGTGCATGTCACTGGTGTTGACAAGATCTCTATCAATCCTTGCGAGTCCATGACTTTTTCTGATGAGATTCTTCGTGAGGGAAGTGCTCTAATCTCGGATTTTGCTTCATACTCTCCTAAGTATGAAGGTAAGGTATTCAGTGAATGAGGTTTGCTCTCCATTGTTCTAACAGAGCCCCCATCTCCCCAGTAAGATTGCAGATCCAAGTCCACTTGAGATCCTGCCTCAAATTCCACTATGGGAGGATTCCTGATGTCCTTTTCCCAATTTGTCTGATTAGCTTGGCAACTTAGCTCGTTTGCAAAGTTTGCCTCTCTCACTTGTTTCCAAAATTCATTGTAATCCTCATCTCTTCCGTAAGACCTCTGTATGACTGGATGAAAACTCTCTATCTCCTGATCGGTTGTGTTCAATACTATGCGGTCATCCTTGTGTGTATTTTCAGGCTTTTGTGCACTGGGAGTCTTTTCAGCTACCCGTGAAACGATAGTCTCTTGCTGAATTGGGTTTTCCGTTCCACAATTCATTGTTTCTTTTGGTGGTTCTAATAAGGCTTGTGCAGTCTCGATCATTCTCTGGCACATTTCAAGTCTCTGCTTTTCCAATTCCGCGTTTGGGTATGTCATCCACCTCTGTTCTTGTGTTTGGTTGTTCTTTAACCTAGCTTCGTAAGCTCTCATCAGTGCGTCCAATGGTTCGTGTACTTTGTCGACTAGCACTGATCCCCCTGAGCTTAAGCTCGTTGTTTCTTTGATACTCTTTTGTTTCGTTCTTTCCGGGCTCATCTCTCGTTTCCCGTTTTGACTCTCAAGTTTTTCTAATCTATCTTTAGTTCGCTTTAGTTCCTCAGCTAGAATAGCGTCTTCACGTTCTTTTCTCAACTTCATGCGTGCTTTTCTAGCTTTCCATGTGTTTCTCTGACTCCGCGGTCCTTGACTAACCACTTCAGTCGCTAACTTTCCATTCTCAGGTTCTCTAGTGGTTTTCTTAGCTTGAGCTCTAGTAACAACTTGCGTTGGTATCAGAGTTTCATTTTCAGACCCACTGCTGGTAGGAATAGTTTCTAGCATATTCAATGTCGTCTTTTGCACTTTGTTTGGATTCTTTGAACAATCCTCAATGAAGTGAGTAACCCCACACTCAGTGCAATAAGCGTTAATTCTAATGATTTCCGTATGTGGACAAACATTCATCAGATGGTCACCTCCACACTTGTAACAGGGGTCCTAGTGCTGGTCTTGGTCCCATTGATTCGTCCTTTGTGGATAGGATGGTCTTTGTCCTGTTAACCCTCCATGAGCTATGAACATCAATGTTCTTGCCAAAAAATCTCTATCTGCTTATCCAACAACCACAATCACTTGTTGTTTTTCTGGTTACCAACATTCCAATTTGCCCCATATTCCTCCTTGGCACTGGTTGGTTCTTCATCTTAATAAAATACAAAATACAGAATTGTGCACCAGATTCTTTCATAATAGGCTTTAATAATAGCAAAAAGGCTTGTTCTTCCTGATTCTCTAAGGTAATGGTGCTAATATCTAATGCCCTGGTATGCTCCTGGTAAAGGTGGTTGTTACAATACCCCCGGTTGTTCCCTTTCTATCCCCATAGGTCCATTTCCCATTGGTGGTATCGGAGGTACTGGATGTACTTGAGGTGGTGCTAATTGAGCAGGAGGTGCATACTGACGCTCCCTTATATACCCTTTGTTGTAATAGCACTCCTCTGTTGGATGGTTTGTCCTTTTTTGTTCAATAGCACACCATTTCAGTGTTTTGGCAATGGTTTTTGGTATGTTGCCATCCTTTTTAGAGCCTCTTCTATCATTTGCTATTTGCAGTTGTTTGCATTTGGTTGTTTGTTTGAACATTCTTTTTAGTGGTAGTCTCGCTCACTACGGAGGAAGAGCTCTGGATGCAATCTGTATCCGCTGACACCTCTCCATAAACCGTACAGTTATCCACTAAGTACAATGCCTCTCTCGTTACTTGCTCGAAACTTGTACAAGCTTTCAAGTGCAAGTCCTTCTTGAGAGTGTCGTTCTCAGTCCCTCAATAAAGAGAACAGATAGTCTGTCATCTTGTGGTCGTTCACGTACTGGACATCTCTCAATGTATTGTTTGAAGCGAAGTGAAGCTTCCTTCACTTTTTCGTGTTCTCTCTGTTTAAAAGCATATATTTGTGAGACCGTATTGTGCTTAATCCCTCGTTTTGAGAATTCCTCAGCAAACTCTCTTAGCAAATGGTCAATGTCATGGAATCCCCTATTGTTCAGTGGTGAAACCATGTCAATGCCGTACCTTCTAGAGTAAGACCAAATCCCTCGTATTGCGTATGGAAATCGGTTATCTGCTCAGCTCTTAAGACTTACGTAAAGAGTGACACATGTGCATACGGATCTCCTGAACCACCATACTTCTTTGACATACACTTGGCTACTTGAGATGGTCTCATACGTCTATGGTCTGCTACCAATCTCATTGCTCCTATGTCCCGGCTAAAGCTTTCTCTAGCATCATGGACTTCATGGGTTACCCTTGTCGGTTCCCCTGCCCTGAATCTACTACTAGCAGGTAAATGTGATGGTTCCGCTTCGAACCTTGGACCTGGAGTGGTATATGTGGGGTTGGAACTGCACTACCTCGATTCATATCCATTGACTCTCTGGAATGTAATGATCCCATTGGTCCGGGCTTCGAGTACTGAGGTTGACTGAAAGAGTCAGCAGCTTGAGTTCTTTGTCCTCCTGTCGCCATTGGGTTTTGCACTCCATTTGTTGGTGCTGGTCTTTGTGAGCTAGAAGTAACATAGTACTGATGTAGTGGTCCCCCAAAGTATGTATATCCTTCTAATTCTTTCTTGCCCATTGTTGAGTATTGTCTCCCATACTTGTCGTAAGCGGCAATTTTCACTTCCGATCCCTCTGTGTAGGTAAAGACATAAAGTCTTTTTTGGTCTGTCAACTCTCCGGTGTAGGGTTCTTCACATCTATAATAGAGATCTTGCTCCCCATTATTATATTTGTATAGCCCCACATAGATGTTATCAGTGTTGATCCTTGTAGTTTCATTCTCTCTTCTTAACCTCGCATCAGGTAAGTTCATTATTGGTGCTTTCTCCTCAAGTTCTTCATCTACTTTGGCTTTGGTGCCCATCAATCCCCACTTGTCCACAATGTTAGGGTTTAGGACTACCAAGTACATGGTACCCTCGTCATCTAGATATCTATCTCCGCTATAGCTCACAGGCACTAAGTCCTTGAACTCACTAGGTCTCTCTTCTATCTTTACACAATAGCGGTCCATTCCATCTTTGTAGATCTTGGCACCTTGCTCATTGTCATACTGGTATTTTATGAACAATAGCTTCATTGTGGCGGAAGGGTTTGATGATCCTGCTGCCATATTTTCTCTGTTGTTCAGGTTCAAGTGTTCCAAGTGTTCGGTGAAAATCTCGTAAGATCTCTCCGAAGAAGTATCAGAAACACTTCCTTCAAAGATCGGCTCTATTGGTTGCACCCAACTTTGGTTTACACTTCCCTCGGTTGATATGACACTTGCTTGTTCTCCTTGTCTTGGTTGGTTATTCTGGAGATTCCTGCCCGATCTCAAATTCATCAATTCCCCTAAAGGACTTTAACTTCTCCGTCTCGGCAATTTGTTTTCCCAAGTTTTTGTGGTCAGAATTGATCCAAACTGATTGATACTTGGTCAATTGTTTAATCTTGTCAGTTGGACAACTTCTGTTTCATCAAGTGAGAATTTTGTTGCAGTTATGCTGAAAAAGACATTATACGCGTATGATGTCTTTTTTCACAGATTTGGACTATTTTGGTTATGCTCACTCTCAGTAGCCCCCTTATGCTCTGTCCACTCACAAAATTCAGTTTGAACTCTGTTTGAGCAAGTTATGGCTAATTTAGGCTTTTCTTGGCAATTTTTTGCTTTTGACTTGTTTTGGGTCAATTGTGATCCAAATGGGATGAAACTTGAAATATAACCTCTAGACAGCTATTACAATGGATCTGTGTTGGCAAAGTATCAAAATATGTCCAAAATTAGGTCAAAGACATCATACGCGTATGATGTCTTTTTCATCAATTTGGGTCAAGACTTGATATTTATTGATGTCAGGTCAGATATCAAAAATAAGCAGTGGATGTGCTAAAAGACATTATACGCGTATGATGTCTTTTGTTCCAGATTTTGACTATTCTTGGTTTTAAGCCTTCTCCAATGTTTATAATTGAGTTTCAAGTGTTTTTGTCAGGTTTGAATATAAAAACAAGATCTGAATCCAAAATTTCCTGTTCTTTGCGTTTCTTGGGCTTCGACTTGTCTTTTTGGGTTTCTTTGAGTGTTAATGCTCTTGTTTTAAGTTGAAATTAGGGTATAACTCCCCTTTTGAACACTCTGGTAAAGTCAAAATTTCTGTTTTGGTCTCTGTTTGGTCATTTAGACATCATACGCGTATCATGTCTAAAGTTGCAGATTTCCAGTTTTTTGGCACAGAATCCTTCCTAAAGCTTTCTCAAGTGCTCAACAACTCCCAGATACACAGAAAATTTCTCTGACTTTTGTTTATTGCAAGTTTCACTACTAACTCGACGGTTTAGTGATCTAACATGCAATCAACCATATCAAGCAAATACTCCAATGATTGCTAGCTCTAGATCAGGATCAAATGAAGTCCTACCTAAGCTATTCCTAATCATAAAATGGGTTTGGTAATTGTGATTTTAAAGAGATCCACTGCCACTCATGGACTAGCAAATTCTTCTTCTATCAACAACTACTCAACACCAACAAAACAACAAACAAATCTAAGCTAAACTAAAAATACTGTCAACACGGAAGACCCAGGAATATCCCACTTCCTAGTATCTCTCGAGATCTTCGGAGTCCACCACTCCTAGATCTTTTCTAACTAAAGTATACAAAGTAGTTTATACGACTCACCTCGTAGGATTAGTCTAAGGTCACCTACTTAGGGCTCTCGTCCCCGGCAGCGGCGCCAAATGTTAAGGCGGTTACGCCGCTAGCGGAAGCTAAATAGCGAGAACTCAACCAACAACAGAATTTGTCAGACGAGGACGGAGCTTGACCCGCAGGCGCATGGAAACAACTAGGTGGGTGTCAAATCACCTACTCAACCTTCTAACGACAATCACTACTAAGGAAATCAAATCTAAGTTCTAAAATACGCAAGTGACTGAAATCCGTACTACGAACGAATACTATACGAAACAGGATCTAGGATCATTGAATCGATCTCAAACTCAAGGGGAAGTCTATTCACAAAGTAAGAACAACACCCTAAAGACTTGAACTGCAAAATCAACCTATAACCACTCCGTGCGGCAAACGCGTATGAAGACAGGCCGAAAAATACAGGTGATCGAAACTTGACCCCGATGGTACCAATGTGTATCTCTACTCGTTGTGGTTCTATAGATATGCTGCACGCTCCATTCCGACACACGAGTTGGAAGAAAACTCACACCGAAGCTCATAGGAACTTACCACACATAGAAGCCGATAGCGCGCACTCTTGGTATCCGTGCGTAGCTCTCGCCGTTGCTAACACAATGACGGTGTCGCTTCTCCAATGGCGGCTCCGTAGCTCGCGTAGCAAGTAGATAAGACTCTCTCTCTCTCTCACTCTCTCTCAGACACAGTCACGGCGCTCAAAAACTCACTTTGATTAATAATCTGAATCCCCTTAGGTTACAAAAACTTTGGCTTATATACCTCAGCCTTGGAGGTGAGAACATCTCTAACTAATTACATCAGCAAGTGAAATTACTTCGGAATTACAAGCTGGAAACTCAATTTCGTCCCGTTACTTAATGAATGGCTCCAATCAAAATCAATGTCAAAGAGACATTTCTTACAATCAATGGTTACAAAAAAATGATGAGTGTGAGCAAAAATGTGGGTGTGATCCTCTGCTGGCTCAACAGATATGTTCTTTCCTAGCTAAACGTGTGCAATCCATTTCTTTGTCAATGGCTCGTGAGATGGCCGGTGCTTGTTCGTCCACGGGAGCTTTTCCCTTTCCATTCGCATTGCTCGTTCCCGCCTCGCGGTCATGGGCACCACCGAAGCGAGTTCTCTTAACCGGGGCCATTTTATACTCACAACTTTAATGATAAACTTGAAGAAAAAGAGCTAAAGTTCGAGAGCATCATAACAAACCAAATGGCAGATTAGAATCCTTGAAGGGTCCTTCTTATGCAAGGGTTTAGATTTTTCCTTTGAGACCTAGCTATTTTATGGGTAATACTTTACTTATCCTATAGAAACCGGCCCTAAATTTAATTACTTGGCTCAGATGATTAAGGAATTTCAAATTTTTACTAATTGATTTACAAGAGAGATGGATTAAACAAGCTCAATCACTTTACTAGTGTAATAAGAAAGTTGTAGACTTACCGCATGCATAGGTGTTAGGAAATTTTCTTCTTAGTGGCCTAATGAAGGATTAATTTTACCTTAATCACATCTTAATGTGTGAGAAAATTGAATCTAATTTAATTACAACATTATTGAGTGGTAAAAGAATGAACTTCATCAAATCAACATTGTTACCGACGGCTGACAATTAATTAACTATGCTGCCTAGAGAGAGAATTCTCTTCTAATCATGTATTAATCATAGATTAAGAATGATTAATGGCTTGATAAATTAGCTAATTAGATGATGATTATTTAATGCAATATAGCTATGTAAATTTAGAGAGAAGCTATTGGGAATTATAGCTAGGATTAAGCATAGTAGACTAGGTATTTGGAGAATAATGAAGAGAATTAAGAAGAGCAGGAATTAAACCATGATTACTGTGATTAGGGGCTGAGAATCCTCTTGATTTTATGATCCAAATGAATCCTCAAGATGAGAATTTCGACAGCACCTCCCTCCTTGCTTCTCCTTCAAAAACTGTGTGTGTACCGGCAGCACCTTTCCAAGGTGTGTATGTGTATGTGTGTGTGTGTGTGTGTGTGTGTGTGTGTGTGTGTATAGGGTGTGTGTGTGAGCATGTGTCTGTGTGTGTGTGTGTGTGTGTGAGCACACCTTTAAATAGGCTCCTCAAGGCTGAAAATCGATCTAGGTTGCTATAAGCATCTGAGTGAGCACTCAGTTAATGCATTGCCAAGTCTAGTTGCCTACCCACCAAGTGTCCAGTTGGTCAGTTTAACTGGCTCTCACACCCACTCTCTAGCATGGAAACTCTCCTACAACTCCCACAAGGCAAGAGGGTGCCCCCTAGCTGCTAAAGCTGGCACAGAGTGTCCTGGAACCTGCTCCCACACAGCCTCGAGCCTCGGTGCCTCCCCGGACAATTTTTGGAAAATTTGGTTTTAGGCTAAAACAGGTCATACGAGTCGGAATTTGATGCCAAAAATTGCTATACTAAGCTCTAACTAAGGCGTATTGGTCCGAGTACTTGCCATATTTAGCAGCCCCCGGGGTGCAAAAATGCATTTTTTCAAATTTGGGGTACGAGTGCAGTTTTTCGAGACGGTCAAGACTGAACCGGTCGGGTGACCAGAAACTTTCTATTTTTGGATTTCTTTTACAAAATTTATTTTAATTCACATTTTGAAACTTTAAAACATTCTAAAAATTATGGCATTGATAGAATCCGGAAAGCTGCTAAAAATGTAACTTTTTCCATTATGTTCATTTCATGGTACAATGGTGCTCTTTTTGGGTCAGGTCAGAGACCTTACACAATAGCATTCAAGCACATCATGAGGGCCACATGTGGAGGCTTATTTGAACATGACCATCTCTTATTTGGGCCCCTTTAACCTTGGCCCCGTGTTGAGACAGATCCATAAGAACATGTCTATATTCTAACCGTTGTCCCTCTTTATTCTCCCACATTAGATGATCAGTTTAACATGAGAAAATCATTTCAGTTGGTTAGATATTAAAATTTATGACATTACCTCTCTCTTGAAATCACAGTCGTTCTCGACTATGAGTTAGAAGAGATAAAGTCTTAGTCATTAGTCTACATTTCTTAGCGAGTAGAGGATCCCTTTTCAACTTGCGACATCATTCCAAAATGGATGACTAGTCCATTTGGTGCTTGGGAGACATCGCTTCCACAAGCATGTCTCCTCTTGAGTCCATATCATACTCCCAAAGTAGAGTGACAAATTCTACTTGGTGTTTGAGTGACGTCGTCATCACAAACATGATTATAAGAATGCATACTATTTAAATTTGTGCACAAAAGAGGATTATTCTTATAAGACAAAAACAATTGTTCATTTGGAAAGCATTTACATTTGCTTACTCTAGTGCAGCATTGACAAGGTTCATACTATCCTTAATCTGTATTCCTTGAATCCATCTAGCATCTTCAAATGGATAATTTTTTAACTTAATAAGATATTGTAGGATAATCTTGCCATGCCATAGTACCTTGTCTTCATGCCGAAGGATAGCTTCGGGTTGTAGCACCTCTTCTTGGTCTTCTATTTTTGGAGGGTCTTCAATAATTGGTTCTATTGGTGGCTCTCCTTTGTAGGTCTTAATTAGGCTCACATGAAAAGCATTGTGTATGAGCCAATGGTTGGACAACTTGAGTTGATAAGCCATATCATTGATTGGCTTCAAGGTTTGAAAAGGACCATAGTATCTTTTTGCTAATTTAGCATAATAATTTTGATGGCCCGTAGGATTTTTACCCATTGTTTGCCTCAATCGAGCCTTGAGAAACTTAAGTAAGACCCAATCATTTTCTTTGAATGTTAAGGCCCTTCTATGCTTGTTAGCAGTATATTTTTTCCTTTGTTGAGAGATGGATATAGCCTCCTTAACCTTTTGAAAAGATTCTTGTAGGTCACGGCCATACTCATTAGCAGCTAAGATCTTCCCATGTACTTTAAGTAGCAAGGAACGTTTAGGTCTTCCCTTCATATCTCAAAAGGTGCTTTTCTTGTAGTAGTATGGATAGTTTTATTGTACGCATACTCTAGGGTAATTAATTCTCCCATTGTGATCGTTCATCTCCTTCTGTAACATAAGTCTTTAGTAGATCGAGTATTGTAAGATTGGCTATCTCACTTGGACATTTGTTCGTGGGTGGTAGGCCGAATAGAAATTCAGTCTTGTACCTAGATTTTCAAATAGACCTTTCTAGAAATTATGTTCATTCTAGGATCTCTATCTGACACGATGGATGTTGTCAATCCATGGCGTGTTTGAAAATTTGAGATATGAAGATGGTTGCCATTTGGTATGCCTTAATAGTCTTATTGATAGGAATAAAGTGTGCTTGCTTGTTAAACTTGTCAACTATTGTCCATATTTCCATATTCCCATGGATAGACTTGGGTAATCCAAGTTAAAATCCATGGATATACTCTCCCATGGTGAATTAGGGATGGGCAATGGCTGAAGTAATCCAGGGTTCTTCCCTCTATCATACTTAGTCCTTTGGCATACCACACATTTTGAAACATACTCTTGTATGTCCACTTTCATGGTAGGCCAATAGAAGTACATCTCTACTCCTTAAAGAGTAGGTTGAATGCCTCTATGCCCCGCATAGAGAGGAGTGGGATTCATACATGGATTTCTCACGAACAGAGTGGGTAAGACATAGCCTATTGCCATGGACAAGATAACCATCCTGCAAGGTGAATGGTTCCTCTTTCTTCCCCAAAGCAAGGGCTGACATTACATTTTAAATTCAGGGTTAGTAGCATACTCATCTATCATAGAAGATAGATCATTATGAGTTTCTATAGACACCGCATTGACTTTTGGTTGTCGTGAAAGTTCATCAGCCACTTGATTGTGCTTACTAGCAGTGTGAGCAATATGAAAATAAAATTGCAAAAGAAAATTTTCCCACCTCATTTGTTTGTTAGAAAGCTTGGTTTGCGTCATGAAGTACTTGAGACTTTGGTGGTCAATTCGTAAAATGAATGGAGTCCCCAATAAATAGTGCTTCCATGTGTCTAGGGCATGTAGAACAGCTAAAAGCTCTTTCTCATAAATGCCCAAGACCTGTTCATCTGTATTGAGCCTTTGACTCTCATATGCCATGTCATGCCCTTCTTGAAGCAAGACTGCTCCAAGGCAATCACCACAAGCATCTTATTGGACCTCAAATGGATTTGAGAGATCCGGAAGCATGAGGATTGGTTGAGAGGTAAGCTTCTCTTTGAGCTTGTCAAAAGCTTTTTGCTCCTTGAAAGTCCATGAATACTTAACGTTCTTCTTTGTTAAGTCATGTAATGGTTCTACTATTTGAGAAAATTTTTCTATGGAGCATCTATAGTATGCACACATACCAATAAAGCTTCTTAGATCATGTAGATTACTTGGATTAGGCCATGCTTTTATTACCTCTAACTTTGATGGATCCATACGGATACCATCTTGAGAGATAATATGACCTAAGTATTAAATATCTTGAAGGAAAAATTTTCTTCTCTTTTGGTTGAGAAAAAGCTTGTTCTCCCTCAATGCTTGAAAAATCACTCGGAGATGTTGCTCGTGTTCCTCCAAGGACTTGGAGTAGATGAGGATATCATCAAAGAACACTCCAATGACGTTGTGGCAGGGTCTAAATATTTTCTTCATCAAACGATTGAATGTGGCTGGTGCATTGGTCAAGCCAAAAGGCATGAGTAGATATTCATAAAGACCAAACTTTGTACGAAACACGGTCTTTAGGATATCTTCATTCACTATCCTTATTTGATGATAGCCACTTTTTAGATCAATCGTACTAAAGTAGGTAGAGCCTTGTAGCTTATCAAACAGATGTTCTACTTGAGGCACATGAAATCTATTTTTGATAGTGATATGGTTTAGTGCTCGATAGTCCACACAAATATGGTATGTACCATCTTTCTTTTGCATTGAAGGACTGGAGAACAAAAGGGAGAGGAGCTAGGCCTCACCATCCCTTTGTCTACCAATTCTTGTACTTGCCTCATGATCTCCTCTTGTTGAGCTTGGGAAACTCAATAAGGAGGCTTGTTTAGGCGGTGAGCTTCCTAGTAGGAGCTCAATTCGATGGTAATCATCCCCTTGTTTTGGAGGTAAGTCCATAGGGATATCATCAATGAAAACATCTTGGAATCCTTTTAGAAAAGTAGACAAGTCTAACTCTTCTCGATTCCTACCATTTTCATTTGATAAACCATTAGCATCATTAGTGGATTCTTTGACAAAAATTGTGTACGCAAAAATCAAGCTTTTCATTGACTTATCAAAAGTTGGTGACTTTACAAGTGGTATAGTAAGACCAGACTCATTAGCATCTTTATACATGTTCTTTCCCCTGTAGCTGAAGTAGATTCTCCTTTTAGGGAACTTCATGTTGGCAGCCATGCGATCAAACCATGGCGCCCCTAGGATAGCATCCTCATGTTGGAGAGGAGAGATGAAAAAGTCTTCTTTTTTGGCATAGCTTTGGACATGAAGCCTCAACTTCCCAATCAAGGGAGTAACAGAGGATTGTTGTCCCTCGAAAACCATGTTAGCCGTTACAATATCTCCCATCACAAAAGCTTGAGAATGCCCAACTTGGTGGCCAACTCCATTGATATGAAGTTGTGAGTAGAGCGAGGGTCAAACAAGATGAAGGAATCATGCTCCCTTACCTTTTCCCAAGAATAGGAGAGAGATGATCCTTTGCAATGAGCATCCTCTATTGGAGCTTCAATGATGGAAGTTCTAGGAGTCTCAATGCGAGCATTTTTCTTGGGGCAAGAAGGATAGCCATGTCCTTGCTGCTCACACTTAAAACACATATGGTCCTTGCAAAAAGCTTCAAGCTCTTCATGAGAGATTTTGTTTTTACCTTTGTAATCTCCCTTCTCCTCGGACCTATTGTTGTTGTATTTGTTGTTGTAGGAAGTGCCTTGGGAAGAATTTTGGGCATTGGTTTTCCCCTTTGCATCATTTTTGTCTTTGTTTTCCATGGGTTTGACATTCCGTCTAGCTCCTTGTTGGAAATTGATGCGGGAAGCAACCATGGTGTGGTGGATTACTTTGGTGATAGAACCAGGCAGTTGGTAGTTGACATACTCGGCCATTTCTTCAGGTAATCCCACGTAAAATTGCTGCTTTTTCTTGACAAAGTCTATCTTTTGGAAGACAGTAGCCTTGAGATGTAAATCCCAAAAATTGTCCACATATTTGTGAATAGACTCATATGAGAGAAGCTTCAACCTATGCCATATTCGGTAAGTACTTTGTCCTTTGTATTGCTTGCAAGGAATTGCTTCATGATCAAAACTCGTAGAGTTTTCCATGTCTTTGGGGCTTCACCGTTGCCATGAAGTCTAGCCCACCATTGATGAGCTGATTTTTGGAAGTGCATAGCTACATGGTGTATCTTGGAGGACTCCATGAAGTCCTCGTCTCCAAAAGCAGCATCAAATTGCTCGAAAAAGCCCAATATTTTGTTGGTGGCACCAAAGGTGACATCATAGGTGAGAAAGGAGATACTCTTTCCTCCCTCTTTGAACTTCTTGAGCTTTTGTGATCTCTGCCAAGGAGGGTATGATTTTTGATGTCCTCCCCTCTTGTATTTTCTAGGAGAATAGCCATAGCTCTTGTCGGGAGAGGAGGATGGTGAAGAAGAAGGAGAAGAAGGTGACCTCTTTCTTGACCATTTCTTCCTTTATTTCCTCTCTTCACTTTCAAAGTGACAAGGAGAAGGACTATGTGTTCACGATTTCCTCATGGGAGGAGTTGATGATCGTCTAGACCGCCATCTTCGTGGAGCCACATCTTCAGTGGAACTTAGGGAGTCATTGTTTTCTTGTTATTTGGATTCCTCTTCTTGTATGGGAGAGAGTCTTGTTTTGGGAGTCTCATCAAGAGGCCTCCTAAGCTCTCTCTCCTCTTGGAGCGGAAGGGAAATCCCATAAGCACGAAGTTGTTGAGTAACTTTGGCTTGCAAAGTAGGGTTGCCCATAGCTTGATGCAACCTAGTAACAAGATAATTGATAAACATGGGGGCATCATCATTAGCACCTTCATGTGAAAAATCAAAGTTATCAATGTTCATTCTACTCTGTTGGTTATTGTTAGGCATGTTAATTATACTTATGTGTTTACTTAGTGTATTCTTTGGCAATTCAAAACCTTAGTTGCTACTCCTCTTAGCCTTTGAAACTAAGCACTTAAGTATCTACACCCATGACTTGAATTGGTTAATTATAGAGAGTAGTGGGTTGGGTCTAACATAGCAGAATTGCCAAGGGATAGCGCCTTTTGAACTTCTTATGGATCAATGATGGTAAAGCCATAGGAAAGTCTAAAAAGACCCCATTATTAATACCAATGATGGTAAAGCCATAGGAAAGTCTAAAAAGACCCCATTCTTATGGCTCAATGATGGTAAAGCCATAGGAAAGTCTAAAAAGACCCCATTATTAATACCAAAGCTCTCGAGGTGTGCACCATATCCCACATAGTGGGCTCAATAAAACCGATAATAGATCCCAGTCCCACTTATCCTAATATAACTAACAAAATCAACCATTAATAGGTTACTTAAGGACCTCTCTTCTTAAGCAAGAAAACATAAACCAAATGCTCTGATGCCAATGTAATGGAAATGGCCTATACACTTTGAGAATAGCGGAATGAAGAGAATTAGAGTGAGCATTTTTGTGAGATTACGTTGAGAACATAGAGGGTGAACTTAATTGATGGTAGTAACATGAACATAGTACTTAAGTAACTTCGCATGAAGAATACTTTTGAAAGAGAGAGAGAGAGTATTAGGGAACATGACAATAGTTGAGGACTAGATTTATTTGGAACCGCTCCCCCCTCCAAAAGGAGTTTGTATTATAGATTCTCCCATCAAGAGAGACTTGTCACAATATAATCAATCTTGGTGTTCCTTGTGACCTTGGTGATGCTATGAAGATGGAAAGCTTCATTCATCACATGCATAGCATAAAATTTGCAAAAAAATATTAACTATACCAAGCCTCAGTCCCAAGGCCTCAAACACCTTCAAAGGTGGAGAGAGCTAGCGGGGAATGAGGGTAAGGAAGAGAAAGAAGAATCATCCATGGGAGAAATAAATAGTTCCTCACTTATCATCACTCTTCTTGCTTAGCATAGCATAATAGCATAGTAATGAAAACGAAAAAGATGGCAAGCTTAAGCATTGAAGCATGGCTCTTGGTTGGATTTGCATTCCATAACCAAGAGTGTTGGTGTAGGCTCTCCACTTATCAACAAGCTTGGAGAAGGAGATGGAGCTCTTGCACTTTGCACTCCACACAATGAGAGAATGTGTGTGTGTGTGTGGGAGAGTATACCCCCCTCTCATGCTTGGTCCACCCCTCTCTCTCTCTCTCTCTCTCTCTCGTATTATTAATTATTTCATTTGGACATGTGTCCTCTTTTTCGTCTTTGAGAGAAAGAAATTAATTATTTATTTTTATGTATCTAAATTCTCATTGGACCCCTTTAAAACCTATCCAATAGCATTCAAGCATATCATGAGGATCACATGTGGAGGATTATTTGAACATGTGTCTTTTATGCTTATTAAGTCATTTGGTTTGAATTGAATACTTCAAGCACTTAGTCAATCAAGCATGAAAACGTTGATGCCTCTTGAGAGATTATCTTTGAATTGAGCACTTCAAGAACCTTAGTGTAGTTTCTTATTTTTTCCATGTGTAGTAGGCCTTAAACTATAACCTCATGAAAGGATTTTACAAAATGAGTGGATCTACTATGATTTTGGAGGTTTTTTTCAAAACCCTGAAAGGACACTTTTATGTTCTGTTAGGTTACCAACCTAGTGTTAAGAATGTGGGAAGAACCTCAAGCTTTTTCACAAGGTTCCCACTAACACTTAGTAAGCTGACAAGCACATCATGCTTGGGTAGGATTCCCACCTCAAGGTCAGCCGTAGCTTGCCTAAGATCAAAGGAGTTTTTAACACTAGCTTTTGGAGGTCTTTAATGAAGATAACCCTAAGGTCTTTAAGCTCAATTAAGTAGAATTTCTCTTTAACTGAGACCATCTCTCATTTGGACCCGTTTAACCTTGGCCCCGTGTTGAGACAGATCCCTAAGCACATGTCTCTATTCTAATCCTTGTTCCTGTTTATTCTCCCACATTAAATGATCATTTTAATATGATAAAATCATTTGGGTTGGTTAGATATTAGATTTTATGACAGTCGCAACATTTGATGTCGATGGATGTGCACACTCTAGAGTGTAGGAATTTGTGAAGCTACCGCCATAGCATTCTCCTTCCTCCCTCCTCTGCTAGTACTATGCCTACATCTTAACCTATCGTGATATTGCTTTGGGAATTATCCACGGTGGTGCAACCAAAGTAGGTATGTGCAGGGAAGTGATTTATGCCAATCAAAGGGTTCTAGAAGATTCAAGACAAAGGGCTAAGGAAAGTGTGGAAGACCTGGGCAAGCAAGTGCTAGTGTAAATTTATGCTTGATGTGGATTTTTAGGTCAAAAAGTCTCCAAAATGGTTCAAATGGGATGATAGGTAAAGATGCCCAAAGTACAAGTCAGTGATCTAGAATGTGTCTTCAAAGTCTTGTGCAAGCCGGTCCAAACGGATCGTCAAACGGAGCCTCGATGTGAAAGATGTTTAAGTTTGAAGCTAGAAGGTTTTGCAAAACCCTGACGGACAGGGCAGTTGGGGACATATTGCTAGAGCACGTTTGGAGTGATAGACGTGTAGTGCTTGAGTTACGGAGCATGCTTGTCTTTTGGTATCGTAGGTCAGAGCTCTACAAATAAAGTTACGGTCAATGAAAATTTGCCGGGTGTGGGGTCCAAGTGGTGCCAAGGTGGCAATTCAAAAGGGGCAAATCCGGGAGCAGTTAGAGTCTAGACAGATGGTGAGTTCAAAGAATCAAAGGGAGCTTCAAGGCTAGGCAAGGGTGGATAAAGAAGAATGCGGGACAAGAAGGTTCAAGGTAAGGCCATTCAAGGGGTAAAAAATCAAGATGGCTAGATGTCGCTCAAGTGGAGGGTTCCCAAGGTAAAAGAGAAAGAGGAAAAAAATGAATAAAAGAATAGAAATTAGGAAACACTAGGGGCACTAGAGACATCGTTAGTGCAACCATCTATCAAGCTAGTGCCCTCTCTCAAACACAAACAAAGAGGAGAAGATAATAGAGATCAAGCAAGACTGTGCAACCCCTTCCCAAAGCTGCCACAATGGAGTGCCCAAATGGACCAATCAGTTTCGAGATACCAAAAATGAGAGCATACCCCCTCATTTTTTAGCTATTTTTAGGGGTTCTTTGCCTTTTGTTTGTAGGGGAGCCAAGGTGAATGGGTGTTTTTTCCTAAGGGCCTTTTTGTGCAGAGGTGTGTGCTTGCCAAGCCCCAAGTGTGTGTTTTTCTTACACGGCAACCATGTGGGTGCACCGTTTGATGTAAAAGAGTTGTACATGGTGTTTCGAGCAGTGGTGAATCTTCCATGGTGTTTCTCTCGTGTTGTTTCCCCTACCCCCCTTCTCTACTTCTGTTGCTTGTGTGTGTGGTGTCGGTGCGGATGTGTGTGACCCCCGGGACCCCTTTTTGTGTGAGGAATGGAAGTGAGAGTGCGGCTTCTCGTGTTGTGCGGCAGTGGTGTGTGGCTTGAAGCGAGCGGTGAAATGCATGGGTAGCTGAATGTGTGCGCGTTTGTGCATTGGTGTGTGTGCGGACGGTGACATGCTAGCGTATGTCAAGAGTTTGGAAGGTGAACTCTAGTGGATTGGGGTGTTATGTATGGCCTGCGCTATAGTGCCGGGTGTGTTCCCCTATTCCCCCTCTCCAATGGTGGTCTTGGAAGCTTAAGTTTACCATTTGCCTTTATTTTGGAACTAAGTACATTTTTCTAGTTTATAAGTACATTCTAGCCATGAGAACTAGGTACATTTTCTAGTTTCTCATTCTCATATATCTATATAACCGTCTAATTGAGTTCCATATTCCACATTCCATTAGTTTTAGATTGACTTGAAGAGGATATATATCTTCATGAAATTGAACCATATCTTTGTGATTATTTTAATAACTTGGATGTTTCCTATTACAAGGATGGTTGATGTCGAAAAAGTAATATCCTAAATCCCATTACTCCTGTGATACAAAAAAAAACATTTGTAAAAAATTCAAACTAAATTGTTTGATTTTTTGGCTAAAGAAAGCACATTCTGTATCATTTTGGTTGCAAAAGATAAGTAAATTTTGTACAAATAGGGTTCTCATTATACTTGCAACCTATAGTAGCTAGGGTCAAAGTGAGAGAAGCTACCTAAAACAAGCATTTTTAGGGCATGGCACTAAAGCCTTGCAAACCTTGTAAGGTCAAAGCAAAAGCTGGTGTTGAAGGGATATTGTTGACAAGGAGAGTGTGGAATTAGGAGCCGACGAGTGACATGCATGTAAGGAAAGTGAGGCTATGGAGGATGCCAATGAGTGAAAACCATGGAATCATGGGTAGAGAGAGAGAGAGAGAGAGAGAGAGAGAGAGAGAGAGAGAGAGAGAGAGAGAGAGAGAGAGAGAGAAGAGAGTCAACACAATAAAAAACCCTATGATAAATTTTGATTCAAAAAATCCTTAAAATATATAGAAGCTTTTAGCCATGCAAACTTCTAAAAGAAGTGGAGTTCATCTGCATGCTCCAAGAGGGTGTTCCCATGGATAGAGGGCTTGAAACCCAACAATCTCCCCTCAAGCCCGAACTAGAAAGACCACTCTCATGATACCTTGAGTCTTTGGTGTACTCGTCAACCGTGAGTTTTAGGTTCTCTCACAAAACCAAGGGTTTTGGTATACCTATAACCAGGTGATACTGTTGAGGGATCTCTAACTTTGAGCAAGATTTTTTGAGCAATCTCTAAACCGAGCAAAAGAGTAATCTACAATAACAAAAGAGGAAGGAGCTCACTTAATTTTCAGCACACAAACCAAGGGAGCAAGTAGAGGTGTTATTTTCATCTGATTTCAATATTTTGTTGTGGCTAATGTATATAAAATCACTAATAAGTAGACACTAAGCTAGCAATGTCCATAATTGAAAAATTTGTGACATGTCAATAAAAAGATATATAGTGCTATTATAATGTATGCAGCTTCAAAACAAGTGTCTTTGAGTTGCAAGTCCCCTAATATGCAGATCTAATGAGCTAGTGATGGCTACAAAGTAGAAATCTTTGCTAGGTTTGATATGGGCACAAGATTGTTGCCTCTACTAATAGGAAGAGTAATTTTGTCACAACAAGACATCATTCCTCCCACTATTATTAAAACATTGTGAATTATGGAAACATCGTGTTCTTCTATTGTCTTGTTTGTGCTCAGCTAGCTAGGTGTGACATTGAAGGCACGGGGACTATCGGCTCTTAGCCCCCACACACAAATGCAACTAGCTAAAATTGCAAACTGTAGGCAATCCAAAAGAATCTAAGGATGTTGAAAGCTTTGGGAGAAACGAAGAAAAGAGGACCATTTTTCCCAAAGGAAAATTTTAAAAATCTTCCTATCCATTAAAGAACAAGATATGATGATCTAGATCTAGTGTGGATGCTCATATAGGAAAGGACACATCAGGTTGTGTAGTTGATCCATTAGGAGTACCTATTGATGGAGAAGTTTGCACACCTATCTATGTGTGACTATGAAGCTCCTAAAAACTCAGGATGGTGCTCCTACCTTCAAATGTGCCAATTGATATTGAGAAATATGGTGAATAAAATGGAGTCACTTTGCATATATCCTTTCTTTCATGCTAGAGCTCGAGTTGGAGATAGATACATATGTACAATGCAATTCTAAAGTTCTTATATTATCCTCACTCTCGAAGGTCATGGATACTAATAAAAAGGGTCCAATCTTTACTGCCTCCTTGGATACACACTCGATACATACCGTGAATACGCACAGTAATTGGCCTTACCATCATTGGCACCATCATCACACCTACAGTTTGTCGGAACCAAAGTAATGCAAACTTAATCAACGTATTAACCCCATATATGATTCTAAAACCACAATAGTGTTATCACCTTTTGCCAAGCCCTTCAAAGCTCACTATGTTGAGATTGTGTTCTCATGATCAGTGTGGGATTGAATAATCTCAATGACAGTGTAAATGTCTCAAAATGTTCATGGTGGATGAGCATACATCTATTCGAATTTACTTCCTTTTGATATTCTCAGGATCTGAATGTTTGTTTAATCAGATCTTACTATTCGCCGCAAATCATACTTCCCATTAGATTCTCCCTCTAGCAATAATAGCAATCACCTTAGCCGAAGATTATCTCCACCTCATTTAGTAGGACATCCTACAATGTTGAATCTCAAAGGAGGGTCGTTTGACAACATGATCCAACTATATGTCTTGTTGCTATGATTTCTTTTTGGTTGTCTATTAGCAAGAATCAATGAATTATCCCCTTGGTAAACGATCACATGATGAACAAGTAGGGGGAAACCTTCTAGAGACTTCTTCTCTCCTCTCTACACATGCATGAGTAGGGGACTTTAGCAGGAGGACTAGGAGAGGTGCGGAAGGGGATTCTGTTGCTTAGGTGATCCACACCTATGTCCTGTCCAAGGGACCATATTGGATAGAAACACGCAAGATGAGGAGACAAGACGCACAACAGAAAGGAAGACGGGAAACAGTGGGTGGTTCGGGGGCAGTAGGAGAAGGAGAGGAGAGGAGGGGGGAAAATATTGATCACTTTGGATGGTGGAGGTTGAAGAGGACCAAGATAGTGTCCACACCAAAACAACAACAACCTAGTAGGAGGTGGTATGACAGGGGCTGCCAGGGAGACAATTAGAAGGTAGGCGACACAGCCTGGCCACTTGACTACATGTGGAGGTGGTTGAGCCTCGAGGCGCCCAAAGCACAAGCACAAGTGGTTAAAACCTGAGAGGAATTGGTGGTGGCGCGGGAGAGAAATTTTGCATTGAGAGAGAGAGAGAGAGAGAGAGAGAGAGAGAGAGAGAGAGAGAGAGAGAGAGAGAGAGAGAGAGAGAGAGAGAGAGAGAGAGAGAGAGAGAGAGAGAGAGAGAGAGAGAACAAGCATGGGAGAGAGAGGGAGATAGGAGAAGCTACATAGTCACCAGTATTTACATCAGTGACGACAACTGTAGTAGGAGCTACGAGGAGCATGGATGAGAAGGAGGAGGAAAAGGGGGTTCCTTGAAGTTAGTAGCAGAGGAACTAACCACATGACTTGTGTGTTTATGTTGTAACTTGTGTGTGCATTGTGTGGTAGCATGTCTTGTGATGTATTGTATGGCAATAACAAGGTACCTTACCACACGATGTGGATGTGTATGTTAGCTGTCCTAAAGAACAATGGTTACCACGGGGGCATCACCTCCATAACATGGGGAATATGACATCATTGTGGTAAGTATTGGCTCACCATATGGGTACTACATTGGTAACACGATGATATTAGTATCATTATGGTGAGTCAACTTCCCTTCCCCATGCAAAAGAAACATATGGACATTGATTAGTAACACGATCATATGATGTTTGTATTCAAGCTATTTATACTCTTTAGATTCAAGCCGCACTTGGTTGATAACGTGGAATATGTGTGTCTTTTGTTAGAAGCATGTGTTTTTGCACAAATATGGTGTTTAGGTCATTGGTCGTATAAATTGTATGTGCATGTCTTTATAGTGTTTGTTTTAGTATTAGGTATACAAAATACTTAGTCGGTAACGCGACTGTGAAGAGTATTTTGTATACAAATTTTTGTAATGTCTATAAATGTTTTATGTTGATTTTTCTTCTCAAAGTATATCATATCAAAACATAACACATTTACACGAAAAACAAAGGAAAATTTTAATTATTTAGAAACTATTTGCTAGTGAATTCTTTGTCAACCATCTTTGGTATATTAACACTAGTACCAACTAGAAAAAATATCAAGAAATGCCAACGTATAAATTTTTATTTAAAGTACTCATAAAATTTACAACATGTCGCATTTGTACAATCTCAATAGTAGCTATACTTATGAAAAGAAACTTTGCAAAGCAGTCAATGTTTCACTATAATCAATGTCCACATGAAACATTTTATTCATCTTAATTTTCAATTTCTTATGCTGCATATATATATAGTATCTACAAGTCTATTACATAAGGTGATACTACTTCAAAAATTAAAATTAAAAGGTAGTCGTCATGGTTTTTTTTTTAAGGTATAAAGATTCTCTTAAAAACAATATGCTAGTCTATAGCACTTAGCAACGGGCAAGGATGAAGCACGTCGATTTTCAACAGTGTTAGCCGAGAAGGACGGATACAACATTTTGAGAGAGAGAGAGAGAGAGAGAGAGAGAGAGAGAGAGAGAGGGAGGGAGAGAGGACACTTTGAAGAGAAGAAAATGCTAAGGGAAAAATAAAGGAGAAGAGAATCACCTCTTTATATGGACACAAAAGATCTTTTTACTTTCCACCTTCATGTGTCTTTTGACTTTCCACCTTTGTTTGTCTTTTGACTTTCCACCTTTGTTTGTCTTTTGACTTTCCACCTTCATGTGCCTTTTGACTTTCCACCTTCATATGTCTTTTGACTTTCCACTTTCATCTGTCTTTTCATTTCCTAAACTCACCCTTCACTTATGCCCCGAGGCATCCACTAGGAACTATGTAAGATAGCAAGTGCGAACAAAATAAGGGATTTATAATTAGGTTGATTTACAAAAAATGTCCTTACATATATGATTTTTTAATTGAGAAAATGAAAATTTTCATACATAAGGGCTAGTGTTTTTTACAAAAATGCATACATAAGGGTTACATATAATACTTGAAAATATATAAGGGATTATTTGAATACCTCTTGTTCACACATGCTATATGCAATTTTTACATAGTGGACTTCCCTAGACTTATGCACTTAATATGTTTTGAAAGAATTTTTACTTTTTATAGATTTGGGAGACCTAATTGATGGTTATGCAAGCCATATTTATTGGTTTATGCCATATCCCACAAACTAAGCATGTTGTAATTTTCATTTATCAAAGATTAGTTGTAGTCCATTTCTCAAGTTCTCCGTTCATCTCACATATTTGTATACAAATACCTCATATGGACACAATTAGGGAATTCATATATACACTTTCATTAATTTTTCATGGCAATGTTTTCTTTCAAAAAAGTTTGCACTGTAAATTTTTATAAATGGGCTTAAATTACAAGATGCTTGTGATTTTGAAGCCTTGAAAATTGCTTAGTTAATGGGTGTTGACAATAGATGCGTTACAAACCTTAAGTTTTGTCTTCATATCTATGCAAAATCTTCTTTTGATGAGAAATTATAATCAATTTATGAAATTTTTGTTAAAATTGTAGTAAAGTTTTATGATTATTTCTATCTTAAAACTTATCATCATAATACTAATTTGGTGAACTCATGTCTTATGATCCATCAAATTTTTTTGAAGTGTTTAAGGTTTTGAAGTGCTATAGTGTTTTGAAGTGCTTGAGATAGTGTTATATGTCTTTAACCTGATATTTTGATAGTCCAACATGTGTGAGACCGTCGGTACGCTATGTAGTTGTATTTAAATAATTTTTGTTATAGTGTTTTGAAGTGCCATATGTCTTTAATGTGGTGTTTTGATAATGTAACATGTGTGAGACCATTGGTACGCTATGGAGTTGTATTTAAATTATTTTTTATATTGTTTTAAAGTGTTATTTTTTTAAAACTTTATATTTTGATAGTCCAACATGAGTGAGACCGTCGGTACACTATGCAATTGTATTTAAATTGTTTCTTTTATTGTCTAGTGCAAACATGACACCTGAAGAAAGGAAAATTATTTTGCGGGATATTTGGAATTAGTGATTACATGCAATTTATTTGTTTGCAGATGATCGAATCCAACAAACAAATGAGAGTGACATATTTATTAAAGACTTCATTAGCACTATTTGGGAGAACATAGAGTGCAGACTGTGTGGAGAAGGCTAGTATGAGTTACCTATACCAATTGGGATCAGAGAATTGGCACCATAAAATCAGAACAGTTCTTGGTAGTATGAAGGTGTACTATACAGATTTGAAAAAAGACCTCCATCCCACTTGCAATATGGCCAAAATAGAAATGTGGAATAAACAATGGGAGGAGCAGAATGTGAAGATGAATCTAGTAAAATTCCAAGATCAATCCACTTTGCCAAATCAAATCAAGATGGTCCAAGATTTCTAGGGGGCCAATTAGATGCTACCGATATCGACACATTTATGCACACTACAATTACTGCCAAGTGCGCACATTTAATAGGCATTACTCATGAAGCACTAGTTAAAGGTGCTAGGATTGGAGCAGACTCGTTTAGTGTCTACAAATTATATACTATTTAAAACATGTCATTATTTCTAGAGCATATCAATTATGTAGGAAAATGCTATAAGGGAGGGACATAAGAAAAGTTAGCTTCCAAACAGAGTAGGGCATCCAAACATTGCACCCCTCTATTGTAGATGCATCAGCTTTACTATGGAGGCCCCTTGGATCACATTCTTTTCTTACTATAATGGGGGCTCATTGGGACTCTTGATGTGCCAAGTTCCCTTCTCGCAAGGCATGTTTTGGTGCTTCATGCATCAGCTTAAGTATGGCTGAAAGAATTTTCCACCTGCAAATCAAAGATAGAAATTGCACATCTCAAAGAAATGATTGAGAAAATGCCAACTATTTTACATGCTACAATTGATGGTGTTGCGGCCACTCACTTTGCTGGCATATTGCACTGTGATTTGTATCCCTATAATGTAATGTTAGATTTTACATGTGCCAATGAACCTTGGATCAGTAAATCAATTAGGGTATGATGCTTAGAATCCCAACAAGTGGGTGTTGAACAATTTTGTACATAGTACGGCTCAACCTTCATTTGCAATTTTTAAAGCAAAGGAAGCAGGAGAACGAGTTGCAAAAGCGGCTATGGATTGCTCCAAACACATATGATCCAAAGTGTTTAGATGCATACAAAAAAGCTAGCGATATACATGAATTAGGCTTCCTGTATGAGATGTTGATAGACCTCTAGAGTGCAGCTAGAAAAGTATACTTCCTAGATGAAGTGATCTATCACCTCTTCCAACCGCCGTTGGCCAAATGAGATATTTTGACAAAAAGGAATATTCCAACGAATTTGATGTGTACCATCCACAATCACAAATAAAGATCTCATCAGCATGCAAAGCTAGAATCCACCAAATATATGTGGACTAATGGCTTCTCCTCATATGTGGGCCTTACAAACTGAGCAAAATATATTGTGGTGACAAAATTGAGAGAGGTGGGCATTGCAAGTATACCAACACATAGGAGTGATTCCAACGTGTAATAGTGTATGCAAAACCAAGCATCGATAGGAAATTTCAACATAATTGACATGCACATCCTCTACAAATCAAGCACTCTTTCTCTTTTGAAGATGAATTTCACAACTTGTCACACTGCATCAATTATTTTGGCAAACCATGTAGTTTCTTCACTAGTATACCAATCTTTTAGCACCAAGTTCAAATTGTGCGTATTGCAACCATTGGGGTAAATGTGTGGAAAGAACTGTTTGATTATGTTACCAGCATTTTTATAATTGTTTGCATTGTCCATGACTTGAGGGACGTGTTCAACATCGATTTCTTTAATTACATTAATCAAGATCTCAATAATATATTTTCCACTATTAATAGCTTTTATGAACATCTCTCCTATTAGACAAACCAACATAACAGTGATCAGTGGTCTTCTATGAACATTTAACCAACCATCACTAACAATTGTGCATCCTGAAAGAAATATATTCCCAAGAATTATTTTGAAAACATGCTCTTTTATTTCGGCATAAAATTTGTCCAAGAGATCATTCCGTATCATGTGATACGAAGGGACTGAAAATCTTGGACTGTACTCACCAAATTTTATTCCATGCATGTTTCCAATGATGGTTGTCAACCATGACTAATGCACTCCCAATGAGAAAAAATGCGTTTGCAAGTGGATTTTGTGCCTCTTCTAGCATCTGTGTTTGAAAGCTTTGGTGCAATGATCTTTGTTGCATTTGCTCAAGCCCAACCTCATTGCACTTAAAAGTAGCACTTTCTGGTACTTTATCTCCTTGCGCATGTTGTTGTGTAGTGTTCATTGGCATCACCCTAGGATCATTATGTTGGTAGTTGGCTTTAGAAGCTTTTGACATATATCCATAACATAATTCTTGGCAATTGCAGGTGCCTGAAGATTATCGCATTTGCAAAAAATCTTTTTAAAGCTACCCAAAAAATGGTCCCTAATGCGTGGATCCCCTCCTGATTTTGTGGTGAAGCAAAATTTACATTGCCACTACTGATATCGATCGCATTGTTGTGAGCAAAGTCCCATTCTTTGCCAAGGGATTTTTTTTTCTTTCCTAACTTCGTACCACTTGTGCTAGCATTTTGGTCCATTTCTTACATTAATAGATGAAGGCATAAGAGCTTCGTGTTCAGTTAAGAAAATAATTCTCTACTTTTTAATATATATTACAGGTAAAAACTACATTTACTTATTGTGCAATTTGCAATGCACTCTCTATTTGAAATTATGCGTAATAAAAAACTATGAGTTTTGCAATGCAATTACACAATTGAGGATTACTTTTACGCACTCTGTGATTTACAAACAATAAGACACATTTAAAAACATCACATTGTCTATATGTAGTGGTTTAGTTTTTTTTTCTCAATTATTTTCACATGCAACATAGAATAATCAACCTAGACATTGGAACGATGATAATCATTTGAAAAATACAAACAATAGTAGCAATATGTATGATATTTCAACCTCATGCACCAATAATCTTTTTCAATACACAATGCACTCTCTATCTAACATTATGCATCAAACAAAACTATGAAATCTTCAATACAATTGCACACTTGAGAACTATTGTTACCCAATCAAGGATTGTAGCCCCCTTATACATTCAATTGAATATATAAAATCTATTATCAGCCAATTAAGGATTGTAGATCTCATATTTTGCAGCGAAGAACAATATACATCAATTAAAGCATATGATGGTGTGAAATTCAAGACTTCAATGATATTTACATACCTTGTATACTAGTACAGAGCATCCAGCTCTTGAATGATGACTCATTTTTAAAATATGCTCATCTTCTAAAACCAATTGTAGCCCCTTTATGGACCAGTGGCTTCATTGCAATGAGCATGACTCTTAAGAGATTCCATTTTTTTGGCATCGTACCTTTGCCTTAGGTCAAGGATTTTAGTTTTTTAAGAAGTGGTTACCAAATTAAGAATCATGCTTAGCCCAAAAATAGGATTTGTGACTCTATAATCTTAGGTCAACTCACAAGGAGAAATAACTATACCCAACGCTAGGGTACACTCCCTAGGGATTTGCCTAGTCAAGATGCAAAGATAGTATATCTTTTACTATATGCAAAAGAGCCCGTTGGGATTTTTTATTTTGTCTATTGGCCCGCCGAGAAAATGAAAAATCCCGGTAGGCCCGCACGGAAAATAAAAAAGTCCTGCGGGTTTTCCAACACAAGTAATTTTTGCAAGTTATCAAGAGGGTTACATTAATATTTAAAGTCATCACGTGATTTTCATGTGTGATCTCACTGAATGGTATTAACGTGCTCACAAGTTTGTGATCACGCGTTAATGAAATCCTTGAACCAAACACCAAAATTTAGCATAAGTACAAACAACGGGAAACTTCAATCAAGTTTAAATTGTCACTTAAATCAATTCAAATACTATGATGTAAATGTCACTTAAACCAACTTCAATAATATAACCACAACTTCAACTTAGAGAAAATACCCTAAACTATCACGTACTTAAACCATGATATGAAAGTTAAATTTTCTTTACATTAACAACAACAACATGACAATTTGAACTCAAAAAGTAAGGCTTGTATTCATTCATGTTTTGGCCATAGACGAGAAGAAGGTATAAAATTCATGCCAACTGTGTGGGCTCTATTTATACATAACAATAAATCAAAGGCAAAAGGTTGGTTTTGGGAATTTTTGTACTTGCCTAGATCTAGTGTCTTATGCATTTCTTACAAAGGCTCTTTGCTCCAAATTAGCTGGCTCAGATATGAAATTAAGTATGCATTTCAAAACCAAACATAGAGAATATACACCCGTGGCTTTAGAGAAGGGAGGAGAGTTGGTGGAGATGACTCAAGGGCAGCCCAAGGGTAGTCTCGAATGTGATTGTTTTGACATGTTGAGAACAGGTTTTCTAGCTTTGAAAATGTCTTTGTAGTCAAAACAAGCTAGAAGTACCCCAATCTGTAATGCCGTAATAAAGAACTTTGTCAACAAAATGCAACATAATTTTGTGAGGGTGAAGTTCTTTGTGCAAAGAATCATGATGATGTAGATACTTCAAAGTTTGTAGAAGCACATTGTCAATGTGTAAAATGTTGCCTTGGAAACGCTCTATACTACCAGCTATCTGTAGAAACTCCTTAATGGAAAACTAGCTTCCATTGGAGTGACATGGTTGTATCTACTGCTCCACATGGCCGCCATTCCAACACTTGACAATAAGCATTGTCCATGGAGAGTGTCGCACAATGCCAAGTGGTATAATCATGCCTTAGTAGTAGATATTCAAAGTCGTGGATTTTTCCATGGCTTGCTGTGTTGCAGTTGGCCCATGTGGCTAGATCTTGAATACTTTAGCTACATGCACAAGATTTGTGAAAGAAAGTTGTAGTACATGAACTTGCTTCACATATGCCCATTTTCCTTCTCCAAGTTGGGGAGCTTGCAAGTGGAAAACATGATAGTCTTATAGGAGATACAACACTAGAGGATCAAAGCTTTGGTCTAGTGCTCCCACTTCTGCACAACTAGGCTCTGAGAAGTAATCCAACACACCAGGGTTGCTTTGCACATCAATTTACAATAAGGGGATAGAGGGAATGTCAAGACCATGGAAAACAAAGACAAGAGTGATGCAAAGGGGAAAATCAATGGCCAAAAATTCTTCCCAAGGCTATTCCAATAACAACAACAACAATCAGTCCAAGGAGAAGGAAGTTTACAAAGGTAAATACAAACTCTCTCCTGAAGATCTTGAATCTTTTTGCAAGCACCATAAATGTTTTAAGTGTGGGGAGCAAGGACGTGGTTATCGTTCTTGCCCCAAGAGGAATGATCGCAATGAGACTCCTAGAGAGTCCACCATCGAAGCTCCAAAAGAGGATGCTCATTGCAAAGGATCACCTCTCTCCTATGCTTTGAGAAAGGTAAGGGATCATGATTCCTTCATCTTTTTTGACCCTAGCTCTACTCACAACTTCATATCAATGGAGTTGGCCACTAAGTTGGGCATTCAAACTTCTCAAATGGGAGATACTGTAATGACCGACGCTGCTTTCAAGGGACAACAAGCTTTCGTTACTCCCTTGATTGGGAATTTGAGGCTTCATGTCCAAAGCTATGTCAAAAAAGAAGACTTTTTTATCTCTCCTCTGCAACATGAGTGTTGGATGGACACACCGCGACGGACGTCAGCACAGCGAGAACTCACCTAACATATAATGTCAGCTAAGGACGAAGCTCGACCCACAGGTGCGTGGAAGCAAGCATAAGGTGTCAACCTACACTCCACCGACTCCTAACTAATTCCTACAGATGTCTCTACCAATTGTCTAAGTCACAGCCTTCAAGAGTGCATAAGAGGAAACTTCCTACAATGCTTTCTAGAGCCGAACACCCATCAAAAAATCTCGAAACACCATAGAACTTGAAGGAGACCCTACTAATACCAATAGTTTTCTCTCCCTAAGGTCTATGAACCAAAATCCCAACCCAAAACACCCAGTGAAAAATCACGTAGGATGTCTGGCCGAAATCTGCAGGTCTTCGTTTCCAAAATCTAAAGTGCCTAATGTGTAGTTCTACTCAATGTGAATGCGTAGATATGCTGCAATGCAAAATCGGACAACGTATGCTCACCCAAACACCCGATGAAGCTCGTAGAAGGAGCTCGCAAAACCGGACCGTACGTGCACAATGTAGGTATCGGCTCCTAGCTCTCGTCGGGGGCAACATGCTGCACTTCTCCGCACTTGATTCCAACCACCGAAGCATACGTAGCGTTAGGATGAAGCTCACACTCTCTCTCATACACAGTACGCTCACTCACAGACTTCAAAACTTGTTTTCAAAAATGAGAAAAGGGTTTTTTCATTAAGGTCAAAAAGTGGTATATATACCTTACAATTCTCAAACCCTAAAGTTCCAAAATCAACCATCTACTCAATCTAGCTATCAAAACTGGGATACAATCTGGAAACTTCTGTAAGTCCCAATATTTACAAGGTGAAAAATCAGGTTTTCCTCAATGAATGAATAATTACAAAAATAATAATCCGCCGAGTAGTTAGTTGCCGTGGGGTGTGTCCAACTTCTAACACTCCCCCCCCTCCTTGCTCATGTCGTCCCCGACATGACCGCTGATCTGCTTCTTCATTGTATCGTTTCCCGCATCTTTAGCAGAGATTCGTATCTTGCATGCAGGTTCATCATTGTCGGGCCAAAAATGTCAGTGTTTATTGTGAAGAAGCCTGTGTAGAACGCTTCTTCAAAAGCCTGGAGGTGATAGGATGGTAGAAACATTATCCTTTGATACACCGCATGTATCACCTCCTTGGAAGGCTGACCAGACAGATCATAAGCGCATCTGTAAGTATCGTGGAAGAAAGAGATGCTATCGGTCACCTGGCCTGGCTTGAAAGTCTCGAACACTGCTAAGAGGGTTCTGCAGATTTTCCTCATGATAATGCATGTAAGGTCAGGTGAGCCAGTGAACAACTTGATGGTGCCTGTTAGGGTTTTCACCATGTATTGGACACTTATTCTCTCACCTGCCTTCAAGCCCGACAGCTAAGGGTAGTTCAGCCAAGTGGGTTGGCTCCTTTGTAATATTTCCTGCGCTTTCCACGTCCTGATCCTTTGTAGAGGACAAAAGCTGAGATTGTCTCTGATATTTTTCGGTGCCTCTACCAAGTGGATTAGGTATTGTGGGTACTTTGTAAGCCAGGCCTTCCTCCACTTTGGCTGAGAATCAACAATGAGCCTGACCCCTTCTAGTTGTGAGATATCTGCATTGTACAGTGGTGTTGTTGTCTCTTCTCTGATCCGCTTGCTGATGGTAGCTGCTTCATATTTCAGCAATGGATATGGGAGAGAGGGTTGAAGCCACTCGCGCCTGAGGTTGCTGGCGTCGATCTTCTGAATGGTCATAGACTTGAAGACCCTTTGCTCCCACTCCAAGGCTTCCTTTGTGGTCTCTCTGAGCTCCACCTCTATTGCTTTTCATAATTTTTCTTCCTCTTCCTGTGCTAGATCCTGTGGCTCTTGAGAGGATCCTTCTAGGATTTCCTCTTGCATAGGCGTGTCCACCGGATCTGCCACATTTTCTAAGTCAATGCCCTCATTGGCCGCTGGCCCCTTTGGCTCTCCTGCTTGCTGTCCTTTTAACTCCTCAATTTGCCTCAGGAGCTTTTGATTTTCCATTTCTGCTTCTTTACCCATATTCACGAGGAGGTCATTTAGTTCGGCGTTTATTCTCTCCGCCTCCTCGAGCTTTCTCTTCATGCTTTCTACTTCCTCTTGCAGGGCTTTTTGGCCTTCTTTCATTCTCGTTTGCATGACGATAGATCCTTCTGCCATCATCAATATCTACTTTTTCTCTAGAGTCAGATCTTTCTAAAGTTCTTGCATTTGTTCTTCATAGAGTTGACTCTCAGTTGTGATTTGAGTCGAGCTAGTAGCTCTGACTCTGGCAGGTGATGCTCGCAGCCTCTGGATGGTCTGATCTTTTACTTTGAGTTGGTCCTTGAGCTCAAGGACCTCATCTTGAATTGCTTCTTGATCTATCTCAGCCCTTTCCTTGGCATTTCTCATGGCTTCTAATTCTTTAGATTCTTCTACCAGCTGTAGTGTCAGGTTATCTCTTTCCTTCTCGGCATCTAGCAGTGACTTGTTGAGCTGCTGACACTCTTCTTCAACTGCTTGCATTCTTTTTGCGACTGCTTGATTGGCTTCCTCCATTTCCTAGCAGCTTTGTAGTGCCCTTGCTAGGATGGCCTGTAGCTCAGCTTCTCTCTCCTTTTGCCTCTGGCTTTGTCCTTGCAGAGCGTCTACTTCCATTCTAATCTTTACTTTAGTGGCCTTGAGAGCTGTCATCTCTTTCTCTGAAGCCATGGATTGCGCTCTCAACCCTGTTAGCTTCGTCATTACCACGTCTCAGTCATTGGAGGGCGGGTGCAGGTCCATTGTATCTGTAGTAATTTCCTTTAGTTCCACTAGTCTGATGCCTTGCATCTGTTCTTTAGGCCCTGTCCTCTCCAAGTCGAATGCGGCTGTGGCGGCTTCTTCCTTCGTGTATCCTGCAGCCTAGCAGGTCCAAAAATGCGTAATAAGAATCTTCTAATTCTTTTTCCTCACTTCGAGGCTTAGCCTCTTATTTTGGCTCCGGCTCTTGTCTTTGCTCTTGCTCACCTGCTTGCTGCTCTTCTTGTTTGTCCTTAACCTCCTTATCTTCTGGTGGAGGGCTGCTAGGAGGTGGTGAGGGCTGTGGGCTGGGTTTAGGGCTGGCCGGTAGAGATGCAGGCTTGCCCTTTAAATCCCTGTCTGCTTTAGTTTTTCTTTCTCTTTCTTGGCTCTATTGCTCATCTAGCAGTTTCTGCCGTATTTGCTGTACTTCCTCCTCTGTGGAAGGGACATGTGGTATATTCTCTGATGCAGCATCAAGAATCTCAAAATTCTTGATATAGTCCTCAAATCGGTCCCTTTGCACTCTTCGGGACTATCTTGACATAGACTCTAGAGAAGGCTTCCAGAGTTCACTTAAATCACGCTTGAGGGCTCTCTCTACTCGGAAGCTTTCCATCAGCCTCTCTAGTCTTGCCGCTTTTTGTGACCTTGTTTCTTTGGCAGGCACTTGGGCAAATTCCTTCTTCCCTTTCTTTTGCTCGGGCTGCTCTTCTTGAACTGGCTCTAGCCGTCTTTTCAGTCTTGTAGCCACCCTTGGTTCTCTTTGAGGCTCATCTTCCTTGTATTCTTTTACCCTTAGCCAGTTGTTCTGAGATGGGGGGTCAGGCCACTTTCCTTTTGCGTGTAGTGCCCCATAAATCACCTTGGTGATTAGTTCTCCTGGCACTATATAGGTTGGCTTCTTGTTGCCCATCTTTACTAGGTTGGCTTCTTGTTGCCCATCTTTACTAGGTTGTCATGTATATATGCCGCATAGTTGATTATCTTTGGGGTGCCTTTCGTCATTGCCCAAGTGAATGTCGTGGCAATTGCACCTAGCATCATCCTGTAATTCTGTGGTCTCTTCATGCACATGTGGAAGTACTGGTTGTACAACTGGCTCATGATTGCCACTCTTGGGTTGGCAATGTCTTCAAAGGTGTAATTCCCCTTCTTCTCATTGTACACCTTGACCTCATCCCTTCTTTTTGTTACACTGTCCCCCTTGTTGGAGAGTTCTAGTGTATCTGCTACAACCCGCTCAATGATTATTATCTCTGTTTCTGGCCTGCCTTGTAGATCTGTTACTTTGGCCACTCCATCCTCTTTAATGCTTGTCACAAACTCTCAGACTCTCTTGATGTCCACCCCTATCGGTATTGCTTCAAAGTAGTTGTGGAGATCAATCTTCTCCAAGTATTCGGCCATCTTGCTTCGTACGAACTCATTGAGTTCTCTTGGCAGCATTGGTAGCTCGATAACATTGCCTTCAATTTCTTTGAACACTCCTTGGTAGATCTTTAGGTCGTTGGACTCTAACCGATCTTCTTGTATCCATGTGCTGGTGGGCTTTAGTGTTCCTTCTGGAATGATGAAGGGTTCCACTTCTTCTAGGTAATCCTTGATGGTCATATTTTTCTTATTTGCCAGTGACTTCGCGGCTGCCATAGATCCTGTTGCACTCATTAGTCCGAAGTTAGCGTTTTTTTCCATATTAGCTGTGAATGTAATGTACCTAACATTTATCCATATAAATCATTTCAGTTATTTTGCAAAGCAATTGAGATTCTCAATTTTGTGAGTCTTCATGAGTTTATCAGAGCAATCGGATTGAAAATCGGGTTCAGAATCCATTTATTTATGATCTTTCTTTATGTGGAACCATAGGTTTATGTGGGAACGTAATCTATGTGTGAAGAAAAAGCTTAGAGATAGTATTTTTAGGAGAGAAAGAGAAGTGAGTCAAAATTAGGATACTTCTTTATTATCTCTTTCAAAATAGAATGGGAACTTGTAAGTATAGAGCTTTTTAAAATCGCGCATAGGATTCGCGAACGCCAAAAAAAAAAAAAAAAAGAGGCCACAACGATGTGCGAGCTTTTCCTTCTCCTATTCTTGAAACCTCTCAGTATTTTTAGCACCCCCCTAGTGCCTATATAAAGGACCCTTCTTCTCTCACTTTGAACACACACATCTACAGAAGTGGAAGCTCTCTCGCAACGAAGCGCCGGAGGAAACCTCTCTCCCTTAACCTCTCACCTTCAAGCCATCTCCATCTCCAATCGTCGACGTGCCGTCACCCTATTTGTGGACACACACTCCCTCTCTCTCTCTCTTCAACAACGCGCTTTTCTTTTCTCCATTCCGAATCTATGGCTCCGAAGCGTGTAACGCGAAGTTCCAAGGACGCCCATGCCGTTGCACCACCAAGGAAGGTGGGAGGAAGGGTGTCAACTCCGAACGTACCTCATGCGGAAGCATCAATCGATGAAGAAGTCGAAGGCGTCCAACCACCAGCACAGGAGTTAGCCGCATGCGCTCCAAATCCAGTAAAACAAATTTATAATTATGCATAGTATTCATGTTGACCGGTAAGATGAACTTAGATTTAACCTTGCCTTAAACCGACCGGAAACGTGATTGTTCAATCACATGAAACAAGCATATGTTTCATAAAGTAGTAAAAGTATTGTTTTTATAAACTGTTATTTTTTATAAAGAAATATTGTTGATAAGTAATTATGGTTTGAAAATATGATTTTGATTGATCTTGTTAAAAGAAACATCTAGAATATGAAATACTGAAAAAAAATCTTGTTTCCAGATGGAACTCGCGGTTAGCGAGAGGAATCTGCGGATAGTGGAAATTAAAGTTGAGGTCATCAACTTTCTTTTTTTTACCTTGCGGTTAGCAAGATGCCTTGCGGGTAGCAAGATGTCCCTTGCAGTTAGCAAAAGGGAAGTATGTGCATCTCGCGGTTAGCGATTAGGAAAAACCTTTGCAAAGGCTCTGTCGATTGGACAGAGAAAGTCCGTGGTTAGCGGCAAAAATTGTATAGAAACTAAAGACTTTTTCTTTGCGGATTATGGAATTATTTAACTCTGGTTATGAAAGAATTGTTCGATGATGTTTGAAAGGATTGTACTAAAAAACTTGTGTTAAGAATTAATTGAGGAACATTGTTGTATATGTCGTGGTAGTAATTAGACAACATTAAAAGAACGGGTGAGTGCGGTGTGGAAAGTGGGGACTGGCTCAGGTTTCCAGTCAAGGATGGGTGGACTCGATTAGTCGAGTACTTTTCACTTTGTCTTAGTTAGTTAGAGATTTATCTCTTGTCATATTTCGGAATTAAGGATGGCGGCCGTGCCTCTTAAACGCGGGGAAAAAGGCGTTTTTTTTTAATCCTTAATATGTGAAAGGGAATTTCTTCTCTTATAATGTAGGATCTAGAGTCCATAGAACCTCTAACCTCATCGACCTGGCTTGTGGCATAGGGTCTTGTAACTACGAACACATCAGGTGGAAGTCTTCTTCTCTTTCGTTGCTCGTATCCTTGCTTCGCATTATCGGAGTAGGGTGTCGTCAACGGATTTAGAGGATAAAGAAGGCTATCTTCCAAGTCGCTCCGATCTTTTAGGATGGGGACCTTACAGCGAAAGTGAGTTTTACTTATCCAAATGACTTGAAAATTGAAAATAAATCTTAAAAGAAACTTGTGAATCTGTGCATGTACTCACAGTGCAAATCTGGCCAAAAATTTTCATCTAGACATCCTACGCGTAGGATGTCTTTTTCATCAGAATTGGTTCATACTTTACATGTTGGTAGTGTATGGCTCATGGAACATGGCTATATGCTTGGATTTGGATTTGGATATCAAAAAGTGGATTTTTTGGCTGATTCAGGCTTTAGGTCACAATTTGGGTAGAAAGTCCATCATAGGTAGCAATTAATGTCCAAATGGGTTGAAAATTGGTATATGGGCTTATTGCACCATGGTATTGGCTCCCATGATGTCACTCTTTACATAGAAGGCTAAATTTATGCTGGAGACATCCTACGTGTAGGATGTCTTTTTTCATCAAAATGACATGAAATTTGTTCTGTGGGTAGTCCTTGGCCTATGGAACATGGCCATGTTCTTGGATTTGGATTTGGACAAGGATTGATGCTTCTAAGGGCCTGTGTGGTGTTTTTGGGCTCAAAAAGTGTATCTTGAAGGTGTTGGGGATCAAAAATGATTAGAATGGCTTCAAACTTGATATATGAGCTCTTGATGATGAGGTGATTGGATCTGGAATGATCAAACATCCCCTGCAGGTCAAAAAGTCAAATAGACATCCTACGCGTAGGATGTCTATTTCATCATTTTTTGCTTCTGACCATACAGATTGGTTGTTGATGTGTTGGTGAATGTGTTGTGCAAGTTTCATGGGATTTGGACAAGATTTGGTAGGTCTATGGCCCATTATTGCCTCTATGCCTTAACTTTGCGTTTTTTCATGCATATGAAGTCAATTTTGGTCCAAATGTGATGAGACTTGGTGGATAGCTTATAAATGTCATTCAGAAAATGTGCATGATGAAAAATGTTGGAGTTTGTGCCTAGAAGTGCCCTTGAGACATCCTACACGTAGGATGTCTCCTGGTGATTTTTTTATGGATGGTGCTCCCAATGCTTGCCCTTGGTCCCCCTGAGTCCCTTTTGAGCCTAATTTCAACAAAAAAAGTCAAATGGATAGAGAATAACTCCCTATGTGGACTTCAGAGCCTCCGAGCCGTTTTCTGACTTTTGGAGTGCTTTTTGGCGAGGAAATTTCTTGATGTTGGTCTCCATAGCTTCCCGATCCCTTGGGGATCCTTGCCGTATGGTTTTTGTCGACTTTGGCTTCACCGAAGCTTTATTTGGCAATTTGTCTCTCTAGAAGCACCCGTGGTTGCGTCCTCCAATGAGAGAAGAGCCTACGTTACATAGAAAAATAGATTGATATTAACAAAAATATAAAAGGTGTCCCTCTCCTCATTTAATAATCTAGTGGTCCTTGAAAACGATCACTCTCTTTCATTTAATGCGAGCACCTTTTTCAAAAGGTAGATGCGGTGCATTTGATACAGCTTACATCATCACTAGAATTCAAAAAGTTACAAAACTATCAAGTGGTGGAAGATTTTGAAACTTTTAATACTGTCAATGCGTTCGAAACACCCAAATATCCTAGAAATGAATGTCCAATTGCCTAGCTCCGACATCCAAAGAGGCAAAGAATGTCAAAAACCCAAAAGAACATTTTACTAACGGCGCGCGAGGGGGCATTACAAAATTTTGGAATGCCTCATCGCGCGCCGTTAGTAAAAAACCCCTTTTTTCCTCTTTTAGAGAGCTTTTTGAGAGGAAAATGTCAAAAAATCTCTAAAAAGGCCTCCATCTATCACATAGGTTTTTTCTTCATCATCTTAGCCTTAGAGATCATAATTTCGGGTCTATAAGAGTGAGCACGCACACCCATTGTTACAATTCTACAAAGTGCATTTTGATCTCACACACACACACACACACACACAGACATACAAATATAACATACACACAAACACACAGAGACACAAATATAACATACACACACACACACACACACACAGACACACACACACAAAGACACACACACTCACAAACACACAGACACACACACACAAAGACACACACACTCACAAACACACAGACACACAAATATAACATACACACACACACACACACACACACACACACAAACACAAAGAGCCCCTCTCTCTCTCTCTCTCTCTCTCTCTCTCTCTCTCTCTCTCTCTCTCTCTCTCTCTCTCTCTCTACTATAGGCGCGCGTAGAGAGGCACAACCGGTGTGCATGTCTCTATGCGCGCCTTTAGTACTGTGCATCCACCAGTGTATGTGTTTATGTGTGTATGTGTGAGTGTTATAGAGAGAGGAAGTAAGGCGGGGAAAAGAGAGAGAGTCTTTTTGTTACCTTATACTAACGGTGCGAGGAGGTGTTTTTTGAGGTCAAAACATGCTCCACGCGCGCCATTAGTAATGGGAGTCTCTCACTCTCTCTCTCTCTTTAAATATGCTAAGCTATAGAAAGGAGAGAGAGAGAGAGAGAGAGAGAGAGAGAGAGAGAGAGAGAGAGAGAGCATGGTGCAAAAGTGCAATAGAGAAACATGGGTAGGCTTTCTTGAAAGATAATTGTCCAAAAATCACTAAAAGGAGCTTTGTACTAACGGCGCACAGAGGGGCATTCTAGCATTTTAGAATGCCTCCTCGCGCGCCTAAAGTAAAAAGCCCATTTTTTGGGGTTTTTAAACATTTTTTGCCTCTCCGGATGTCGGAATGAGACAAGTAGACATTGGTTTTTAGGGTATTTTGGTGTTCCGGACGCATTGGTGCTGTCAAAAGACTCAAAATCTATCAGTATTTGACAGTTTGTGACTTTTTAACTTTCAGTGATGACGTAAACTGCCTTGAATGCGTCGCACCTACCTCCTGAAAAAGACGCTCACATTAAATTAAAAAAGTGACCGTTTTCAAGGACGATTGGGAATATAAATCTACTTTTTAAAGTGTCTGGTTGTCCTTTTGGATGTACTCACAAGGTGCAAGTGCATTTTAAAAAAAGTTTCTAGAGAGAGAAATACAATTTCTTACAAGGCCCTCCAAATGACCTCCGAAATTTTCTAATGATTGTTGGGTTTCAAGCCCAGATTGTCGACACCCATGGGAAATGGCCTTTACAGCCATGTAGTTACAAGAGCAGTTGCAGTTCAGTTTTGCATGGGAAGCTTCAAGTTCTATATATACATGTAATGAGAAAATAATCAATATAGTGTTGTTTTTACTGTGTCGAGTTCTCTCTCTCTCTCTCTCTCTCTCTCTCTCTCTCTCTCTCTCTCTCTCTCTCTGTGTGTGTGTGTGTGTGTGTGTGTGTGTGTGTGTGTGTGTGTGTGTGTGTGTGTGTGTGTGTGTGTGTGTTGTAGCACGCCTGCACCTAGCCATGGCTTGCCTCAGGTGGCATCCCCCATAGCCCTGCCTCATCACTGTTGACCCTTGAGTCTTTGGCTTACTCTCTCCGTGATACCTTGAATAGAGTGGTGGTTCTTGCAAATCCCTTAGCCCTCGTGCGGCTTGATAACCATCTCGGTTTCAATCTTGTTTCATTGTTGCACTCTTTCGGAGCCATGCTTGCACTGATGGCTGGTTTGCAGGTTGGTCTTGGTTGTTGAATGCTTGCGGTCGGGTGGAATGTGAGGTAGCGTCATACTCATCTGAAAAAGGATTCGTCGACTTACTTGGGGTGTAGGTGGCTCTCGGAACTTCTTGAGGGACATATGCTGATGCTCATGGACCTGTTGCCCTTTCTACCTCCTCTGGGAGAATACGTTGGTATTCTCGCCCGAGTCTAACAACAAAAACTATACCCTTCCCCATTGCCGTTTCATAAGAGAATAAGTAAAGAACCTTGTCTTTGCTTAATTCGTTTACCTATGATTCTTTGCTGCGAAAGTAAGAGACTATACCCTGACTCTCATGCTTGTAGATTCCCAAGTTCTCGTTATAAGTTGGAACCCTGGTTGTTTTCTTATCATACATAAAAATAGCTCTGGTCCGATCGATGTTTGGTGGCGGTTCTTGAGCTTCTGAAACCATTTTCCCTTTCGCCACATTATCTCCATATCTGTTGTAATCTTCAGGGTTACTAACTATCAAATAGTGGTTCCCCTTTTCGTCTCGGAATCTATCTCCATCATCATAGAATCGGATTATCTCCAATCTTTGAGCTGGCCTCTCCTCGATACAAATGCACTTGCGTCCTCGATACTCAAAATAGACTAGGGCTCCCCTAGAGTTTGTTCCCTCTAAGAAGATCATAGTGAGCTTGGAATCATTCAAAGGATTTTGGGAGGTGCTTCCTCCTCGCACAGGTCCATCATAGGTGAAACCTCTTGGCTGTTGACTACCCATCATGAAGAAATATTTTTCTGACAAAGTGTCAGTATCACTACCTTCCTCAATAATCGGTGCTAGCGGATCTATCCTTGCCTGAGTTACACTCTCTTCGGTGGATACTAAGCTACCTTGGTCACCTGCCACCTTCTGGTCTCTAACAATGTATCTTCCTGATCTTAAATTCATCAAACTTATCAATGCAATTTATCACAAATCCAACCACTCACATGGCAAAGGGTTAGTTTCTGCACAACTTCTTGCTTTGTTGTTGAATATACTTGTACACAAGCGTTTTAATTTTGGCAATCGAGTCAAATCATTTATCTGCTAGAGGCTATTTTAGTAATGATTGGTATAACTCGAGAGTTAATCTCAACCACTACTATATTTTATACACTGCTGATGTTATGGATTAGGTCTGCTAATCTAAAACTGTACTTCCCTCAGATGTTGGTCAATTTATGCGAAAGAGTTTGAATTCAGTATTTGCTCCATCAAATGGGCAAACAGGGTCCAAATTCACTTCTGAAAGAAGTTTTGGAACCCTTAAGCCAAAGGGAATCTCACTCTCTATGCCCAGTCAATTTTTCTTTGCAGTATGCCCCAATAGACATCCTACGCGTAGGATGTCTCCTGCTTTGTTTTGCCTGGATTTTTGCACTATGGTTTCCCCTTGATGTGCTGAGCCCACAACTATTTTTACTTTTTGATTTGGACACCTATTAGCTGGTCAATGAGTCAGAAATCTGTTCCAACAGCCTGTTGCTGATATTGATCAGTCTAATCAACTCCAATTTGGACCAAAATTGACTAGGAGGCTTGCCTTAGGCTATACAACACCTTGCTATGCTCACTGTCAAAGTCTGGCTTCAATTTCTTGCTTTAGACATTGTTGACCGCTGGGTCAACAACACAACATAACTTAAGTTTCGTATCAAAGTCTTATCTTTTGCGAGTTATGAAATGCTGCGGATTATGGCTATAAATGTCAGTTGTAATGAGTAGTTATTCTAGTTTCAGAAGCCGGGGTGCAATGGCACTTCCAGATTGTAAATACAAAGCCATTTGACCCTTTCAACCCCATTTTTGGTTAAACCTAAGGTAGCCTTAGTATATAAGGTACCTAGGTCATTTTGTAAAAAAGACTTTAATCATAATCAAAACTTTAGCGCTACCGTCTGTTGTGTGTGAGAGAGAAAGAGAGTAAGCGTGAGCTTCATCCTCTCGCTACGCCCGGCTCGCTCAACACATTGGAGATCCGACTGCACCATTATTGTAGGCTCGAGGAGAGCTATGCGACAACGCCAAGCATTCCACGCGAGACGAAGCGCACACGTCGACGCATCTACAAGCTATTTGTGGTCGTAAGTGTATCAAACGATGTCTGTTTTTTGTGTGCTAGTAGTCTATAGAATCGTGGCAACATAAGCTATGCATAGGTACTCATAAATTTCAGTTTCGAGCACTTTCAAAATTCTGCTCTGTCATCCTACGCGTTTTCCGTAGATGGGTTTAGAGTGAGGGTTTTGAGTGTAGAAGCTTAGGGACAGGTGTATCCTAGTGAGGGGATGGTGTTCCTTAAGTTTCGTACAAATTTGGCATGATTAGGTGAGTTACCTTCCGTATGTGTGTATGTGGCTAGGTGGTGTAGTTGAGAGCAGTGAGGTTCTTGATTGTGGTTTAGTTGGCCTTCCAGAGTGTTGTATGTGTAGGATGGTCTCAGCCTAACAAGCTAAAGATATTTCCTTCGTGTGCCTATCGTGTCATCTGTGTCCTCGATTGAAATTATGTTGATCTAGGTAGTGTTTGCATGCACTGCATGGGTGTGTGAGTCGCCCGTCCAACATTGGCGCCGCTGCCGGGGACACAAGGACCTAAGTAGGTTTCCTACTGACACTCGTGTGATGGTTGCTTGATTTAGTTTGGGCTAAAGAAAGCGTTTTTCTTAAGTGGGTCTAGAAGAGGATATTCCGTGATCAAGTGGATAGCAAGGAAGCGTGTGTCTTGCCGAGGGTTTGCGACGACTAGATAGGTTTAGTTACGATCTGTGGATTAGAGTAGTTGTTGGTGGTCGAGTGATTTGTGAGGTGATAAAAGCGTTTACTAGTCCGTGTGTGGCAGTGAAGCGTTTTTCTACTCATAGATGCAAAACCCCATATGATTTGTAGGAGTAGCTTTAGGTAAGTGATCCAATTCTGATCTAGAGCTATTCAGCACTGAATTATTTGCTAAAGTGCTTGATTGCATTTGAAATCACGGAAAAGTGTGCTTTTGAGGGTAAAAATGCATTAAACAAGCTTTTGTCGATATTTTTGTATGACTGTCTGATGTTGTGCATATAAAAGAGCATTTGCAAGGGTTCTGTGAAGAAAACCTTCAATTCTGTAAACATAGACATCCTATGCGTAGGATGTCTCAAGGGGGTTCTGGAGACCAAATTTAAAAATTCTGACTGCACTAGTGGGTTCAGAGGGTAGGTTTTACCCTAGCAACATATTGACTTGGGTGTTTATCCCTATTTTTGTTGACCAAAAGCTAAAAGGCGGAGTCAGAAAACGTAAAATTTCAGAAAGGGATTAAATTGAGTGATTTTTGCATGTTTTTGCAATTGTGAAGCATACTTGTACTTGCTGAGAGCATAAGGAAGCATTAGGGACACTTGAAGTCTGAAAAAATCGACAGTAGACATCCTACGCATAGAATGTCTACAGTGTGATCTGGTGGAAATTTTGAAAATCTGAGGTTACCAGTGTGTTTAGAAGATAGGTTTTACCCTATTTTCACCTGGAAAGTGGAAATTGGACCAAATTTTGACAGATCAAAGCCAAAAGACAAGAATTGCCAGACATCCTACCCAAATTGTGTCCAAGGCCTAATTTTGAGACCAAACCATAGGATGACTCCATAGGCATGTTCTAAATGTTGTATTGAGTGCAAGTGATAAATTTCATCTCATTTGGGTAAGTGAAAGTGAAGATTGAACAGACTTTAGCATTTTTGACTGAAAAAGGCAAGAACAACTAAAATTTGGGACTTTTGAAATCCAAACCAAAATCTAAGCATACCACTGGGTTACTGACATCAAGAGGAAGCTGTGGAACAAGTCTGGGGTCAAACAGGCCAAAAAGACATCCTACACGTATGATGTCTTCTGTGTGATTTTAGACTCTAAACAAAATTCTAAGCATACCACAGTGATCAGCACCTTAAGGAGAGTTTGTGGTTCAAATTTGGGTTCATTATGAGCAAAAAGACATCCTACACGTAGTATGTCTACTGCATGATTCTGAGACCAAAATTCTCATGTGGACATAGCATGCTGTCATATAGCCTTAGATAAGCCTCCTAGGCAAATTTGGTCCAATTTGGAGTTGATTTGACTGGTGAATTCATCAGAACGGACATCAGGCTTTTGGAACAGATTCTTGATCATTTGACCAACCTATAGGTGTCATAATCAAAAAGTAAAAATAGCTGTGACTTTAGTACATCAAGGGGAAGCTACAATGCAAGTTCGAGCTGAAACAGAGCAAAAAGACATCCTACGCGTAGGATGTCTCCAGGGTCATAAAGTGGTAAAAATTCTACTATGGCCATATAGGGAGGTTCTAAGTGTCTCAAGGATTCCATAACTTTTTTCAAAAAGGAATTTGGACCTTGTTTGGCCTATTTACCAAGCAAAGACAAGAATTGTCAGACGTCCTACTCTTGGAGTGCACTAGAAGCTCTTGCAGCCTAAATCTTGACCTATTGGCATCCAAATTCAATTTTGAGCATACCATTGGGTTGATGAGCACTAGGAGAATCTTGGGATCAATTTTGGACAAAATCTGAGCAGTTAGACATCCTACGCGTCGGATGTCTCTAGCTTGATTTAGGACTCCAAACCAACCTATGAGCACACCATTGTGATCAGCACATCAAGGAGAAGCTGGGGTGAAAATTTCAAGTCATTCTGAGCAAAAAGACATCCTACGCGTAGGATGTCTACATGCCATTTTTAGGTCCAAATGAAATTCTGAGCATACCATTGTGTTGCTGGACTTAAGGGGAGTCTCTGGACCAAATTTTGTTCAATTCTGAGCATATAGACATCCTACGCATAGGATGTCTCTAGGCCAGTTTTAGGGTCCAACTGTACTTTTGACCATACAAAAGTGTTCACAGTGTCACAGAGATCCCAAATCTTCTTTTAAAACTGAATTTGGACTCATTTTGACCATTCTAAAGTGCATTTCACTGTTTTGGCCATAACTTTCTCAAACGGTATCGGATTGGAAAAGTTTTTATATCAAAACGTACCCTGAGAGCGGCTCTACAGATCTTAGAGTAAAACATGTACTAAATGATGCCTACGGCAACTGTTTAGTTTAATTTTAAAGAAAACATCATTTAAGGCCTCAAAATACATCCGCAAGTTAGGGGTGTCTAAAAGCGACAATTTGCGAGAATTGTGACGAAACGGTTGCGGTTTTGGACATAGTTTCGACTTTTCCCTAACCAAAGCAGTTCCACATAGTGGACTAAGTCTACTTGAACCAAGCAAAAGCTCTTAATCCCAGAAATCATGTCTACCCTAGATTCAAACGCAGCTTACACAAGCTTGGAGATCCCGACGATAGAGGAATATCCTCCCACAATGGATCTTCCAAACTTGCAATTGATAAAGATCCATCTTGTTGAGAGAGTTTGGATTATTAGTCATGAGAGTGAAGGACTATATAGATACATTAACGACAATGAGGTCAATCTTTATAGGTGCTCAGATCCATACCTAGAAGAGATAACGGATTACAAGCTCTTATATGTCTACACATACGGAGTCGACTGTCAATGGAGATCTATAGTTGTCGACAAGTATGAACGAGAATACAAAGTTGTAGAAAACACAAATCCATAGTCTGTACTAGAAAGAGGTGGATATTTGGTCAATGAAGGACCACAAATGCCTCCACCAAATACGAGAATTCCTATAGGAATTCCAAGAAGAGAGCCACCAGGATTCCCTTCAAGAGCGATAACGAGAGAAGGATTGGGAGAGTCTCTGGTTAGACTTGTAGACAATCGACGAGTTAGACCATCCCAAGTCCAGAAATGGGTAAACAGCAAATACTCCGGAGATAAAGATCCGAGAGATCACGTAACGGCTTTTAGAAGAGTGATTAGGGCAGAGGAAGTTTCAGATTTTGCGACACAGTTTGCGGGATTTGGATTGACTCTAGAAGATGATGTAGTTACATGGTTCGACTCGGTGGAAAAACGGGATTTTGAGACCCTAGATGAGCTGTTTGAGGAGTTTATTGAAGAATTCTCGCCAAAAGGAATTGCTCCCAACACAGTCTCGCAAATCCATAGATTCAAACAGAAAGAGGATGAATTAGTACACAAAGCATCATTACGGCTCAAGAGATATGTTAAGCTCTGTTCGAGAGCGGAATTACCTACGCAAGCACGTCTGATGCTGATCTTTATCTAGGGAATGAGAGATGAGGGCCTATAGAAGGATCTGCATATGATAAGGAGGATGACGCTAAACGAGTTGATCAAAGAGGCTCTTTATCTAGCAGATAACTGTGAGGCATACAAAGAAAAGGACTTAAAGAGTCAAGGAGATGACACATCCTCTCAGCACAATGTTTCACAGATAAGTGAGTCCATTGACAAGCCAACGGCACCTATTGATCAAGAAAAGCTTATCGACGACTTGGTCAAGAGGTTGATTCCTCTTGTAAGGTCTGATTCGGGAGAGCCGAAGTGGTGTGAAATTGAGAGAAAATGGACGAACCATACGGGGGAAGAGTGCTATTATAGCATGGGAGATGCTAGGAAGAGGTATGTACAACCTGTTCCAGAAGCACCTACTCCACCTAGATAGAATGCCGGTAGACATGAGATACATGCCAATGATGGAAGCATCAAATAAACCAACGCCAGTACCAGCTACAATGTGGTATAGCAACCAAAGTGAGTACTACCCTTCGGAGCAACAAAATGTGAGAGAAACACATGGAGTGGTGAGGTCGGTACAACCTCCACCTCCTGGGTTTCAGTCGAAAGAAAGAAGGTATGAAATGGACGAAAGGACATTGCGATTCATTGCAAATATCGGCTTATCTAGGTCAAAGCTTGCTTATAGCCAAGAGGAAATGCTAAAAGAATCTCCTTAACCAAAGACAGATTGTCACAAAAGTCGTGACAATCACTTGGTCAAACAATGTCCTCATACGGAGATCACTGAAGTAAATGCCTATTGTCTTGAGTGTGGCATCACTCACTTGATCCCTGATTTCCCAAAAAACCAAAACCAAACCAGGAAAATCACGACAAATGTATTAGGGATTGTTCAATTCCCTAGTAGCTCAGAAAATGGAAATGTCGTACAAGTTCAAGTGGTGACGAGAGCACAAGCTCAAAAGAAAGCTGATGCGAATACAGAGACAAAGAACACGGAAAGTGACACGAGTCCAAAGACAGATGATGGACCAAAGAAAGACGCACCTAGTCAGAAAACCAAGAGCAAACGAAATAGTTGGAAAGCTAGAAAGACTAGGATGAAAGCACGTAGGGAACGAGAGCAAAAATCCCTAGCTGAGAAGCTTACCGAAGCTGAGGAGAAGATAAAACAACATGAGGAAAAGGAGGCATGTTCTCTTAGACAGGTGGTTAAACCTCTAGAAGAACCATCCACGGATGAGAAACCGAGAAGTGCTAGTTCATGAGGATCTGTGTTGGCAGAGAAGGTTAATGAGATATTAGATGCCCTCTTGAAAGCCTATGATGTGAGGCTAAAAACGACACTTGTTACAATACATTCTTTGTGTTCCTTGTGACCTAGGTGAAGCAATGAAGATGGAAAGCTTCATGCATCACCATCATAGCATAACATAAACTTGAAGAAAGCTTTAACCATGCCAAGCCTCAGTCCCAAGACTTCAAACACCTTCGAAGGTGGAGAGAGCTAGCAGGGAATGAGGGTAGGGAAGAGGAAGAAGAAACATTTCATAGGAGAAAGAAGTAGTTCCTCACTTATCATAACTCTTGTGCTAGCATACATAATAGCATAGTAATGAAGAAGAAGGAGATGGCAAGCTTAAGCATTGAAGCATGGCTCTTGGTTGGATTTGCACTCCATAGCCAAGAGTGTTGGTGTAGACTCTCAACCTCTACTTACTTTGGAGAAGGAGAGGGAGCTTTCTTTTTAGCAAGCCCCCCCTCCTCCCAAACCATTGGATTAATTTCTCCCTCTCTACCTCACCATCCTCCACACAAATCCCCCCCACCAAAAGAAGAAGAATTAGGCGAAAGTTTTGGCTTCCCCTCACTAATCCGCATGCTTACCAAATCATGCTCTTTGGTAAGCTTCCCTCACACTCACTAGCTACTAAATCTACCTCTAGTTTTGTACATAACCTCACCACTCGTCCCCTCTCTTTCAACGAAATTAAATGCTCAGACTTAGGGCTCAAATACATCCCCCCACCCACCAACCCCCCACCAAAGCTCATCCTCCGAGCCCACGAAGCCTTGTCTAGAAGCCTTCAACTCAAAGTGTTCTTTCAAAATTCACCATCCAACCCACCTTCCCTTTTCAAACCCCCTAACCCTTCTTGGATGCCCCCCTCCCTGAACCCTCAATTAGAAAACATCACACTTCAAAACCACGTAAATCTAATTTCTACAGTTTCAGGCTATAACGCTTTGCGCTCTAAATTTCCGAATTTTGTCAAACAAGCACTTAAAACCCTTTCTAAGGACTCCTCCATAATCATTAAACTGGCCGACAAAAACCTAGGCCTCACCATCCTCTCTAGAGAGTGGTATGACCAAGAGGCCCTTAGGCAACTCAATGACCAATCCACTTATCAGCCCGTTACCATACCACCACACAACTACGTTGCCTCCTTACTCTACCTCATCACCATCAAATACACTCTCCTTACTCTAGAAGAATCAACCTTTATTCTTGCACCAATTTCCAAACCCTTCAAACCTTGCCCTATCCAGTTCCTTCCTAAGATTCATAAACCTTCCCTTGTAGCCTGCCCTATTTGCTCCTACCGAGGCTACATTTTAGAAAATGCCTCCAAATGGCTACACTACCAACTTTACCCTATCCTCCTTACACAAAAAACAACACCTCAAAGACTCTCATTCCCTCATCATAGATCTCCAAGAAAAACCCTTCCCTCCGCACAGTCTCCTTTTCACATTTGACGTGACCTCTCTCTACCCTAGCATCCCCATATCCCAAGGACTTCTAGCCCTTAGAAGCTCCATCACTAACCATTTTGACAATCCAAAAACAGAGTTCATAATCTCACTTGCCACCCTAATCCTCTCACACCATTATCTTTGCTTCAAAGATAAAGTGTGGAAACAAATAAAAGGCACGGCTATGGGGTCAAACTTTGCAGTGGTTTATGCTTGCCTATTTCTCTGTCACTTAGAAAATCACTCCCCTCTTATCCACAACCCCAACCTGGCTTATTATAAAAGATTCATAGATGATGCGTTTGGAATCTGGACAGGAACGCTTAGCACACTCTCCAAAGCACTAGACTCCTATGCCGCCCCTCTACAAAAGCAAATAGTAATCACCCCTGTCATCTCCACCTTCGAAGCCACTATCGTGGATGTCCATTTTCATAAGGGACATCGATTTAGCCAATGTGGCATTCTAGACTCTAAGTGCCACCAAATGCCACTAAACTCTTACCAATACATACCTTGGATCTCTTGGCACCCTCTCCACCAGCAGTTGGCTTTTATAAAAGCAGAACTCAGACGATATATCATTAGAGAGATCACCTTAAAGGGTTTCTCAAGCCTAAGAAGCCTCTTCTTCCAAAGGCTTCTTTACAGGGGATATCCTAGAGTACTTTTAATAAAAGTATTTTGCTCAATCTCTTACCAAGAGAGACCTTCTCTTTTAAGCAAAACTCCAAAAACCAAAAAAGTTCTCCCCATTATCTTGAAACTTCCTTTTTCACCAGAAACTCGGAAACTTAATCCTACCCTAACCATTGGAAAACCTCTCCACCTAGCATGTAGCCTTTCCCCCACCCTTGCACATCTTGACAAACCCTCCCTTTGTTGGACTAATGGCCCTAATTTAAGCTCTATCCTAACTAGAGCCTTAGAACCACATTGAAGAGCACTTCTTTCCCTTTATATTTTACCCTACCCTAACACCCATTTTTGTGTTTTGCAGGAGTACGCCCATATCTTCACATACTTGGACCACCCCTACTTGGCCATTTCCTTAGTTTATTTTGAGCCTCCCCCGACAAGGCACCTCAGCATACCCCGGTTCATTGTACTCCCTTCTTTGCATTGATCGCATGATGAAAAGAAATCCCCCATACCACCAACTACCCTTTACCATGAAATTTTTTTGGCTAGATTTTTTTTGGCTATAACTTGTGGATGTAAGAAAGCCCATAACCCTCTCTTGATGTTAAAATCATTACCACCTACCTACATTCCACTTTAAGTTTTTTCTGCCCAAACACTTGTTATGGTAATATTGACCCACCTCTCTCTCTCTCTCTCTCTCTCTCTCTCTCTCTCTCTCTCTCTCTCAAAACCCCATCCATCCCCATCCTCCCTATATTACACACGCTAGCCCCCACCCTCGGAGTTTTTTTTCCCCCCCCTCTCTCTCCCTCGCTCTAGTTGCGAATGCACGTGAACCCTTTGCCTCTTACTTAGCAGTCTCCCCCTCTCTCACTAACTTTAATTAAAACAGACAGCCTTTACAGAGGAGCAGTAAAAATAATAATGTTTACCCCCCCCCCCCCCCCCCCCGGCCCTCTTTCTTTTTTAGGAGATACATCTCCCTTAATACTAGCCTCTGCCCTCACCCCGTTCCCCTTAATCTCTCTACAAACCTTCAAAATTACAAACCCCTTATTGACACAATTTCCCAAAATAAATCCCCCCCCCCCATCCCTCTCTCCCTTGTCATTCCCCAACCCACCTCCTATATAAACTCCCCCTCCCTCTATGGAACTCCCTATAAAAACCCACTACCACCTCCTACCACTGATGAGCTCCTCATGGAGCGAAACGCGTTTGGTCCCCTTCTTAACCTAACACCTCTCAACCCTTAACCTAACCCCAGCCTAGACCCCTTTACCTTACGCTTTCATTTTAGTGCTACGCACGCTTGATTTATTTCTACCGATAAAACAACATGAGGAAAAGGAGGCACCTTCTCTTACACAGGTGGTTAAACCTCTAGAAGAACCATCCACGGATGAGAAACCGAGAAGTGCTAGTTCATGAGGATCTGTGTTGGCAGAGAATGTTAATGAGATATTAGATGCCCTCTTGAAAGCCTATGATGTGAGGCTCAAAAACAACCAAAACCAAGAACACAGGTGGATGACACATCCCTATGCCGAACTAGAAAAGCAAAGGTTTGAAATGTGCAAGAAAATGATTCAAACAGCCCAAGCTTTACTAGAACCACCAGTTGCAAAACTTGAGGATGTGATCCGTGTCATGCCTACACAAGTAATCCCACCAAACCAGGAACTAAAAGAGACAGATTTTAGTTATGAGCACAGACCAAACCTCAAAGACTCAGCATTAGAACCAAGGATAGTACTGAATACCACGAATAACTCTTCCGAGGGATTTCATCAAGCTATACCTGAGGATTGTAAAGAGATAGATGGTCTTGACAAATTGTGGAAACAAGTTAGAGAGGCCAATGAATCCGATGACCTAAGAAGACGAGTAGACAAGACTGGTGATGAACGAGGAGTGTTTCTACCACCAATAGAGGAATTTGAGACTGGATCTCAAATGAATCTAGACGTGAGATCGTATTGGGGGGAAAAAGGATCTATACAATCTATGGATAGTCAACCCCATTTGCTAAGAACACTACCGTCCTATCTATCTACCCCAGTCACCTATACAATAATGTAATGAAATTTGCCTATTCAATTTGAGAGTAGCGGAATTTAATGAGAGTACTTTCAAGAAATTATTTTGTGAGCATAGCGGGTAGACATAATTGAAGATAGCAACATAATCATAGCAATTAGTTAACTTGGCATAGACAATACTTTTGCAAGAGAGAGAGTTTAGAAAACATGACAACAGTTGAGGACCGGATCTATGTGGAGCCGGTCCCCCCTCCAATAGGCATTTGTATTATGATTTCTCCCATAAAGAGAGACTTGTTACAATACATTCTTTGTGTTCCTTGTGACCTAGGTGAAGCAATGAAGATGGAAAGCTTCATGCATCACCATCATAGCATAACATAAACTTGAAGAAATCTTTAACCATGCCAAGCCTCAGTCCCAAGACCTCAAATCGAAGGTGGAGAGAGCTAGCAGGGAATGAGGGTAGGGAAGAGGAAGAAGAAACATTTCATAGGAGAAAGAAGTAGTTCCTCACTTATCATAACTCTTGTGCTAGCATACATAGTAGCATAGTAATGAAGAAGAAGGAGATGGCAAGCTTAAGCATTGAAGCATGGCTCTTGGTTGGATTTGCACTCCATAGCCAAGAGTGTTGGTGTAGGCTCTTAACCTCTACTTACTTGGAGAAGGAGAGGGAGCTCTTGCACTTTGCCTAGCACACAATGAGAGTGATTGTGAGTGTGTGTGGGTGAGTATACCCCCTAAGCAACCCCCTAGCTTGCATGGTTGACCCCACCTTGTAGCTCATGATGAAAGCTCATTGGACCCCTCCAGGCCTAGCCAATCACAAGCAGGAGCCATTACAAGCAATAAGGGTAGCCTTGGGACAAGTGTCCCCCTTTCCCCTTTGAGAGAGAGGACTTGATAAATGCAAAATTAATTAATTAAATATCATAAATTATCATTGGACCCCTTGGGTGGCCAACCAATAGGCTTCAGGCACACCATGAGGGCAACATGAGGAGGAACTTGACAAGTGTCCTTGTTGCCTCTTCACCTTGTGTGTGTGTGTTTGTGTGTTCTCTCTCATCCCCCCCCACTTGTAGGTTCTCCCCCCTCCTTGTAGGGATCTTTTTGACTTTGGATGAGCAAGCCCCTTAGTCATCAAGCATGACAAAGCACTTGAAGTAGGGGGTGTTCCCACAAGAATCTCAGGCAAGCTTCTCAAGGCACCCCAAGCACCTTAATCATGCAGCAAGTCAAGCACCTCAAGCATGGAGCCAATCAAGCACCTAAAGCACCTTAATCAAGCACCTCAAGTATGACAAGCACCTCAAGCACGACAAGCACCTCAAGCAGGACAAGCACCTCAAGCTTGGGCCGGGTTCCCACCTCAAGCTCAGCCATAGCTTACCTAAGGTCAAAGGACTTTGACACACATTATTGGAGGTCTTCATTGAAGCTAACCCTAAGGTCTTATGCTCCATTGGGTAGCCTTGCTCTTTGATAGACCATCTCTCATTTGGGCCCCTTTACCATTGGCCCCGTGTTGAGATAGATCTATAAGCACATATCTATATCTTAACACTTGTTCCCGTTTATTCTCCCACATTAAGTGATCAATTTAAAATGAGAGAATCATTTGGGTTGGTTAGATATTAGATTTTATGACAATAATGTTAGCCGAGTTGCTCAGAATAAGACCAAACATGTGGGCTAATGTGGGTAAATGTCTAGAGAAATTTGGTGTAAAAACCCCAATGACTCAAATCGAGGAAGGCATCAAAGAGCTTGAAATGCCTCAACTAAATACTAGGCCATTGCCATTAAACAAGGTAGGTGAGTATTACGAGGGAGAAGATGGAAACACCACCCTTCCTATGGAATTCAATAATATAAAAACCATGGCAATCCTTGACAGTGGAGCTGGTGTGGCCATTGCAACCAAAGAGGTTTGGAAAAAATGGGGAAAACCTGCCTTGATATCCACACGAATGACCGTGCAGCTTGCAGACGGACACAAGGAAAAGCCCCTAGGACTGCTAGAAAAAGTACTTGTTACTTCTTGTGGCATTGAATATGAACGCACTTTTGCTACTGTTGACTTTGGCAAGAAGAACAACTATGACATCATTCTGGGAAGACCATTCATGCGACAATTGAAAATGGTCCAAGATTGGGGTTATGACCATATATACCTGAGACATATGGAAACCATAACAAAGTTAAACTTGAGGGACCATAGTTATAGGGATGTGACGAGAACACCAGTTGAGGAGTTTGATTCCGCCACAGTAGCAGGATCAGAACTTCCAGCTTGGTTAGGTAAGCCTAAAGAACTGTGGATGTGTGGAGCTTCACAATGTGGTAGCTTGAAACGTGAGGAATGTATCCTAGAGTGGGTTATAGAGGATATGGACTATATCCCATAACCATTTCCTGAAGAAGAGTTAGAGCCTTTTGGATGGGAACACATCTTGGCTACTCTGGACGTGTGCGCCGTGGAGGATGCTCCCACAACAAAGTTTTATGATGAAAATGGCTATGATGTCGTTCCTTATTTTACAGTGAGTGTAATCCAAGAAAACAAAGAGATTCAGACATCAACAAGCTCTCGAAATAAGGAGCAAACAGGGAAATGTGGAGAATCAAAAGATGAAGAAGACGACGAGTTCTATGACTCTGTAGAACACTTCGAGCTTCAAGAAGATCAACGACCCGGGAATCAATGTCATCGCTACACGAATAAAGTGCATCAAAAGTGGATTCCAAAGTCCTCGGTGAAGACACAGCCACCACAAGCATCCTCATACATGGCTCCTAATAAGGATGCAAAGACTCAGCTAGGAGGAATACGACCAGAGCAACAAGCTAACAATGCTCTAATCAATGGGCTAGAAAAGTCCTCCAAGAAACTACCACCCACGAGCAAACAGACAGTAACTTTCCACTACCAGCCAAAAAATCAAGGGAAAGTACAAGAAGTCAACCTTGCTGAGGATAGTAGCGATAGTGATGAATCTTACGACATCCCCTATCATCAACTCAGGCCATCACTATCACCAAACCCTTCAGCAACAACCATGACAGGTCAAAAGAACAGGACAACAAGTCAAAGCCAAAAAGCTCGACAAATCTGGATACCAAAAAGCCAGATCGGCCAAAAACAGATATGGATCAAGAAGACAAAGATCTCTAATGACAAATCACAAGATCCAACACCAAAACAAAAACAAGGAAAGCGTGCACGAACGGGTGAGAATATCACAAAATTGCAAGCTTTCACAACTCAGGTTTGGGCTCCAAAGAAGTTGATTCAAGCACAAAAAGTTCAAGAATTCATTTGGATTCCAAAACAACCACAGTATCAACTTTCAAAGCCTAAATCCCGTCCCCAACCAAGCGTAGAAGGGCTAAAGCAAAGACCACTGTCGACTCACACAACAAAAAGGTGGATCCCAAAGAAGTCTCTTCAAACACAAACAAAGCACGGGAAAGTATGGGTTCCCAAACGAGCGTCAGCAACAAAACAACCAATAATCGCAAAGAAATGGGTCCCAAAGAAGAACAACAAAACTGATATAAGTGCATCGCCACTTGAATTCTTACAATTCTTCCTACGATTACAGTACAGTTAGAAGAGAGCAAGTCGCTTCAATCAAGCAATGATACAAGAGCTTCAAAGACCATTACATTGCTTAGAATAGGAAGCCTCGCCAACAAATGCCAATAAGCAAATTGCTTATACCCACATCTTGCACAACATAAATCTTTTCCATGCATTGACTGTGTATGCATAATTGGGCTACATTACAAGTCCTGCATAGGCGCAACTTTTAATTTCCCAAGCACAACACATACCCTTTGCGATACCCTGTCACAAAGGATGACTCCAAATAGGAAGGGGGGAGGCATTCTGAATGCGGACCTAACATTATGACTATTAGAGGGCAATGTTTTGTGAGAGGCATTGAATTTTTGCGTTTTATTGTGATAATTTTTTGACAAAATTTAGAGTATATGCCCTCATAGTAGTGTTACAGAGGAGTATGCGGACAAAATCCATATATGAGCCCCTAGGGACATGTGTATAGTGTACATAGCATTTAGATTTCTATTTGAATGATTTTTCTTTTGTTGAGTTGTTTTAAGATTTTCTTTGTTTATTATTATTATTATTATTTTAAATCCATAATCCACATGAAGAAAAGACTGACGAGAGGCCTGAGCACTACAAAGAGAAGAAGGTACAGGGAAACGATGAAACTTCACGAAGTATATCTCAGCAGCCACTACAACAGCCAAAGAACTTGTCACAAAGCAGTGTCAACAGGCAACCGACAAGTCATACAAGTCATAGTCGAGTAGCTAAGCCACAAAATGAGTGAGGTGATAGTCCCAAAGCTTCAAGTAATATTCTCTATGGTCTAAGCATCTTAGCTATTCTAGGTACTGCTCAAGCTGGAAGAGTTGAGCATATTTATGTTGTGTCGCTCATGCTGGTATAGGTGAGCAAAAGAGTCGAAGTCTAAGTACTTAAGTATGGTGAAGTGAAGGAGAAGGTCCAAAAGACATTCACGTACTGAGCACAGTGAGATACGAGTGGAGAAACTTCTACATCGAAAACCCTTCTTGGAAAGGTGGAAGCTATTGAGACATATTTGATGTCACATGTTCTACATTTATTCCTCAAAACACCCTGTAGACGGCTGGATAATCACCATGCGGGAACGTGTTCTTGGAAGATGGGAGCAAATTACTTAGTAATTACTATAGCAATTACTACAATGAAACCGAAGTGTATAAATAGGGCCTATTACATTATTATCGGGTTGGTAATTGTTATCACTTGTATTAGCGCTTTGAGCTACAATTGTACTTGAGCATCAGTGGCAGTATTGTCGGCTATACTTTCTCTCTGTAATCATATTCACTGTAATCTCAATCATGGTATATATTTCAGTGATACTTACTTCTCGACCAGTCTTCTGAATCTGAATCTGAATCTGAATCTTATTCCAGTCTATAAGTCTGATTCTTATTTCAGTATCACATGTCAGTTTAGTTTCTGATTTCTGTCTAGTCTGCTGTCTGAAATCTTCCCACACTAGTAGCTGAAATCCTTCAACACTGGAATTAGCTGTCTCAAGAGATTAGCTCCAATTCCATTTTGGCGATCACGGTGGCTAGAGTTGAATCTTGTTGACTGAAAGACTCTTCTCCCAGTTGAAGTTTTCCGCAATGGCACCAAAGTCCCAATCGTAGCCGAAAATATACCAATCGTGTGGACCCCATTCCTGAGGAGTCAGGAAGAGAGTCTGACCCCAAGCAAGAGAAAATGACTGACACTGAGGCTCAGGAGGAGCATAGTCAGGCTGAGGAGGCGCAGGACTCACAGTACTCCAGTCATTCTCGACGCAGATGGGCAGAACGGGAAGCACGAAAGGCAAAGAGTTCCAAGAGTTCTCAGTCTCACCAGAGAGATGAGCATATCAAGGACAGAAAGGAAAGTCACCGTACTTCTAGCACACAAACAGAGAAGATACTGATACTGAGATAGAGACAGAGATTGATTGGGATGCTGACACTGACAATTGCAAGAAGGCTCCCAAGATGCATTCTGAAGCCAAGAAGCGAAGTGGTGGGATTAGCAGTAATCGAAATGATTACACAACTTCCCTGAAGATTTCTTTTCCCATATTCAAAGGAGGGAAAAAGGATGATCCAAATGTTCACATACAAGCTTTCGAGCAGTATGCTGAACTAAAAAACATTGATGAAGATGATTGGGGGGAATATTTTCCACAAACCTTGAAGGAAGCAACGAGGAAATGGTATTACTATTACCCTGCATGCCAGCTGCGATCAGATAACAAATTACTTAAGGCCTTCAGGTTGGATTTTTTGACAATCGAGGCGATGAGGATATTCTCTGTGAATTGGATCAGATCAAACAAAGGAATTTGTCAGTCTGTAGCTATGTTGAAAAGATAAAAGAACTGACCAAGCAGCTGCAAGAACCGTCGTCTCAGAAGAGATTGAGGGCATGGTTTCTGAATGGGTTCAGAAGAAAAAATCTTAGAGAACAAGAAGTACCAGCCCCTACAAAGAAATTCAATGATCTAGTCCAACGAGCATTAAAACTGGAACAACACGCTAAGAAAGAAAAGAGCCACATGAAGCGAAGGACCAGTAGCAGTAGTTCGGCTACTGAAGCTTCTGATTCAAGTACAACATCCAGCAGCTCCGAGAGCATCTCCAATGAATGGACAAAGGAGAAATCAAAGAAGGGATCATGGACCAAGAAAATTGAAGAAATGGCTAGGCAGATTGCAAAAATGAGCCACACAAGACAGCCGGTCCGGAAGATGGAGACTTGGTGTTCCAGATGCAAATCCAAGGACCACATCTCCACTGAATGTCCACAATGTACCTATTGCAAGGCCTTTGGTCACCTATGGAATAATTGTGGTATCAAAATTCACCATTTCAAGAAAAGAAAGGATCTATCAGTGGTTGCCTACACTGAACCAGTGAAGGCAGAACCAATCAAAGTAGCTCAAGAAGAGAGACCAGGTACCAGTGGTACTGGTCAAGGACGTGGCGGATACCAACCAAGAATGGGCAGAGGAGGAGGAAGAGGCAACTTCTAGACCATGAGCATGAATTGCTATACCTGTGGGAAGTATGGTCATTTTGCAGCCCAATGTCCAGATGCACCGGTAACGACTGCTACTGAGGCTAAGGCACTAGAGCCAGTCCCAGTCAGGGTAGTTACCAGGAGCAAGGGAGTGATCATTGAAGAAATCCCATATATTTCAGAAGTACCAGTCAATTCCAACAGCAGCAAGTGGGCCCAACAAAGGGAAGTTTGGAAGGCCAAAGGTAAAGAAAAGGTGGTAGATGAGTGGCAAGAGCAGCGAGAACTAGCAGCTAAAATCACACAGGATTTAGCTAAGAAGCTGCCAGAGCAGCCAAAAAGTTCCAAAGCTAGAGTCATTCAGAAGATACCAGCCCAATCGACTGATAAATATTAGCCAGTACCGGCCATGACAAAGACCATGTTGGCTGTAGTACATGGACTAGTTGATGAAATGGGAGTGGAAGGAAAGAGTAGAAGTACTGCTGAAGAAGAATGGCAGTGTGAAGACACTAGTTCTTCAGGCTCTGACAATCAGTCTGACCAAGAGCGAGAAGAAATTCAAGTGAAAATTTGTGATAGAATCCAGAAGCTGACTGTAGAGCTGGAGGATATAAGAAAGACCTTACTTGAGGTGGCCAACTTTATCAGACAACGTAGGAAGACTGAGGCAGAGGCCAGAACAGTGGACCTGACGGCTGTCCGGGATGATGAAGTTCCACTTATTCATGTAGACTACAAGGTCAGGAAGCAGTGGGAACCTCTCTCAAGCGTCATACTGGATGGAGGAGCAGGAGTCAACATAATGGGAGCCCATCTTCAGCAAAGAATGGGTATTACTAACATGAAACGAGCACCATTCAAAGTAAGAATGGCCGATCATTGAGTCGTACAAGCGACGGGTATGATTGAAAACATGCAGATAAGAGTTGGGAAGGAGAAATTCAAAACCAGTTTCCTAGTCTTGGATGTGCAGGGAGCATATGGAATGCTACTAGGCCGCCCATGGTTAAGAATAGCACATGTTGTTCATGACTACGCAAACCAAACTTTAACCATAGAAGGGCTAGTGGCAGAATCAAAATCCAGACCAACAACACCAGGATCTGGAAAAAGGAACTGAGACCGAAGGAGTTGTGTCAGAAATACCGAGCTAAGAAAATTGAGCGAATGCTAGCAGCTATGAACATATTTCCTTTGGCAAAAATTGATTTGAATGCAGTCCTGCTGAACAAAGAGCAAGCTGACAAGCAGAAGAGACAATTCCTTGATCAGTTTACTGAAGTCAATACAGGGGAAAGAACAATTCAGCTAACTGGAAGAATGGAGGAACCAGCTGATACTGGTATAATGGAAGAACTAGTATGTTCTGAAGAGTACCCATTGGATCAGCATAATGATTCAAAAATGATTGGACCTTCTTGGGATTATGCTGAAGAATCGACCAAACGAAAAGGAGGCGGACCAAACTGGTTGCTTCCAGATGATCAGGAAGTGGAGGAGTGGAACCTGGGATCAGAGGAGAATCCCAGAATGATCAAAGTTAACAAACACCTGAAACCGGCAATGAAGGAAAAATCACGGAAAATGTTCTAAAATTATAAAGATGTATTTGCTTGGGAACATACAAATTTGAAGGGAGTAGATCCTGAAGTCTGTCAGCACCGAATACCACTGAAACCGGATGCTAGGCCAGTCAGATTGCAAAGATACCGGATGAACCCCAACTATGCAAAGAAGGTCAAGGAGGAGATTGATAATCTTCTCAAGGCTGGGTTCATTACGGAAGTAGCAAGCAGTGATTGGTTATTTCCCATAGTCGTCGTTCCTAAGAAGAATGGGAAATTAAGAGTGTGTGTCGACTATAGGAAACTAAATGCCCATACCATTAAGGATCCATTTCCCTTACCTTTTACTGATATGTTGGTTGATGAGATCGCAGGATATGAGATGTATAGCTACATGGATGGTTATAGCGGCTATAACCAGTTACAGATTGCTCTTGAAGATAGGGCTAAGACCACTTTCATCACTGAGTGGGGAGCGTTCATGTATCTGGTGATGTCTTTTGGCCTGTGCAATGCACCAGCTACTTTCTAGCGGTGTATGATGGAGATGTTTAATGAATTTCTTCATCGGTTCCTCGCCATTTTCATGGATGACTTCACTGTCTATTCAGATGAGGAACATCACCTTCTATTCCTAGAGATGGTTTTTAAACGCTGTCAGGAGAAAAGGATTTGTTTGAATCCATTCAAATTTGTATTTCTGGTTTGGAAGGGATAACTACTGGGACATGTGGTTTCCGGCAATGGAATAGAAATGGCCAATGACAAAATACAGTGTGTCCAGCAAGCTAAAGCACCCAGAACTGCTTCTGAGTTGAGTTCTTTCTTGGGGTATTTGAATTTCTATAGAAGATTTGTACACAAGTTTGCTTCTCAAGCAGTACCACTATATGAGCTTACAAAGAAGACTAGTAAGCTCAATTAGACTACTGAGTGTGAGGGGAGTTTCCAGAATTTGAAAAAAGCCATTACAAGTAAACAAGTACTCAAGCAGCCGAATTGGGATATTATTTTCCAGGTACATGTAGATGCTTCAGGATTGGCAATGGGGGCAATATTAGCTCAGCCAGATGGTAGAACAGACTATCCGGTCTATTTTGCTAGTCGGAGATTCAGTCAGGCTGAACAAGGCTATACGACTACTGAAAGAGAGGCCCTCGGAATGGTTTTTAGTGCTACAAAGTTCAGGCATTACCTATTGGGGAAGTTATTCCATTTTTATGTGGATCATCAAGCTCTTTTGTTTCTGATTAACAAAGTTATTATTCAAGGCAGGCTGATGTGATGGATGATGTTCCTTATGGAATTTGAATTCAGAATTTTCCATAAGCCTGGCCGAAACCACTGTGGAGCTGACTTTCTCTCTAGAAGTACAGAAGGATATTCAGAATCACCTCTAAGAGATGAGCCAGTGGATGCTGATTTATTTCAGTTAGAAGCAGAAGAATCAGTGGATCCTGAATGGTATGATAGTTATCAATTCCTTTCCCAAGGTGCCTTTCCAGAGGATTAGAAACAGAATCAGAAGAAAGCTCTGATCATAAAAAGCCTGAAATTTACCATCATCGGAGGAGTACTTTATCGATTAGGTGTGGATGGTATACTTCGAAGATGTGTCCCTATGGAAGGAAGAATGCAAGTTATTTCAGAAGCACATAATGGCGAGTCTGTTGGACACTTTTCCAACGAAGTGACCTACAAGAAGATTCTGCTAGCAGCTCTATGGTGTCAAAACAATGATTGCTGATGTCAAAAGATTTTGTAAAACTTGTGACATATGCCAAAGAATGGGCCAACCAACAGCTGCAGACATGACTCCCTTAATGCCGATACAACCATTGGGAGTATTCATGAAATGGGGACTGGATTTTATGGGACCTTTTAAGAAGGTGACTCCCAGGAAAAACAAGTACATCGTGATGGCTACTTGTTATGTTACCAAGTGGGTGGAAGCTAAGGCTCTTCCTGACAACACAGCCAAGTCAACTGCAAGGTTTCTGTTTGAGAATATTGTTTGCCGAAATGGATGTCCAGTAGAAGTTGTGACCGATCAAGGGACACATTTTATCAACGATACTATGGAAATCCTATTGGATATGCTTTCAGTCAAGCATCAGAAATCTACTCCTTACTATCCCAGATGCAATGGACAGGCTGAAAGTAGCAATAAGACAGCTAAGACTATTCTTACTAAGGTGGTGCAAAAGAAACCAGACAAGTGGGATTTGAAGCTTCAGACTGCTCTATGGGCTTATAGGACATCTTATAAGGTGACTACTACTGGAATGACACCATTCAGAATGGTGTATGGTACTGAAGCTGTGGTTCCTATGGAGTTCGTAATTCCCAGTCTAAGAATGGATGTGAAGTATGGATTAGACTTCAACCATAATCTTAAGAAAAGACTGAAGTGAAATAATGTAGTCAGATGAACTCAGGCAAAGAGCTATATTGGAACAGGAGATTGTTCAACAAAGAAGGAAGCACTGGCATGATCGCCGAATTAAAGTCCGAGAATTCCAGAAAGGAGACTTAGTGCTTCTATATCAGTCTAAATTGGGTCCAAAGAAGCCAAATTTGAAGATTGCCTAGGCAAGACCTTTTGAGGTCAATTGGGTCTTCTCCAATGGCAGAGTCAGATTGAAAGATTTATCTGGACTAATGTTGCCGAGAGTATATAATGGAGCAAAGATCAAACTTTATTATTCAGAGACCAGAGAAACTGGGTTGGAACAAGGTACTAAGGAACTGGAGGTTGTTGATCAAGAGATACCGGAATCAGACATTTTTGGTATTTTCCATGTGCAACCAGTTCCAGCTTCAGAACCAGTACCAGAAGAACTAGATCAGGCTGACCTGAGAACCAGTACCAATATGGTCCAGCCAGAGTGGGAGTCAGTTCAGAACCAATATGGACACACTTTCCAAATTTTAAGTGGCCAACGGTGAAGTGATATGCCAGTGGTAATTATTACAAGGATGGGTTGCAGTCTTGTCCAATGCATGTTTGCCACGACAACAACGGTGCACACAAGTCTAGGAGCGGCGAGTGGTGGAGCTTTTATGGCGCGAACACGTATAACAGTAAGGAGAGCTAGCATTTTTCCTCATAAATCTCCTGCGCGACGCTTTTCTCCTGTAAACCATTCGCCATCGCCGAGCTCCGAGGTTTCTTCACTACAGCCGCAAACTTCGACCTCTGACGAGACAGTTGATGGTCAGACAGCCTTACCAGCGACACCAGGGAACGACTTTGACACACGTAAGTCCTCTTCGCCTTCTCCTGTTTCATCGTCGTCGACCTCACAGTGTATGGGTAGAAGGAAACGCTCAGAGAAGATGCAGGAAACTCTTGAAGAAACCCAGGCTATAGTTGCTGAGGCAAAGGCAAGCCTTCCTGTTCTTCCATACAATAAAATCCAATGCTATGTCTTTACTGATCATGCAATGACTCTGCTACAACTCTGGGATCTGCGAGTTGTGTTGCAAGCTATAAGGATTGCTTTTGATGCAGATATCATTAAGCAAGTTCTGGATTCCTTTGATGCTGACACTAGCAGTGCTACGATAAATAATAGGAGGGTGTCAGTGACACCAGACGCCATTGCATTTGCATTTTGGATGCCTAATGAGCCCAAACCGTTTGTGGCGACTGCGCAGCAAATAAGTATTTCTCTAAAGGAGGATGAAACAGCTAGAAAGAAGCACAAGGCAAGTGCTCAAGGAGTTTCAGTAGTAGGTCTGGAAGCCTCCGCTGCTTATAGGTTTGTAGCGGAAGCAGTCAGTCTTAAGAATAACCCAACGTATGTGTCAGAGAAATTATTTGTTATGCTGTTGGCCAAGATACTGGATCCACAAGTCCATATCAACCTTTGTCAAATACTCTCGCATAATGTACTTCAACAGACTGCCAAGCTGAAATCTCAAACTGTTTTCAAGGCATGGTATGTCTGGAAATTCTTGTATTGGGCTATTGTTGCAGATGTTAATGAGCAGGTAAAGCGGGCTTGGAGTGAGCAGCCCATTTCTAAACCAAAGAAGATTGAAATGTCCTCAGACAAAGAAGACACAGACAGTCAAACAATTTCCAATGACCTGAAAAGAAAAGCCACTGCAGAGGAAGCTGGTAGTTCAAAGAAGCCAAGAATTACATTGACAAAAAGCAGTGAGTTCTTGAAGAAAATAGAAAGCCAGGTTAAGGCAGTGAGCACTAAGAAAGCTGAGAAAAGTAAAACTGAGTAGCAATTTACTCAGAAAACTGTGCCTGATGAGTCAGTTGTCAAACATACAGTTGCTACTGGCTCTGGGAAAGATCAGGTAAAGCTAGTCACTGAGGAGAAGGTACCAGACCAGTCAGTGGACAAAGGCAAGAGTCAATTGGACAAAGGGAAAGGTCCAGCCTCCTCAACTTTCTCTAGATAAGTTCTTTCCATTTCTGGGAACCCTCTGCATATGGTAAAAAAGGATAAGCTGCAGCAAATGCAAACTCAGAAATTGAGAGGGCATCTTTTGCTTAGCACAACTGATTATGCTACTCTACCCTACGTGGCTCCTGTGGCAATATATGAACCTTTTGATTCTGATCCAACCACGGTCAAAGACAGATGTTCAGTTCTGATACAGTCTTCTTGGAATACCATTGTCAGTTGTATGGGACAATTGGCGGAGGCTGCTGGATCAGAAGACGAAGTCAAAAAGCTTAAAGCTGACTTGGCAGAAGCATAGCATCAGATTGCAACACTCCAGAAAGCCCAGGAAGTGCAGAACATACAACACAGGGTACTGGAAGCTCAATCAAAAAGGGCTCAGGAGTTGTTGAACAAAAAGTTAGCTAAAGCTGAGTCTGAATTATGATCATGAAAAGTCAAAGGAATGAAGCACTGAGAGCTACCGAGCGAGCAGAAATGATGCTCAGAATGAAGCGGTCAGAATTCAAAAAGCTGCTATTGCACCATACAGCTCTGAAGCGTTCGCTGACTGACAGATACATCTAGGTGAAAGCATGTTAACCTGTCACGCTTTTTGTGCTAGTTTTCAGTTTCAAGCTAGCACATCTTCAAAAAGTTGGGCATCCGGTAATTTTTTTACAAATAATATCAAAATTTGTCGGAGGTTGTACATTTGGATTCCTTGTTTCAAGTGCTTTCTATTGATACATCATATGTCATTGATCTTGGAGATGGACATACGCATCTTGACACCTGATTTTGAGACTCTAATTCTAGGAGAAGCTTGGATTCCAAGAAAAGAATCTCTTAAACTTGACTTACTTTTCTTTCTTCCCTAAAAATACTCCTTCTTCCTAGAAATACTCGTCCACTCCTAAAATTACTAACAGTGGGGACTAGGATATCCAATGTAAGGTGGATTAGGTTGTTGCAGATTGTATCCTCACCATAGGATATGTATAGAGGGGTACAGTTGCTTTGATGCCAAGTTGGTAGTCTTTCAACAATGATTTTTTGTAGTATATGTGATTTGGTGCCCTATCGGCACTCTTTTGTGGTTTATGCATTGTTTTTGCTGAGTTTTGGTTGAGATTATAATCTGTGTATAGAGAAGACTCTATTGCAATTTTTGTAGAAAATATTTGCCATAAATATTTAGTCTCACTCTCTTGCATTTGCTCTTGTCAATTATGGCTAGATCTTTTGAGAAAGAAGAGTAATATATCAAGATTTTTGATGGCACAAATTTCATGATATGGAAGCAGTTTATGCTTGATGTCTTGGTCAATATGGGCCTTTCAAGGCCATTGAAAGAGCACAAAGAGCGTGCTTACACTGATGATAGGTGGGAGAAGCTTGATGCTTGTGCTATGGCGACCATTTTCTTGCACATTGGTGAGTCTATTTTCTTTATGATTATGGCATTGCAAAATGATAATGAAATTTATTATGCTTAGCTTGGGATGGCAAAAGTTACTTGAATAATGTATTTATTATGAAAAATCTCATGCGTCTTAATACGAAAGAGGGTAGAAATCAGAGTTCACACTTTAATGAATTCAATAGGTTGTTTACACAACTTACATCTAAGGGACTCAATTTTGATGATGAAATAAAAGCTATTTTCTTGCTATGCTCTTTATCTTCATCATGGGACACGTTTAACATTGCCATTAGTAACTTTGCCCCTAAGGGTAAGCTTGTTTCTAGTGATGTTACTAGTCCTTTGCTCATGGAAGAGATTAGACGTGAAAAGTTGAGAGCTACATTATGACGTGGCACTCGCAATTTGAACAATGTCACAAAACTAAAGCAAAAAAAAAAGTGAAAAGGTCTCTAGATTAAATCACACTAATACATTACCATGTCTTTGCTTGCACTAACACAAGCTCAAAAGCCAATTCTAGATTTGAAATGTCGATAAACAAAAATTCCAAAATCTAATGATCTGTAAGAGGCCAACCTCCCAAAGAGCTTTGCATTTCTACTCTCATGCCTACCGCTTTTCTTACATTGCATTCATGCGGCCTTCAATTCTATCATCTAGCTTGAAAGTTGTTATATGATTATTCATGCTGGTGTGACATCTCAAAAGTCTTGTACAAAACAGAAGAATGCTTTACACAGAGCTCAACTTGGCTTGAAAAGTAATTGAACCTATACATCGAGATGTATGGCTTAAAAGATGTCAAAACATAACCACACTACAAAGAATACATGCTACCCAACTCATTGAAAACAATAACAAATAGACCACAAAGTCTTTAAACAAGCATCAAGCTAAATAGGAAAAGAGATTCCCTCTTGCCTATAAGCCAACTATAGATTGGGCTCTAGGGAGCATTGAACCTTTGCATACATAATTGCAATGGTCATTTCTTGAATTAGAAAACAATAGGCATAGTATCATTGTACAATCAACTAATGATTTATCACAAATCTTTGTCAACTTTGTTTCACTCTACAAATATTAACCTCGTGAGTTTTAGATACATGTTAATGTTCAAATTGAGCTCAGAGAGAAAAAACAAAAAGCCCTCTTAAGAACATCATGACATTAAAAACATGAAATTAGGGTTGCAAGGATGCACACACAACTTAGAGAAGATAAAGAAGCTCAAGGTGCACAACAGAGATTTTATTGCTTAGTATTCAAAATAGAAAGATAATTAGTCCTAGAGTGATGGGTGTATACAATGCATAGGGGGGAAAACCTCCTATTGAGGGAAAATATTCCTTGGCAGTCCTCTTCTACAATGAAACATGTTCTTCCCTCTTTGACTATGTACAATTTTGGAGTCCCAATGATGAAGGGTTATGAATAGTTCCAGGATTTATATGATTTTGTAAGGTATCTTCTTTGTCTTGCTCAGATTAATGTGCACTTTTTTGTAATGTTTTCTTACATTGTGCCATAGGGTATTAGGTTGTTGAGATGTCATATCAATCATCTATTCATGCTAATATTAAAGTAATAGCCTCTCAAATGCTATAAAATGGCATTGTCTTCACTTTTTTTTTGGGTCACCACTCAATAGATAACTCATAGAAATACTCTCCCCACAATGTATGACGATCTTGAGAGGTCCATCATATGTGCTTAGGATACCCTAGAGGCCATCCCTAATGGCCAAGCAACATATGAAGCTAGGCTGTCAAGCCAACAATAGAAATGTATGGAATTTATCAAATATTCATGGAGCTCAAGATGCACTCATTATTAGGCCTAAATGAAAAGGGGCCATTGGCCATATCTTGCTAGAATATAGTTGGGACCATCAAAGAGGAGCATGATGGGATACTAAAGGAGAAACTGGGGCAAGTGGTGAATAATCTCTTGCCCATTGAGGGTATTACTCCTACAAAGCATCCGAGCCTTTGAAAAAAATTGATTGCAAATGTAACAAATAAATGTATTTCCTTATGCACTACAAGTAATATAAAATGTAATGTTTTTTTATAAATAATGGATGTTCATTTTTTTGAAGCTTTTTTCTTGTTGTCCAAGATCTAAGCAATGAAGTATTTTGATAGTTATGATATGTATGTTCATAAGAAGGACATCAATTTAGAGCATAAAGAAATTTACTATGTTGGGCTCATACTATTTTTGAATGTAAATCTCGATGACCACTAGGACATAGTGAAGAAGGGAGAGAGTAGTCAGCCTTTGGTGCCACCACCAAGTGGTGCTTTATGTGTATTGGAAATGTACGTCTTTTAGAGGGAGCTTTGCCAAAAAAATTCCTCCCTACCCTCCCCACCATTGGTCATCATCATTATTTAATTCTTAATTACATCATGGAACTATTTGACTTGAGAGAGTACTATTGCATTGCTATAGTTGCCCAAAATCTACAAGAGGATGATAGTAACATTGACCCTACCAATGAAAAGTATTCTATCATTGGTGCTCATGTAATAGCAGGTGAGTTTGTTGAGCTAGCATAGGCACTAGCAATGGTATACAAGTATGTAGTGACACATGCCGTGATGCTGCAAATGGAGATGGAGCTTAGGGTGGTGCAAGAAAGACTTGGAATCACTAAGTTGAGGAGAACTCCTCCATCAATGTCATTGGCAACCTCATCATTCTCTACCATAAAGAGATCTCTTGACCAATGGAACACTTCATTAGTCAAATAAGATGAAATCAAAAGGTATACTTCTATGTAGATGATTACTTTATTTCCTATTTATAGTGCATATATGAAGACTTTTGTGTGTATGTACCAACACTTGGTTTTAATTTCTCATAGCTGGTTGTCTATGATGACAAGTTCATCCCTCATACACGCGGATGAGATAATGAAGACCAAGGAAATAATTCACTCCTTTGGATAGTACTCAAAGAGTTTGAGCTATCCAAATTTCCTTTGCTTCCATTCCAACTCCTCCAAGGACAAGGCTGAGCTTCCTCTTTTTGCATTGAAAGAAACTTTCAAGATATCTAGGAGATGTGGATCTTAGATGTAATGTAGACAAGGTCATGTTGCTAGAAAAGCAAGCAAGTGGTTTCAATGTTTGGTGTTGAGTTTGACATCTATGGATTTTGTAGCGGCTACTTTTTGACACATGCTATGTATGGTCTAGCTTGTGGAATCAAGAATCCGTGCCAATTACCAAACTATGGAATACATGATTTTCTCAAACATTAACAAATAGTCCTTCAACTTATACAAAGAGGTACCGCAAGCTGAGGTGGATGAGGAGAGACAATTTCCCACCAACTTGAATGTGCTCATGACGGAGCGGCTGATGATGAGACACATTTCTTGAAGAGACCAAGGCATGAGGAAGAGGGCCCTTTGGACAATTCCAAGAGGCCTTAGTACTTTGTAACATTTTTTATGACTAAAATCAATCAAAATGCATTTGTTTTATGCATCAAAGTATGACATATTTTGTTCGAATATCTTGTAAAGTATTTTATTTTGTTGCAAGTACCTTTCACATTATGGAAAGTTGGAATAACATCAAGAGTTCTTCATACATCAAGATTTTTGTTTGGATCTTGCTATAGCTAAGAGTTACAATTCACAGCTTGGAACGGTGTTTTCTAAACCCTTCTTACACATTCTTTTGGTAGCCGCCAATCCTCATGTTGTTGTTATGGATAACTCCCATATCTCCTTCCTTTGCCATTTTTTGGCTAATCTCATTGCATGGTCAATTTGACTTGTTCCTTTTGATGTGATTTGTGCATAAGATTCTGATACATCCATTGATGTAGCTTGCCTAGGCTACTGCTTTGTCTACACCACCTACGTTGTCAAGTGTGGCTGAAATAACCAGTACCAGCTTGATAGTGGGTTTTGTCCATACCTTGCTACGCAAGCTACCATATTGCCTTGCAAACCAAGGCATGTGATTACAAGGGAATTTCATACTTCGAGCAAACCTTTCTGAGCAATCACAAAAGCGAGGAAAACCCAACAAGATACATATATAACTTAAATCATAAAAGAAAACATTTAGCATCAAATTACATATTATCTATCTATCATTGTGCCTCCTCTAGCATTCCTCATGGAAACTTCAATCATCCACCCTTATATTCACTCCTTGATTATCCAAGGTTATGCTCCCTTCCCCGAAGCATGACTAGTGGTCATAGGTAGTAATGCCATTGTAGTTTCCTGGGCGAGAGAGAGAGAGAGAGAGAGAGAGAGAGAGAGAGAGAGAGAGAGAGAGAGAGAGAGAGAGAGAGAGCATGCATGTGTACGCTTTGTTGTGAAGAGGGGTTTCTCAATACATAATCTTATGGCAAGTGCTTGTAGGGAGAGTGGATTGTTTCAAAAAGAAAGTGTTGTCAAGAAATGCCTAATTTGGGGAAGTTATAGAAGAAGTAGAGTTGGTAGAGCTTATTGCACAGGTTGGAGTCAATATGAGCAATGTGTGTTTGTAGTCATTGGTTCTAGATTGTATCTTATTGAAACTGGAGATAATTGTTTTTCATGGGTGACTCCATTTTTTCTAGCTCCCAAAAAGGATGTTTCAGCTTACAATCATGACACTTCTGAAAAAAAGAGGGGAAAAATTTTTCCTCCACATACTTGAAAAGAGTAGTGTGAAAACATTAAAGAAATTATTAAATTTTCAAGACTTTTATAAATGTCATTGAAAGGAACTTTGTATTTTGGCTACATTTTTGAGCTCTCCTTGGCATGTTCTTACAACATTTAAACTTTTCATCTTCCCCCCTTGTCTCCCTCCCTCCCTCCCTCCCTCCCTCTCTCTCTCTCTCTCTCTCTCTCTCTCTCTCTCTCTCTCTCTCTCTCTCTCTCTCTCTCTCTCTCTCTCTCTCTCTCTCTCTCGGGCTTTGACTAATTTAGAAAAAAACTATCCTAGTGTAGGTGACTGCATTATCATTCCATCTACAATACACACAGTCTTTAACGGCCCAGTTGAACGTTTTGCTATGAATGCCACGCAAAGGTTTTGATATACGACAAAAGTGAACAATGAGTTGGGTGCAAAAGCATCCACAATAATTTGATTGAAAGACTCAACCTTGTTCGCATCTCTACCTTCTTGGCCGGAGGATAATGTACCATGCCCAGAGTGCTTCAACATCTTTCTCTCCCTTCTTTTGAGACTCTTAAAAGATCGTGCTATCGAGGATATGCAATAGCTTGGCTCCACTCTTGTGGCTCCCTTTGACATGTATGTTGTCCTCATGTTAGAGCCTCTTCACTTCCTTGTGCAGTTGTCCCCCCTACCATGATATGCAATGCTCTATTTTGCAGAATGTGAACAAAGTGAAATCCCAGTGTGCACCTGCCTTAGCATTCCACAAGATATCCACCTCCAAGGGGTGACTGGGTTGTTGTTTGCTACAACTAAATACATTGTGCGACTTTGGAAAAGGCAAATATCAGGGTCCGTAGATTCATTAATAGATTTGGTTCTGAAGGGGTTGGGCAAGAAAAGTGTAGAAACCGTTTGGAGAAACACTAGGTGAGGCGAGAGGGTCCTCAAGTTCAATCGTCATCATTTCACCAGCTATAAACAAAACCCTTATAAAAAACACTCTGAAAGAGTCCGTGCCGATGTGGAATATTTCAGACAATTTCAAATCCTCTCTCTCTCTCTCTCTCTCTCTCTCTCTCTCTCTCTCTCTCTCTCTCTCTCTCTCTCTCTCTCTCTCTCTCTCTCTCTCTCTCTCTCTCTCTCTCGTTCGTGAGATGGCTTGGTTATCATGAGGGCAAACTTCAAACATACAATTGATGGAGTGATCATGCAGCTTTGCCAATATTTAGATGGGTAGAGGCATCCAAGGAGACCTCTCTCTCTCTCTCTCTCTCTCTCTCTCTCTCTCTCTCTCTCTCTCTCTCTCTCTCTCTCTCTCTCTCTCTCTCTATTGACTCTGCTAAGTGACCCTACAAGCTGATTGACGTGTGCTCTGTCTTTGGTCCGTGCAATAGAGATGAATAGCAAGCTAGATAGGAGGAAAGTTGTTGAAGTGCATTGAAGGACGATAGTGAGGATCCACACCATGTTTATAACGAGAAGGAAAAAACATGTGCACAACCACACACCTTTACACAACCCACCGAGCCTCTAGCTCCTTGTACACAGCTATTCTCTCAAAAAAAACTCTATGAAAGGGACACAAATTTTTTCAAGGAGTTTTTTTTCTAGAGATAGAGATTGCTTCTTGTGAGCCGTACGAAGTCTAAAGAATCCGATCACCACGTAAAGATGTGTCTTCTTGTTCCACGTGTGCATTTTCCATGTGAATGCTTTGTGTCGATCAAATATCAAATTCAATTGGGTGATTTTATGTGCATGGTAGGCTCGCCTCAGCTCTCCTTATGTTTCTTTGTGCCTCGTTGCAAATACTCTTTCATCTCGAAGCAGTCTGAAATGCCATGTTAGCCAAAAACAAAACCCGTTTCATGTGTCAATGCAGTGTAAAGGATGACATTCTGCATGCTAACGCATTTGCGTTTCTGTTGTGTGTGGATGGAGAGAGAGAGAGAGAGAGAGAGAGAGAGAGAGAGAGAGAGAGAGAGAATTTCCTACTAGCTCATTTGGGTACCCATTTTAGACCACAAAAATGGTTCTAGACTGACAAGGAGCACTGATGGCCTATGCACTAGCTTTCCTTGAAGTATTGTTATTATGACACTGCACACCCTCCTGTTGTAGTGGTTAGCTGCAATTGGGATAGTTGGGCGTAATGGTTAATTATGTGTTGTCTATTTATTTTACTAATTGAGTTGATGATTATGATTTTGTAGAGTGGAATGCGGGGAGTTGATGAAGAGGCGACGGCAATTACTCTTGGCCATTTTATATTTGCAGAGTATCTTAGAACGTCATTTCAATAAGCCATTATGGCTCTGTAAATAGTTGTAGTGGGAACTCCCCTTATGGGTCATGCAAGAACTAATGAGCTTCACTCATTTACAAAAGTGAAGTGATTGTAAAAGAGGGGCCTCAATTTTTGGCACCTTAAACTCAAAATAATATATTAAATACCAACTCCACAAGAGAGGTGCGGTGGAGTTTGGGGCTAGATTTAGGCCTTTCTCTTGCAGATTCTCTTCTCTACTCTTTTATGCTATGGTTATTTGCTGTGTACTCTCTAATCTAGTCTCCATCTCTTACACATCTCTTACACTCTCTTACAAGCTTGTCTATGTCAATTCTATGTTTATTGTGTGTGTGTGTGTGTGTGTGTGTGTGTGTCAAAGTTTAGGTGAGTGTGTGTGCTTGGAAATTGGAAGAAGAAGTGGACAGGTTGATGGTGATTGCTTGGAAGCTTGTGTTGAATATTTTAAGCGGTCGATCTCCCCCTCTTCTCCCAACAGTGGTATCAGAGCTTCAGGTTCGAGGATAAATCGGCACCAGATTTCAATTTTAAGAAGGAGTTCCTCTAATCGACAAAATCCCAATTGCAATTCATCGACCTTGCAATTCAAGGATTCAAGGACTTGTGGAAATTCGAAGTATAATTGATCGAATTTGCAGAAGAAAACTCGCCTGTTAATTGGTGGCTATTCAACGGACTGATTTCCAACTCGGCTTCATAACGACCCAAAAATATGGTACGTCGAGTGTTCACCTTCAATTCTAATGCGTAATTATTGCAGATTGTGAAGGCAAGAAGAAAGCATAAAAGCTTGGAGAATCGGAATTTTTTTTACTTCGAGCGAGTAATTGTTTTGTCATGATAAACGACCTCGGAAGGCTTAATTAAAGAGGAAGGAAAGAAGGATCGAAGATAGAAGGAAGGATGGAAAGAGCCCTTGAAACCCTCGGAGAACTACCGTAATTCTCCTGCTTGAAAGCCTCAAGTTCGGTATTTCCCCTTGCCTTGTGCTTCCTCGATTCAGCCAGAGTACATCCACAAATTCCGCCATCCGGCTCACCCCTGCTGTGGGAAGGGATACCTAGCAGCGACTCTAATCCAAGTTCCGGTCGTGGGAAGGACCTCCAACTCGTGATGTCGACCTGCATAGAAATGCCCGTAGCTGCCACCGATGTTAACGCCTAGGCCTGCTGAGTAAAAGCCGTCACCCCCCCTCGCGGTCCGAAACTCACCCTGCACAGCACCCTGAGCATCTCTGTACTCGTGCGCTGCCCGCAGCTTTCCAGCACGCCATGCAGGCTATTAAAAACCTTTACACACCTATTTTAAACGAAAAGGTTGAGGTTTAAAGTTTTGGCCGACCGCCCACTGCAAAAAAAAAAAAAAAACAAGCTTTGCCATTTAAACTTGGCCGCCCATTTTTCCTAATCAGCCGCCTACTGCAAAAATTTACAAGCTTTTCCCTTTAAACTTGGCCGCCCATTGTTATACTCGGCCGCCCACTGCAAAATCCTCCAAGCTCTTTAAATTCAATCATTCTTGATACTTCAAGAGGGCACCCACACATCATCATTAATCGGCCATTGAACAGTCAAAGCTGTCGATTTGAACAAGGAGAAATTGAATAAATCTCATCTAAAGTTCAAAACAGGAGGCGATCAAAGGCCAGGTATAATTAATGACTATCCGCCACAACATAGGGCACGAATCAGGCAGTGACCGCATCGTAAAATTGTCAATGTATTTTTATTTTGGGGGTAAGGGAGACCGGACGCTACAAAATTCAACTGGCTCGGTGACACACCGTCGGACCATCTACTCTCTCGTAATTTCCTAGCGCATCGCCATTCCAGACTGAACGCGATCGCTATTTCTCACCTAAGTACATTACATTTCTATTATTTATTTTATTTTATTCCACATATTGCATCTGTGAATATTACCAAATAGCCTTTTTCAGCATTACCATTTAAGTATTTATTTAAAATAAATATAAAAATAAATAAATAAATAAAAAGCACGCAATCATGGCACACCTTCCTCAGGCACCCACGATTGCAGAGCAACTTCAAAATTTGCAGCAGTCACTCACATATGAACGCATGCGAAGGCAAGAACTTGAAGATAAATTATTGCATTCTTCATGCACCAAATCTGCACTGGCACGCAAGAAAAACAAAATTAGCAGAAAATCCTTCACTTTCAAAGATTTTGATGGCACTAAAGATGCTAGCACGGTTCTAGCATGCGTTAGTCAGCTAGATTACTATTTTCATGATGAAGACTTTCCCGAGCGTGAAATGGTAAAGTGTGCATCCAATCATCTCACTAGCAGTGCTGCATTGTGGTGGAATGCCACCAGACAACATGGAAGAAGACCACGCACCTGGAATGCATTTAAAAAAGTGTTTTACCCCAATTTTTTTCCACACAATACAAAGCTAAAGCACGACGTCAATGGGATTTAATTCGACAGGGTAGAAGTGAAGATGTACAGGGTTACACTGACCATTTTTGGAATTGTCTAATTCAATTGCAAGCTATTGAACATGTTAGTCGCAGGAAATTGAAGCGAAAGTACATCTCAAGCTTGGCACTACAAATTAGTGCTGAGGTAGATATGTTCGAACCAGATTCTCTATCAAAGGCCATTAATTTGGCTCTCAACGCAGAAAAGAAGAAAGGTGGACATTCCTATCACATTAATCAACCTGCTAACACTAACCGCAACAAGAGACCTCCTTTCTCTCCTAACTTTGACAGAAGAAAACACCAAAGCCGTACTTTTTTTCAAAAGACGAAGATTTGACAATCCTCCTACAACTGCTCAACCTCATACGAGCCACAACAACAACAACACTCAGCACAACGAGGCAACCAACATCCTTCCAACCAGCATTCTCCTCCAAATTCTAATGGTAACAAAAAGGTGAAGTGTTTTAAATGCTTTCAGTATGGTCACTATGCAGATAAGTGCCCAAATGGTCATGCTAAGGGCAATGGTCAATCCAATGGCCATTCAAATGGAGTCAACAGGAATTCAAATCAGAAACCCTTCAACAACAACCGCCCCAACGGAGCTACTCTTAACCTCATCGAAGATGCTATACCCGACGACAACGAAGTGGGAGTTAACTACGGTGAGGGATATGATCCTGATTATGATAACGATGACAACCCATCCTCAGGTACTCCTATATCTCCTCACACTTTGTTTAAAGTGCAAGGCACTGTTAAGGGGGAAAATGTCATCATTCTGCTAGATGATGGTAGTAGCCATGATTTCATTTCCACACGATTGGCACAGCAACTATCACTCTCTGAAATTTCATCACCTCACAAGGTCAAAACTGTTTTTAATAATCAACGTTTTAATTGTAAAACTCAAGTCACTGTTGAAGTTTGCATTGGTGAATTCACACAAGCACGTACATTTTTGGTAGCACCATTGCATGGTCTCGATATGATTTTGGGAATGCCATTTCATCATGAATTTGACCCGTTGATTAATTATAAAACATGTACAATGTCTCTCATTCATAATACTAAAAATTTCTCCTTCCAAGCAACACTGGCACATCAAAAATTTCCACTCCTCTCTCACACTCAAGCCAAACGAGCAATTCAAAAACTAGGGAAAACATATCTAGTCTTGGTAAATCAAATTTCTGCTGCACCAAAAACTTCACATAACTCCACCCATGATGAATTCCTCTCTCAATTTAAAGATTGTTTCATGCATGATCTGCCACCTGGAATTCCACCATCACGCCCAAAAGACCACAAAATTGACATCATATCGGGTAGTGAACCTCCTTGTAGAGAACCTCATCGTGTAAATCCTACCGCACAAAGGGAAATACAAACTCAAATCACTGATTTACTTGACCGAGGCCTAATCCGCCCTAGTAGTTCACCATACGGAGCTCCAGTACTTCTTGTCAAGAAGAAAAATGGAACCTTTCGTATGTGTATCGACTACAGGGATTTAAACAAGATCACCATTAAGAATAGGTTTCCTATTCCTAGAGTGGATGATCTACTAGACAAAGTGAAAGGGGCACACATCTTTAGCAAACTTGACCTTAAATCAGGGTATCACCAAGTCAAAATGTTTGAACATGATGTCTACAAAACTGCTTTTAGAACACAAACTGGACACTATGAATTTCTTGTCATGCCATTTGGTTTGACAAATGCACCAGCTACATTCACACGCATGGTGAATCAAATTTTCATTGACCATCAAGATTTTGTGATTGTATTTTTTAATGACATTTTGGTATTCAGTAAATCTGAAGAAGAGCATAAACAACATTTAACACGTGTATTTGATCTGCTTGCACAAAATCACTTGTATTTGAATCTTGAAAAGAGTTCATTTTTCCAATCTGCAATTGAATATTTGGGACACATTGTATCCGGTAAGGGAATACATGTCGATCCAAAGAAAATTGAAGCCATTCAATCATGGCCTAGACCCAAAAACTTGCATGAGCTACGATCTTTTATTGGTCTTTGTAGCTATTACAAGAAATTTGTTCGTAATTTTGCTTACAAAGCACATTATTTGAATCTCTTGTTGAAGAAAAACACGCCTTATGAATGGACTGATTTGCAAGAAATCTCATTTAATGCACTTAAACATGCTTTGACTAATGCACCCGTATTGCAATTGCCTGATTTTGAAAGACCATTCTTTGTGGTAGTCACTGATGCTAGTGGAAAAAGGTATCGGTGCAGTCCTCATGCAAGATAACCATCCAATTGCTTTTGAAAGTCATAAATTCAAACCGTCTAAAACAAAGTTCAGTACTTATGATAAAGAGTTGACTACTGTGGTACATGCATTGAAAATTTGGAAACACTATGTAATGGGTACTGACTTGATCATTAAAACTGATCAACAAAGTATCAAATATTTACTCTCTCAGCCCTTAATAGATGATAGACATATTAAGTGGGCCTCTTTTATTCAAAGTTTTCAGCCCAACATTCAATACCAACCTGGTAAAGAAAACGTTGTAGCTGATGCGTTGAGTAGAAGATCCTCACTTAATCATCTATCAACCATTACGAGAAATTCATTTGACACTATGCCTGACACTTATGCACATGATGATGACTTCAAAATGACATGGTTACACATGCTTGATAATTCTGTACACACACTTCTCGAATACACTATTCAAGAAAACTTCCTTTATTTCAAACAAAAATTGTGTGTGACTGAACCTTTCCGTACATTAATTATTGAAGAATTGCACAAACCTTCTTACGCTAGACATAGAGGATTTGCTGCAACTTTTCAAAATTTATGTCGTGATTTCTATTGGCCTACTATGAGAATGGATGTTAAACAGTATGTGTCAACTTGTTTGATTTGTCAAAAAATCAAAGCAGCTACAGGTAAGAAACTGGGACTTTTACACCCTCTCCCCATTCCTGAAAGACCTTGGGAACATATTTCAATGGATTTTGTTACTGGTTTCCCACTCACAACGCACAAACATGACATGATATGGACTATTATTGATTGTTTCTCTAAACAAGCGTACTTTTTTCCGTGTAAGAAAACACTCACAGCACATCAAGATACACTTTTGTTTCTTAAGACTGTTTTCCCACATCATGGTTTACCTAAAGTGATTATTTATGATCGAGATTCAAAATTTTGTAGTGCTTTTTGGACTACTGTGTTTGAAAATCTTGGCACTACACTTGACTTCACTTCTGCATTTCATCCTGAATCCAATGGTCAAACTGAAGTCACCAATCGCACTATTATTGACTTGTTAAAGGCTTATGTTTCTTCTCAACCTAAGAAATGGGATGATTACCTTCATATTTTGCAATTTGCCTACAACAATACCACTCACTGCCACCGGTAAGTCTCCATTTGAAATTGTCTATGGTCACTCACTTCCTACTCCTGCTTCACGTCTTTCTAATGTTGTGCCTTCCGCGCTGATGATTTCACTACTGACTTTCATGATATTTATGCAAGTGTGCATTCTGCCATTAAACACTCACAATAACTTTACACCAAGCATGCTAACAAGCACCGCAAGGCACACCAATTCAAAGAAGGTGATCATGTTTTACTTCGCATTGAAAAACGCAGGATCAAAAGTGTTGATACAAATGTATTTGTGAAGCTTGCTCCTCGTTTTTATAAGCCTTTTAAAATTTCAGCTGTGACACTTTCCATCACTCACGGTACAATTGATTTCTCTATTGAGCAACTAAGGACAGTTTCTATCCCTAGTGGGAGGGATGTTACGAGACTGGGCACCCTCCTGTTGTAGTGGTTAGTTGCAATTGGGATAGTTGGGCGTAATGGTTAATTATGTGCTGTCTATTTATTTTACTAATTGAGTTGATGATGATTTTGTAGAGTGGAATGCGGGGAGTTGATGAAGAGGCGACGGAAATTACTCTTGGCCATTTTATATTTGCACAGTATCTTAGAACATCATTTCAATAAGCCACTATGGCTCTGTAAATAGTTGTAGTAGGAACTCCCCTTATGGGTCATGCAAGAACTAATGAGCTTCACTTATTTACAAAAGTGAAGTGGCTGTAAAAGAGGGGCCTCAATTTTTGGCACCTTAAACTCAAAATAATATATTAAATACCAACTCCACAAGAGAGGTGCCGTGGAGTTTGGGGCTAGATTTAGGCCTTTCTCTTGCAGATTCTCTTCTCTACTCTCTTATGATATGGTTATTTGCTGTGTACTCTCTAATCTAGTCTCCATCTCTTACACTCTCTTACAAGCTTGTCTATGTCAATTCTATGTTTACTGTGTGTGTGTGTGTGTGTGTGTGTGTGTGTGTGTGTAGGTGAGTGTGTGTGCTTGGAAATTGGAAGAAGAAGTGGACAGGTTGATGGTGATTGCTTGGAAGCTTGTGTTGAATATTTTAAGTGGTCGATCTCCCCCTCTTCTCCCAACAATTGCAAATATTAATTGCAAGCTTGTCTCTCTACAAAGCCATGTCCTTCAAATTTTTGAAACCCGTCTTGAGTGAAGAGGCGTAACCAATAGCCCACCCTTGACATCTGTGACGGGTTGCCAAAAAGGAGACGATAATGAATGTTGAAGAGGCTCACGTGACATGCTCAAGATAGGTGATAAGGCTTGGGCAAAGCAGATCCGGCATGAAGGGGCTCAACAGGGCTGCATGTTGGAGCTGGCTCAACAAAAGAGGCCATGTTAGGCAAGAAGTTGATCCCACGTTGCATGAAGTTTGATGACAATCCTAGCTACCTCAACTGAGTAACCAAGAATTAATGACAAACAAAATGAGAGATAAAAAGAGCATAGAATAGACATACTTTCCCTTCAGTCCATCTTGCCAAAAGCTACGGGCTAGCTATTGCTTCCCTCCATTCATGAGTCGTTGAGCTAGCAGCTGCAGCCTTTAGTGTTTGTCCTCTCTCTCTCTCTCTCTCTCTCTCTCTCTCTCTCTCTCTCTCTCTCTCTCTCTCTCTCTCTCTCTCTCTCTATAGACATACTACCTCTTCTAAAAACAAAGTGCCTTCTTTTTAACATGGATGGGTTAGCAGAGGGCGAGATACAAAGATAAGGTAATCGCTGGTAGGCTAGAAGATATAGTTTAGTACAAGCTAGCGCATAACAACCACATGGCAATGGAGATCTAGTCAAGCCCCTCCGTAGGGGCTCTCTTACATCATCAGCATCAACATTAAATAACTCTAGATTTACATTCCCTAGTGCACTAGAATTAGAATCGACTTCAAGCAAGTTCGGGCACTCAATACCATCTGCTTATCTATCATCATGTTCTTCTTCACAGGAAGCAGCTGTGCAGGCTTAATTAGAAGAAGGTGTCATGGGGAGATAAGGAAGAAGAAAGGGGGGGCTCAAGCTCGGGTTGCTGAGAGAGAGAGTGATTGGATTCTGCCAGCTCCCTGAATAGAAATCAACAATCGCATCCATCCAAGTGCATGCTGCACGGGTCTCTATTGAAAAGAGACCCGTGGAAGTGCAAGTGGATGTGCGAGCAAAGGTTCTCACACTACGTTTGGGATTAGAGGTAGGAGAAAAGCCACCAGCTCTTACACAAGGTCCATCGACCCCATAGTATTGCATCCCCACCATTGGCCTCACTGCCCTCCTCAAGAGCGCTCGGCCTTCTCCTTGCTTGTTGCTCCCACCAGCCCTTAGAGCTCACCTCTGCCGGCTCCCTGAATAGAAATCGACAATCGCATCCATCCAAGTGCATGCTGCACGGGTCTCTATTGAAAAGAGACCCGTGGAAGTGCAAGTGGATGTGCGAGCAAAGGTTCTCACACTACGTTTGGGATTAGAGGTAGGAGAAAAGCCACCAGCTCTTACACAAGGTCCATCGACCCCATAGTATTGCATCCCCACCATTGGCCTCACTGCCCTCCTCAAGAGCGCTCGGCCTTCTCCTTGCTTGTTGCCACCAGCCCTTAGAGCTCACTTCTGTCCTCGAAGGGCTTCTGTAAAACAAATATTCTCTAAAATAACTCTTTGAAAGAGCACGCTCCGGTGTGTGCTCTTTCAGAGAGTTTTGTTTTATAAGCTTCACTAATGAACGGTGTTTAGCCCCTGCCAAGACACCCAAAAGAGGCAAGAATTGAGGTGGTAGAGTGACGTGCAGAGAGAGTAGGGGGTTATATCAGTTGGAAGTTATTTAGAAACAAATGGGAATCATGCAAGATGCATCGAGTGGGTAAAGTAAAAGCCTTTTGGAGGGTGTTGGGTGACGGAGCAAGAGATGTGCAAAGTCCGGCATTGGCTTTTCTTTTGTATCTACTTCTCGTGAAAGCAAGTCGGGGTGCTAGGTGGAGTGGCTATTGGAGCAGATGATAAGGTCGGTTTTGCATTTGTGAAGGTTTGAATCCGTGTCGCCCTTTTGTTAGTGTAGTGTATCCTTGAGATGAATGAAAGGGAACCTTGGTCGATAATTGAATAAACTTGTGAGGCTGCCAGTAGAGAGAAAGAGAAACGTCTAGATGCCAAGAAAATCTCATGGCCCTCCTTTTCTTGTCAGTTGCATGCTATTCGCTTGCTGACAATGACGTGAAAATATTTCTCACACAACATTACATATAAAGACGTTGACGGTGTCCTGCATACTTCTCTCTACGTTCTCTGAGAGCCAGTAACCTTATGAGATCTTCTCCGTGCCCAACATTTTCTCTACTGGTGTGGGACGGGCGCACGTAATGTGAAATAATAGAGGAGGCAGTAGGACATGGGGTACTGCATGACGACGAAGACAATACAAGAGAAGCATGTCGACTGGATAGTGGGCGCGAAGGGGCTTGCAATCAGGTTCCATCGATGGTGGTTGCCGTTGATAAGGCAGCAGTGCAGTGTGAAAGGCCAATAGGGAAGATAAATTTGTAGATTTGTTGTAGTCAAGTGAACAAGCTCATCTTGATGGTGTTGGAATTAGGGTTGCAGAGAAACACACACAGCTTGGAGAAGACGAAGGAATCTCAACGCACACAATAGAGAGTGTATTACTTAGTGTGCAATGGAAAGATAGATAGCCCTAGAGTGATGGGCGTATATACAATGCACGGGGGGAAAAACCTCCTAAAGAGGGAAAAAATGCCCCGGCGCTCCTAGTGTGTTCACAGACATCACTACCACATGTATATGGTAACAAATCCCCCCTGGAGTGATGCGGTGAACGAGAGCTGGCACATGAGTAAAGGGAAGTGCCATGCCCTGAGGACAGGATCAGTCCACAAAGGGGAGTAAACCCAAAGCTTTGTGGAAAGCTTCAAGATTCTCACGAGACAATGCCTTTGTGAAAAGATCTGCAAGGTTGTCCTGTGTTGGCACATAAGCCAAGCTAATATCGCCTGCTGAGAGCCTCTCCCTAACATAGTGGTAATGCACCTCAATGTGCTTTGTGCGAGCATGAAAAACAGGGTTCCTCGCAACTGCCAATGCGCTCTGGCTGTCAATGTAGATAGTGTTGGCAGTGTCATGTCCAACACCCAAATCAACCATAAGGCGTCTGAGCCATACACACTCAACCGCAGCTGTGAAGACTGCCCTGTACTCAGCCTCACAACTCGAAGTGGCCACAGTAGGTTGCTTCTTGCTCAACCATGATATACATGAACTGCCAAGCATGAAACAAAAACCACTTGTAGACATTCACGTGTCAAAACAACCAGCCCAATCTGAGTCGGAAAAAGCATGTAAGTCTGGCGGCAATGATCCCCCCTTGGGATAAAACAAGCCAAGATGTAAAGTGCCACTAAGGTAGCGAAAAATCCTCTTGACAGCCTGTCAATGCTTAGACCCTGGGCTATGCATAAATCTGCTGACCTGTGAGACTGTAAACTGAATATCTGGCCTCGTGTTGCATACATAAATGAGGCAGCCAACAGCAGTTTGGTAAAGAGTGACATCAGTAGGATTTCCAGCATCATATAGACTCAACTTCAAACATGTTTCCATGGGAGTGCCAATATGTTTGCAATCCTCAAGTCCAAACTTACATAGCAATGTTTCTATGTAACTTTTCTGACACAAAGCAATACCACCATCACACTACTTAAATTGTATACCCAAGTAATGATGCAACAGCCCCAAATCTTTCATCTTGGAAGTAGCATTCAAATCAGCCTTAAATTCAGCAATATGTCTCTCATTTGGTCCAGTGATCAACAAATCATCAACATAATGAACCACAACGAGAAGTACATCACCCTCATGCTTTACATACAATGTGCTTTCTGTTGGACTTTTACGAAAGCCTCGTTTAACCAAATGAGTGTCAGCTTTCTCATACCAAGCACGAGGAGATTGCTTCAACCCATACAAATCCTTCTTCCATCTGCACAATTTGTCCTCTTGTCCTTGTCACCATTCAAGAAAGCAGTAACAATGTCTGATTGATGTAGATCCCAACCAAAATGAGCTGCCAATGCACATAGAAAACGTACAGTAGTCATACGACAAGTGGGAGCAAAAGTCTCTTCATAATCTATGCCTTTTTGCTGTGCATAACCTTTTGCAACAAGTCGAGCCTTATGGCGATCGATCTCACCATCCGGCTTGCGTTTCAACTTGTAAACCCACTTTGTACCAATGGCCTTTTTGCCAGGAGGCAAATCACATAAAGTCCATGTGTCATTTTCTATAAGTGCATCATATTCTGATTGCATGGCAACCATCCAATTTTTTGAATTCTGTGCTTCATCAAAAGAAAGAGGCTCCTCAACATCATGTAAGCTAGACACAGCCAAAGCATAACAATCTGATGCATAAGATGCATGCGAGAGCCTGAACGAGTACGACTAGACAAAGGTGCATCCAATTTACTGTCACGCAAAGTGTGCACCAGCCATTTTGGCATACCTCTAGCCTTCTCATTTTCAGCCCTTTCCTCATCAAGTACATCATGTACATCTACATCAGTAATAGGCTGATCTAAAACATTTTCACAAACCCCCATAGGCTGTACATTTGCCTCATTAGAACTTACATTCGTATTTTCACCCCACTGAAAAGAGGCAACAAAGTGTCATAAATGTCATGTGAGCTTACATTTATGTCTCTAGTACATGACAGCGAGGGCTGAACAGAATCTTCCACAAACACTACATCCTGAGAAACCAGAATACGTTTTGTTTGCGGATGATACAATCTATAACCTTTGCTTTCAGCACTATAACCAACAAAAATACATTTGAAAGCCTTATCAATCCAATTTTCTGCACTTCACTTGTGGCACCAAAGCATATGCCAAACAGCCAAAAACATGCATGTGCTCAATAGAAGGCTTTCTATCATGCCATGCTTCATATGGAGTAATAGATTGCAAAGCTTTCGTAGGACAACAGTTAAGTACATAAGTGGCACACATGATGCGGCAAAGCTTGACTTTTGACCATACATCGTGCCATTTCCGTAAGTGACCTTTTTTTCCTCTCAGCAACACCATTTTGCTGAGGTGTATAAGGCATTGTATATTGGTGTTTGATCCCATGACTAGCGAGAAATGCATTAAATTCATGAGACATATACTCCCCCCCTCGATCGAAATGGAGGGTGCCCATAGTACATTTCGAGACATTTTCAGCCATATCCAGAAAATGTTTGAAGCACATAAAAACTTTGGACTTCGCTTTAAGCGGAAATACCCATGCATGCCTAGAGTAATCATCAATGAAAATCACGAAGTACAGGTAATTGCCCAAGGATGGAGTTTGCATGGGCCCACAAACATCACTATGCACAAGCTGCAACCTGCATGTGGCCCTAATTGAACCATCCTTTGGAAACTTGGAACGTTGCATTTTACCCAGAATACAGCCTTCACAAACATGTTTGACAGGTGCTTCAAGAGGCTGCAAAGAAGAAACCATATCAGATTTTTGCAAACGCAGCAAACTGGCAAAATTCAGATGACCAAAACGTGCATGCCAAAGTTTTGCATCTGAAATAGCCCTTGAATCTGCAACAACATTTGCAAAATCTTGTCCACACTTGTCATACAAAGTGAGCTTATATAGCCCACGGCACAAAAGCCCAGATGCAACAATTTCATCACCAAAACTGAGATCATGAACTGTACATCTGTCATCCACAAATTTGACTACAAGTCCAAGTATAGCAAGTGCGGATACAGACAAGAGATTCTTCTTGATCCCAAGTACATAAAGTGCATCAACAAGTGTGAAGGAGCTGCCATTAGCAGCAGTGAGCACAATCTTTCCAACTCCTTGAACTGGATAAGAGGCGTTGTTGGCACAAGTGACTGAATTCCCATGAGGGATAGACTCGAGAGAGGTAAACAATTCACGATGTGAGGTAATGTGCTTTGTAGCACCACTGTCGAAATACCACACATGTGAATCTGCAGCAACTGACAAGCATGCCTCATGGACAGCAGGATTGTAAGTGCACTCTGCGCTAAAAGCCCATTCTGCATCAACATCAGCATTACAGTCTCCTTTCACAAAAGACTCAACAATGGCAGCATTTGTAGTGGAACCAGCATTTGCAGTGGAACCACCCTCTTTCTTCTTAGCCTCTTTGGCCTTCAACTTAGGACACGACTTGATCAAGTGATCATTAGCTTTACAATAATGGCAATGCATCTTCTTTTTGCCCTTGTCACTAGAATTTTCAGACGAATTACTGCCAGCAGAAGCATTAGGAACATAATTTTTGCCACTCGTAGTAGAACCATAAGAAGTGGCTGCATTATTGTTACCACCCTTTGTTTGAGAAGCAATAAAAGCCTGTTCAACTGCACGCTGCCTAGTCCTGTTTTTTCTGGAAAGTGACTCTTGCAACAGCAATGTGCATAATGCATCAAACTTGACAACTTCTGGATTTCCTTGGGTCATAAGTCTCCAAGTACTAGCAAAAGTCTGGTAAGAATCTGGTAAGGCATCAAGAACAGTCTGCATAAGGGAACTGTCTGAAATGACTTCTCCTGCAGAAATAAGTTGCTCATTGATATCCTTGACACTAGCAAGGAAAGTGTCCATATCATCTTCCTCATGCATAATCTTCGACTCCAGCTCTTTACGCAGCAAAGCAATTTTAGCCTCATTGCGGCTTGCATAAAGACCTGCTAGAATATCCCAATCCTGGTTTGTAGATTTTGCTGAACGGATGTGAGGAATAATGGTGCGCTTCACAGACAACGCAATCAATGCATGAGCCTACGCATCCTTAACATCCCAATGAGCTTGTTCTCACGTAGGCAAAACAACTCTAACAGCAGCAATCCTTGCAGCAAGACCTGCAACATCCTCAACATCGCCTACATCCTCAGAACTAGGACGTACATCAATGCCCTGCACAATGTTCCAGATGCCCTTTGACACAAGAACATGTTGCATCATATAAGCCCACATAGGGTAGTTGTCCCCATCCAACCTGTCCTCAGTAGGAAACATCTTGAACACATCTTTGTTGTTGTTGTCAGCCATGGTAAATGCTGCACCTGATGTGAAAACTGCCCGAAAATAGGAGAAATGGAGCGGGAACAACACGTGCTATATAGCACAAACCGTAAAACACTATAAGGAAGCTGTTATGCAAAAAACGGAACTGACAGAAATTTTGCACAAAATGACGAAATTGCTTGTGCAGACCTGCCTGTAGTGGAAATGGAGGCCGAAATGAGCCAAAATCAATTTCACAAACATATAAAATTCCCTTTAGGATACATTCAAAGAAGAATTTTTTAAAACACCTAGTAATTTACTCTAATTTCTTAAATTTTTCAAGCGGATTTTTTCCTTCTCCTCCCACATCAACCGGTTATTTTGATTTTTTAACTGGCCCAAGGAAAAGTTGAGGCACACTATTCCCAAACACTGATCTTTAGAAAACAGATCGCTTATTGTCTCGATGATACTGATATTGTTTCTTGTTTTTTTATGGAGAGAGAGAGAGAGAGAGAGAGAGAGAGAGAGAGAGAGAGAGAGAGAGAGAGAGAGAGAGAGAAAGAGAGAGAGAGAGAGAGAGAGAGAGAGAGAGAGAGAGATCCAAGCATCTTCTATCACTTAGTAACGTTCTTCCTGGTGGATGGACATAATTGTCCAGGTAGCAAGATTTCCATTCCAACTTATCTTGAGCAAACACAAGCTAAAAACAGACTAAATTTTTCCGCAAAAAAAAGTATAGAAACTCCCTCTTGTTGAAACTGTCTTTAGATGTGAAGAAGGCTCTTGTGTTACCTTTTAGAGTAGGGCATGGCTTTGATCTTCACAGAATGGAGCCAAATTTTCCTTTTATTATTGCCGATGCCATGAATATTCAACATGACCAAGGATGTATTACATATTTCAACGGTGATGTGCTTGTCATTGTGTGGTAGATGCTATGTCCTTCTGGCATCTGCCAAATTTTTTCAAAACAATGATTCAAAATGGAAAGGAACCGCATCTTCAGTCTTTGTGAAAGAAGCTATTCAATATTTGATGCATGAAGCGAGATATACTATGGGAAATTTAGATGCCACCCTCATATTACAAAGGCCAAAATGGAGTCCCCATAAGGAGGCCATACAGTCAAACCTCTGTGAGCTTTTTGGCATAGATCCTTTAGTATTTGATGTTAAGGCCGAAACCCATGAAAAAGTCGATAGCTTGGGAGAGAATTGTAGCATTGTTTCCCACAGTGTTATGTTATTGATGAAGAAATAAGAAAGCAATATATAGTAAAGATTTATAGGCTTTAATTGCTACCGGTGTTTCTAGTAATTAATTATTGATTAAGCAATGATTCACAGAGAGAGAGAGAGAGGAGCAAAAGAGGAAGAGGAAGAGACATTTTAACATCATAGGAACATTCCACAAGATATTTCATACCTCTATCGACAAGTCTTGAAGTGCCCCTCTAAAGGGAAGGTAAGGGAAGGGGAGAGCCTGAGAGAGACGTGCCTTACGAGAAAGAAATCCGAGAGATTTAATGCACAATCACATGATATGTGCGTTAGTAAATTTGTGTCTTCTTTAACACATAGCACACTTGTGAAGATGCCTTGCACTTGCTAGTACTCATACTAATAGTAAAGTCGATCACTAGCTTGTATATTGGTGACCTAACTTTAGAACATGGTCCATTCACTTCTAAAACTTTCCAATAAAGTATTTCTAAGTTCTAAAACTATGTTTTTGCTAGCAATGGTGTTGACATTTATTGTTCAATTTCAAAGAAATATCTCTCTCTCTCTCTCTCTCTCTCTCTCTCTCTCTCTCTCTCTCTCTCTCTCTCTCTCTCTCTCTCTCTCTCTCTCTCTCTCTCTCTCTCTCTCAAATCACTTAATAACTTTGCTCGCTTTTGAGCTTGCTCAGATAAGTTTGCTTGATGTTTTGTAGAACTCATGATTACATATAATGTGTTGCACACAAAGAAATCACAAACATTACAAGAAAACATATTTGTAATGCAAAAGATTAGCATATCGTCAAAAAAATCAAAGTAGCATGTAATGAGTGATATAATGATTTGTCCAGGCACTGATGAATGTCTTGTGGAAGGTCTTCACAACCACTTGAAAATTTGCATAGTCAAAATCAGCTCATGACTTCAATTCCCAAAACTTGAACGTTGCATCCAAGGTTTGACATACCTTCTCCTTGCAAGTTCTAGTTGCACCATTGTTTGCATGATCAACTATAGCATTGTGAAAAATTTTAAACCTATTGTATCTCAATGCTTTTTCTTGTACACTTTGGCTTTTACATTGCCTTCCACTTGTAAGCATTGATAGGAAGATTTGAGCTTTTAGATCACCAATGGACAACTTCTTTGGAACATCTTGGCCAATCTTAGAGCTCTTTTCATCCTACTCTATCTTAACATGTCCTCTATGCAAACCCATCTCTAAGAGCATTGTCTCTAAGGCTGAGATTGCCCTTTTCTTTATAGGGAGAGGTCAAGTGGTCCATGGGAAATGTAAAGAAACATTAATTTTTATAATTATCTTACAAAGTGTATGCATTGTGAATATGTGTACCTTGGATAGTGAGATATCCAAAATGGGTCAAAAGTTGGGGACGCAAAGATGTCTATCCGATGCTCTTCTCCAATATGGCTTGTCGAGGATGTAAACACATTCCATGTAATACAAGCAAGGGCTTTTTCTTGTTGCTCCTTTGGAAATGTTGTACATGCATTTTAAGGTCTCTAGGTCTTGAGCCATATGCCACTCAATTGTTTAGGAGCTTATGCCCTCCATATCCAATTTCTTTCCATTTATTTGTTTGCTTATTATTTCTAGGATGCTAGTTTGTGAAAAACCCAATTCAATATATTGAAGTTCTCAAACAGCACCTAAAAGGGTAATTTTAAGGTGTTTGGAATGCACATTCAAAAGCATATAGCTTAAACATAATGTTAGCTCACCTTAAACATAACCTCAGCTCACGTTGAAGGTAGCAAGAAGAAAAATAACTTGTGCTTAGATTAGACACTAAAGTTTCTAGGGTCATACAGTCCAATGCTTGCATCCACGGCTCTGCTCATGAATGTGATTATGACTTGCTCAACCTTTGACTCTTTTACAAGCTCACACTCATCTAGCTTGATGGAAAACTTTAGGACACCATTTCACTCTTTGGAAGTAACATTGAACAAGTACACAATGTATGTATGTAGGGTGTTTGGTGATTTATATGTCAATTCAATGTGAAAAGGACTTCCCAACATTTGAAGCACCTCCTCATTCACTTCTCGTCTTGGTCTTTGAATAGAGAAAGGGTTTGGAAATAGCATGTGCTTGATGTGAATATTTTTTACTTGTTTTTTCATAGACCTAAGTAGGAGGAGTTAGAAATACAAACCCTTTTTGAGTGGAATAGCACTACAAATGATGTTACATACTTGTAAATGGTAGCATATCCTTTATTCAATATACCAACTTCATCCAAAATTGAAATCCTATGCATGGCGTTGGTTCTCCTTTAAAAGGTTATCAAGATGTTTGGCAAAGATCTTACCATAGTGCTTGTCATCCAAGAGGCCAGTAACGTTTTCTCAATTCAATATGAGCTCGTAAGGCGGCAAGGAGGTGGTTGTGTTGTGCTCCACTTCCTTGTCAAGGTGCAGCAAAGATTTGGGAATGCATGTCAAAAGTGAGAGATATGTGTGAGAGATTATTGCCAAATATGGTTTTTGGGAGCAAGTAATAGTGTTTTTGATGTTGTAAGTAAATATTCTTGGAAGTTACTAAAGTGCAACTAATTTATGGGTTGAAAATGTAGTTTTCAAAATGCCATGTGTGTCTTTATGGCTTGCTAATCGGGGTCCAGATGGAGAACTTATGGACATTTTGATATTTTCCAAGGGCCATTTCTATTGTTTTTAGACTGTATCAAGGTCCATGCTTGGGTGACTGGATCCAATTTTATAGGGTTTTGGATAAACGTGTCTAGTATGGGCTAGAGCATGTGCTTTGTAGTGCTCAAATCAGGTATTAATTGCTCAAGTTTTGGACGATACAACTCTCTCTATAGTTCTAGGTCTCCATGAGCAGGACAAATGGATGCAAATGCAGATAAAGTTTAAAGAATTGTCAATCATAATTTTGTGCTTAGTACTACCTCATTGACCTAGCATGTTAAATATTATGTACTTTGAAGACCACAAAAAATTCATGAAGAGCTTCATATATAGAATGTTATCTCTTAGAGACAATTGATTGCAAGATATGTGGAATATGGCAGTGGGGGGGCAATGAAGTTTTGGGTTGTTTTTGAAAAACAAGGGAAGGTTTTAGTTAATTGACATGACATATGCTAGCACTAATGCTAGACAGGGCCATTGAAGTAATGGCAATGCTTTGATTTATATGCATACCAAGAGTGTCTAGCTTGGAACTACCTTGGTCGATAAGTATGCAAAATCTGGTGCTCTTTAAAAAACACGAAGATTGCTTGAGTAGCTTTGTGTTGGGGACAAAGATGATAGTTGCGCATAAAAATTTTCACTCATATTGTTAGTCAATAGATGTTGAAAAGAGATGTGAAACTTGGCAAAGTGTTGTTTGAAATGTATGCCAAATTTGGGGCAAAGGAGCTTGGGTCAAAGCAATGTCCACGCATAAGAGCGTGGCCATTAAATGGCCGCCCATAAGGGCTTTTGGGTTGGCCACCCATAGCGACAAATACATTAATGTAATTCGAATAAAGGAGGGGGAAACATGAGTATGGCATGGGAGGACGGAACAAACAGCAATAGAGGATTTCAAGAGCTCGTGGCGAGTAATAGGGAGCGTAGATGAGCCAGCTCATGCAATGTAAAATGGACTACATGCCTAGGTTTCCCTTTTTGGCCCTCATCTTGGTGACTTTGGTGCTGCTTTGGACCTTCTACTACCATGTCATAATAGCCTTTCCCATGCCACATCAGTCACGATGGCATGATTGTTGTGAGAGGGAAAAGGGGATTAAAAAAAACAAGTTTTTTTTTTAAAAAAAGGGAAGATTATGAGGAGAATGGTGTAATAGAGTGGATTATATACAAGGAGATTGGGGGCAAGCAATCACAAGAGGAGGAATCTCTCTCTTTCACAAGCTCTCACTCACTCCCATCATAGGGAAATCTCTCTCTCTCTCTCTCTCTCTCTCTCTCTCTCTCTCTCTCTCTCTCTCTCTTGTTAGGAAATAAGACGTAGCTAAATAGATAATTGAGTAGATTACTTAATGGAGAGAGACAGATTTATATACACGAGATTATAGAGTAGAGAGAGAGAGAGAGTACACACGATATACGTGGTTCACCCAATGTGGGCTACGTCCACGAGAAAGCAACCACTCAATGGCTTTAGTACTTCAAAATAAGAAGTAGTTTACAAAGGGATTATACCCTTAGTGGAGCTCCCGCCTTGCTTCACTCTCACCACCTCACACTCACCTTGTTGCATCAACTTCACACTATGAAATGTGTGTAGAAATGGCCTCCTTTTATAGTCCAAAAGGGCTGCCCTCTCTTATGAGAGACAGCCATGTGTAGCCGCCCTTGTGCGAATAAGTCCAAATCGGACCCTCCAATCCGCCCATGTGTGGCCGCCCTTGAGAAGACAAGTCCGCTTTTGAATTCGGCCACCGACCACCGGCCATTGACTTCCGACCACCGGCCATCGGCCATTGACTACCGGCCACTGGCCAACCGACCGGTTGTTTTCCGACCACTTTCCAGCTGCCGTCCGGCCATAATATTCCGGCGAAAAAAAAAGTCTCAGGGGCCTCCGCCCCTGAGGCCTTTAAAGTTGCCCCTTATTCTTGTCCATGAAAATTTTGGTTTCCGGTGAGTGATTTTCCTTCATGCACGATGGCTTCTCCTCATAATGGGGGCCTTACAAATGTGTGCTTTTACCACAGAAAATTACAAGGGTCAATCAGGCTCCATACTTAACATCTCTCTCTCTCTCTCTCTCTCTCTCTCTCTCTCTCTCTCTCTCTCTCTCTCTCATCAAAGAAGGAGATCTCTCTCACCAAGTCTTCATAGCTCTTCCTCTTGATCTCACCCACTTAAACAAGCTCCCATATCCTTAAGATCCATACCCCTCTCTCAGTTCTTTAAGAAACAAAAAAGGAGGGAAGAGCCAAAAGAGGATTAAAAGGACAACATTAAGGGCATCAAGGAGTGCATGAAGAGGATAATTAAGTAAAGTAAAACATTAAGGGTGTCAAGGAGGGCACGAGCAAGAGAATTAAGTCAAGAAAAGGGCTTCAAGGAGGGCAATAAAGAGATTTTAAACATGTTAATCAAGAACCGGAAAGAAGGATTTGAACTTCCTTGTCCATGTTCCCTTTTTGTTAGCAATGCCCTTAATGACCAAGCTTTGTAAATCAAGCTCCAATTTCGGTTAACTCTATCAGTTTAAAGCAATTCATATGTCATTTTTAAGCATTCTAGATGTCATTTAAGCCATTTTATTTGTGTTGTGCATCTTTTCTCTCTTGTTTCCCACAGCGATGTCGGGGGATATGGTTTTGAAACGTGAGCCGAGAAGGGGCAGCACCTATGTGTGTGTGTGTGTGTGTGTGTGTGTGTGTGTGTGTGTGTGAGAGAGAGAGAGAGAGAGAGAGAGAGAGAGAGAGAGAACAATAGATGGAATCAATGTAGATGAAGCTTAAACACTTGAATCTAGCAACTTGAACAAGATTCTGAAGCTTGATTACACAAAGAGGATTGTTAACAACATCGCTACTTGAAATAAAATGTTAATTAAGGAGTTTAAGCTCCTTACATCGATTTAACCTGACTTAATTCATGTGATATTAGAGTAAATAAAACTTTAGTTATCTCGATGATGATAATGTTGAGGTTGATGATAATAATATTCAGGATGATGATGCTTTCCCCCTTGCCTTAATTGGCCTTAAGAACTCTACAATTTCATTCCTGCTCTCTATGTTGTTCATTTCTCATCAAGAAGTCTTCAAGCTTCCTCCTCCGTTTTCTTTCCACCACCTTTAGGAACTCTCTAGAACTTATATGATTGCCTTCCTTGGCTTGCCAAGCTTGCCTTGATGCTCTTCCTCTCTTTCATTCCTCCTTTGTTGCTTCAAGGTCGAGAGAGAGAGAGAGAGAGAGAGAGAGAGAGAGAGAGAGAGAGAGAGAGAGAGAGAGAGAGATTAAATGATGAAGCAAGAGGCAAGCTATGGAAATTGAGAGAGAAATATGAGGAGATACGATTAATTATGGCTTAATTAAGATCATGCTAATAAGCTTGGGCTTAAAACAATAGCGAGCGAGAGACTTTGATGGATTTCAAAGCTTTTGGGAGAGAGGGAGAGATCCAAAGGCTTCATGGAGCTTTGCTATAATAGCCAAAGAGGGATCTTGCAGCTATGGTGGTCAGGAAAACTTGGAGGGCTTTTTACAAGTAATATTAAGGGTGCTTAACCATGAGCTATATATATATATATATATATATATATATATATATATATATATATCCCCGGGCTCATGTGAGCTTGGCTATATTGAGATGTGATGTCCTCCGGCTCCCAGGAGAGAGATATCCCCCCTTTCTTGTTGAGAGTTTCCGTTCTCCCCACTTAAGAAATTGCCCCAATAGTGGAGTAGCAAAATATCCACATGAGCATACATTTCCTATAATAATCAACTTCAAGCATTTTTGTTGCAAATATACAATTCATGGATCCAATAGAAAGCAACCCCAATGCATACCCAAAAGTAACCATCTGTATTGAACCTACATTTGAAGTTCCCTAGAATCTCTTGGATCAAATACCATTAAGAGAACATAGCATTGATGGGCCCCACAATATACTTGAGCGTCACTTGAAGCATAGTGCAACACCCACATCCCATAAACTCCTAGTAACTTAATCTCATTACTAACTCAAGCCTTAAAGAGCATTGACTCCCTTTTACTTGCAGCCAAACCATCACTGACATAAGCATCATTAGAAAAAATAGCATCCAAATCCTACCATAGTTGGCATACTGTCCAAGGAAATGAAGAAACTTGTACACCTTTTTCAGTACCCATGGTGATTTAGTATTATCACCCCCTCTAGCTTCATAGCCATCATGAAGAACGTTGAAACAATCTAGACCTATATTAGTAGGGGCATATTTACTTGAGATTTGAGCTTGATCATGGAAAATAGCTCTAGCCTGCAAATCTTCATCCATAGAAATCCTTAGGAAAACCACTCTTCAAAGCCTCAACATTCATCAAAATTGTAGGAGTTACCTCCTCTTGCAACCCCTATATAAGCATAGAAGTATATTCCCCATGGGAACTGACGCGATCTAGACAATCTTCAAACTCATCAATGTCGTCATTTTCTTCATCATCTGCATCCACACTACTTATCAACCCATCATAACACTAAAAAGGTTCATTTGGCACCCCCTCTAAGGGGATACCCTTAAGCATATCCTGTGTCGTCTCTTCAACCTCCTACATTTTTTCAAGTATTGTGTATATAATAGCTTTGTTGATGCAATCATATGTAGTAAACATGTTGTCCCAGACAGCTATAGTGTTGATAGATCCATTAGTATCATGTAGAGGCTCATCTTTTGGATGAACTTTTTGAGAACATCCCATAACAAGGTGAGTAGCTAGAAAAATGCTTGATGTACAGTCTACATCTTCATGGAACCATTATTGGAGGTAGCTTCCATGCAATAAATCTTTGAAAAAAAATCATATTTTTCTATTTCAGCATTAAATTCATTCTTTACCTTTGCTAGGTTGCTCAAAATATGGTCCTATGAAGCTGAATGTGCTACTTCTAAAGCTATATTTTCTTTGGCTTTACTCCTTGCAGAAATGTGTTTGTCATAGTTGAGGAACTGCATTTGATCCCCTTCATCTTTATTGAAGTCAATCTTACTTCGTTCAGTAATCTGTTCTATTTCCAAATCCATAATCCTTGACCTTTCACAAATAAATTTTTCTGCAAAATAATCCCATTGTGTCAAATACGTTTTTGCCAGTTCTTGAACTAGATCTTTGAGCTCGAAGCTTACAACTTCTTCAAAAGATGCAATCATCCAATCTTTTGGAACCTTTCGCCTCTTCATCTTGGATTCATAACATGCAATAATAGCCTCTGAATCATATCCTTGAAAAACATGATATTGTTCCCGCCATCTCCACCACATCATCAATTTGCTTTTTCATCTTCATGGCTTTCACTTCAAGAAAACATCCCTGAACTAATTGCAACATTTTTTGGAAAATCTGCAATTGCTCGGTTCCCATCAAATCTTTTTGAATTGAAATCTCGAATAAACTGCATCAGTTGTTCTGACATCTCCTCTTCACCTCCCACCCCAGCTCATTTCACGTTGGATTCACCAAAAATGTTGTGGGATATGTGTTCGAAATGTGAGTTGGGAAGGCGCGGGGCCTCTAGCTATGATAGGTGAGAGAGAGAGAGAGAAAACAACAAACACAATCAATGTAGATGAAGCTTAAACACTTGAATCTGATAGCTTGAACAAGATTCTAAAGCTTGATTACCCAAAGCGAATTGTTAACAACACCACTACTTACATTAAATGTTAATTGAGGAGTTTAAGCTCCTTATATCGGCTTAACCTTACTTAATTCATGTGATAATAGGAGAAAATAAAACTTCAATTATCTCGATGATGATAATGTTGAGGTCGATGATAATAGTATTAAGGCTGACAATGCTTTCCCTCTGGCCCTAACTGGCCTTAAGAACCCTACAAATTTCATTCCTGCTCTCTGTGTTTTCTTTCCACCGCCTTCAAGAACTCTCTAAAACTTCTCTAATTGCCTTCCTTATCCTGCCAAGCTCGCCTTGATGCTCTTCCTCATCTTCATTCCTCCTTTGTTGCTTCAAGGTTGAGAGAGAGAGAGAGAGAGAGAGAGAGATTAAATGATGGATCAAGAGGGTGAGCTATGGAAATTAAGAGAGAATATGAGGAGATACGATCAATTATGGCTTAATTAAGATCATGCTAATAAGCTTGGGCTTAACAATAGCGAGTGAGAGACTTTGATGGATTTCAAAGCTTTTGGGAGAGAGCAAGAGATCGGAAGGCTTCATGAAGCTTTGCTATAATGGCCAAAGAGGGATCTTGTAGCTATGGAAATCAAGAAAACTCGAAGGGCTTTTTACAAGCAATATTAAGGGCGCTTAAGCATGAGAGAGAGAGAGAGAGAGAGAGACCCCCTCATAGGGTTCATGGGATCTCGGCTATATTGAGATATGATGTCCTCCAGCTCTCACGAGAGAGATATCCCCCCTTTCTTTTTGAGAGTGCCTGCTCTCCCCACTTATGCATGCAATAACCTTCTAAATCTAGCTCAACGTTTTTCCTTCCCTTACCACTAGCCATATTGCTAGTGGAGGGCGCAAGAACATGCCTTAATGATGCAGCAGATCAGACTCGAACCACAACAAAATATTTCTTTGATGGTGCCTTACGGCAATGCCATGGTATTCCCTTCGCAATTTGCTTCACGATTGTCTTCTTCTGAAGCTCATATAGCGACCATTGCGAGCAGCTCTCTGCTCCTCCCTCTGCGCCACTCGTTGGTCGACGCCCTCCATGTCTTTTTTATTTACCTTTTTACATTCATTGGCCCTATTTTCCTTAATGGGTGGCCATTTCCATGGACTTGGGCAACCTTTGGCCCTTAGGTGCACCTTATTTAGCTTACATGTTGACCGAGGCACCATATAAGGCATTGCTGGCTAAAAATTTGAGACTCGAGCTCATCAAGAACTTAATGTGCCTTTGTTAAGGCACCACATTTGGCATATACGTTGATCAAGACATTGCTCACCATGACATTTGGCATGCACATCGACCAAAGCAGTGTCGGTCCACCTTCCCGCTGCCATGTTGGACATTCCCCGTACTCAATGCTCTCCAAGAGACGTCCTTAAATTGAAAGCTCATCAAAAAATTTATGTGTTTATGTACAGGCACCACACTTGACATAGATAATAACTAAAGCATTACCAAAGAAAATCACATCTTACTTCTTCTTGCCACTACCATCGATGGCCCTTTAAAGCCTCGTATGGAATAATTTTAGCTTAAAATTGTCTTGTTATCAAGACCTGACCACTGATCAATAAATACATAGCCTTCAAAGAAGCTTAATCTACATCCCTCTGTCCACTTTCCCTCCATGGATGCGGAGTTGCACGACAGCGAGTAGCTCAGTGCCCCGACTCACCTTGTGAACACATATCCCCCAACATCTTTGGTGAACTCAATGCGAAGCGAGTTGGGGTGGTAATTTTTTGTTGATAAAGATGAAAACATTGTAAGAAGTGATGATGCAACCAATGATGTAAAAATTTTCTACTTACATGCAACAACAACAAGTTGCCTAGCAGTAATTTAGTTTGCATGAGCGGATTTGTAAAGCTTGATAGGTAGTTATAGATAAATTACAATGGTTTGAGGCTGAGACATTTCAAAAATAAATTGCATCTATGAGAAACCTATGGAAGATAATGGGATTGATTATCAAAATTTAGTAGAAGGTTTTCACTTGATTGTAGTGCATGAACTAAGGGCTTAAATTGCAGAGCTACAAGTGGCATAAGCAGCAAACTGACAAGAGTTTAAAAGATCTTTGCAAGATGAGTGTTTTCTTGAAGACTACTAGAGGGTAACTAAGTATAGAAGAAAAATAAGGACTTATCTTCATGAGAACTACTAAGGAAACTTGATAGAAAATTTATCAATTATCTATGGCAAAACAATGTTCATTGAAGCTTGAGAGGGTTGAGCTATTTATCCAAGTTGCCGATCCATGACTTCAAAGGAGTTTGGTGCAACTACTTGAAGACTCAACATGTGAATTGGGTTTAACATTTGATTTGTAAAATAGTTTTTGAAGCAATTATTATGATCATGAAGGGCAAATGAGGGTTGATAAGTTGATTGTGGTATGTAATGTAAACATAGTTGAAGAGGTATTTATCAAGAGAAACCATCCTACAATACCTAAATTGGAGAAGCCAGTTCTTGATGAATTGGTGAAAGGTATATAGGAGATAAATTTGAATTTAAAAGTAGTTAATCTTAAAGGATTATGTCCAAAGGCTTCTACCTCAAAACAAAGGCAATGCACTCCATGCAAAGATTGGGATGATCAATGCATGTGGTGCAATAGTGAAGACCATGAGTGTAAACACTGTGATGATTTTAAGGAAGCATACAAGAAAAATGTTATGGATAAGAAGATTCATCTTAAACAACTAGAAGTGTTTGCATGAAGGTTGCAAGGAGAAAAGCTAGAGATGCAAGGTAGGATGCCCATCTTACACAAAAGAAGGCAAAGAAGCTATGGTGGAGAATGGAATCCATCAAGCAAACTTGGAGAGATCCAAGCTTGGAGAAGTCTCATAAGGAGGAGACAAGGTGAACCTATGTGAATTTCATGAAATCAAGGCTGGACGTTAGCAAGAGAAACTATTGAAAAGAGTCTAGTTGAGGTAAGGTGTTGAAGATGCAAACTCACACCATCTCATCGCATTAGCAAGGGTTATTGGAGATGATGCAAAATTTGAAAGAATGTGTTGAAGATCCAAGTTCAAATAATCTCTTCCATATTTCATACTTCTTATAGATGCTATTGAACTTGAGGGAAGGTTTTGAAGATCCAAGTTTATATCCATCTTGCATAGTTCTTATAGATGCCACTTGAATTTGAGGGAAGGTGTGGAAATATGCAAGTTCACACCATCTTTGTTACATTGTGAAGAAGAGCTAAGGATGAAGGCATGACATAGGTGAGTCAATACGGACTCACGTATGATGTGATGGCATGAGGACATATGCCCATGTTCATGGATTTGACCCCATCTACATGTTGGAGGTCTCTATGACAACCACCTAGAAGATTGGTGAAAATGATCAAAAAGGTACAAGCAACTTTAGAAGGTTCAACATGGAGACTTGTAGGAGTGATATCAACCACCTAGACATTAGTGATCTTAGGAATAAATACAAAGAGAAGTTGTTCTCCTAAATATGGCCTACAATTTGATTAGATATGTTATCCTAATTTCACTCCTATTATTTTTGGTGAAGGTACAAAGTTGGTTGCATGCAGAGTTGCAGACTACATATCGAGGCCAACATACCAACTTGGGAATTAACTACCAAGAGATACAACCAAGATCTTATCGTGGTGTGTGAACCAAATTTGTGCCCTACATCATGGAGGATCTACCTACCAAAGGGATCCCTAAAACTCACGTGAAGAATTTATCTACATCAGCTATAAAAGAGTACAACAGAGCATGTTGCAATTTTCCCTTTGTAAACAAATGGTACCTAGGTGTACCCTAGTGCCTAGAGCTTAGTAGTGGTGCCTATTCCAATATGATATTGGGCTAAATCAAGGATGTGTTAGTGTTCAAGACAATTGTCCGACCACCCATCCCTAACCACACTAATTTATTCTTTGCATATAATGAAAGAATAAGGATCTGAATCAGTCCAACAATGTCTTTTCACAAATTACTTCCAAAGGTCTTAACTTTGGTGATGAGATGAAGGCCATGTTCTTACTATGTTCACTGCCATCATCAACCATAAGTAACTTAGCACCTAGCAAAAAACTTGTTTTTAATGACATTACTAGCACATTTCTCTCTGAGGAGATTAGAAATCTCTTGATGCAAGTGGGCATGGTGATGCGTATATGGCTAATGTCGTGACAAGACAAGGCAATGTAATTGTAGTCACGGTCATTCTCAAAATTGCAAGAGCAGTTGTAGAAAGACTCATGGAAGATACATGAAAATTGTTGATTGTTATCACTGCCATAAAAAGGAACACGTGAAAAAGGATTGTCGTGCATTAGAACGTAAAAAAGTCACAAGAAAAGTGAAATATAACACACCTAAGAGCAGTGTGAAGATAGAATAACTTAGTGTTGTTGAGTCTTCGAGTTTTTAGAGTGTTCTTGATGTGACAAAGCCATCGAATGTGTTGATCTTCACCTCAAATTTGACTCTTGATGCATTGTTAGCTCTTGAGGAGTGTTATGCTCAGAATTGGAGAGTGGACTTACGTGCTATCTTTCATGTGACTCCTCATAAGGAGTGCTTCTCCACATAGACTATTATGCATGGTACAATCAAACTAGGATAATCTTATGAGCTTGATATATGCGGTATTAAAGCCATAAAACTATGTATGCATAATGGCACCAGGTTTATGTTGCAAACTATCAAACATGCTGCAAACTGTCAAAAACATGTACCCAAATTGACAAAAATTTTGATGTCCATCAAGAAATAAGAGCTTAATGGCACCAAGTTTATGATGCAAGCTGTCGGACAAGTACCCAAATTGACAAAAGGTTTGATGTTTGTCGGGCAATTAAATGATTTGGATTATACTACTATTTTTATAGATGGTTCTTGGATAATCACCTACAAGTTGGGAGTGTATTACTTTTGTAGTCCATGGAGTTCTCTCAAAAATCCATGAAATTACTCCACTGGTCTCTGACTCATTGTATTCACTCTATGTCTCTTTAGTGAAAGATAATTCCCTTTGTGTAGCCGAACTTCCATCTACAGAGTTGTGACATAGCCGGCTGGGACATATGAGTCAAAAAGGAATATAGATACTGCAGTGTTTTTCTTATATTTCCATGCTAGATTACTTTGATTTTTCTTTATGTGAGCATTACATCTATGGGAAAGAAACCAAGTTGACCTCGATTCCTAGAGAAGGAGTTAGGAAACCCTCTAGATCTTGTTCATGGAAACTTATGCGGACCTACGCCTGTTAAGTCTCTAGGGGGGCTATACTTCCTAACATTCATAGATGACTCTACTAGGAAGGTGTGGGTCTATCTCTTAAAGCAGAAGGGTGAAGTATTTAGTGTCTTTCAGAAGTTCTTAGCAATGGTAGAAAACCAATCAGGTACATGCTTAAAGCTTTGCAAACTGATCATGGAGGTGAGTATATCTTCTCTGAGTTTAAGGATTTATGCAATGAACGAGGCATTAGAAGACATTTCACCATGCCTTACACACCTACCCATAATGGTGTGGCCCAAAGGATGAATAGGAATACCTGGGAATGGGTCACTTCTATGTTTTCTACAGCCAGTTTACCTCTCGAGTTTTGGGAGGAAGTTGTTATGACAATTGTTTACTTGATAAATTGGTCTCCTAGTACACCATTTAAGTATAATATTCCACAAGAGATATGGATGGGAAAACAGCCTGATTACAATAGGTTACGTGTATTTGGGTGTGAGGAATTATCACATGTGCCAAAAGAGCTTAGGCAATACGTGGATCCCAAATCACACAAGTGCATTCTCATTGGATATGGTGTGGATGAAGAGATGGGATATTGTCTCTAGCACCTGGAATCTAAGAAGGTTATATGTAGCTCACAGGTGATATTCAATGAGTCTAAGATTCATAGACAACTAGTGAAAGAGATTGAATATCACAAAGTAAGGTTTGAAGATGTTGTCTCACCACCAATTACACATAATGTTGAACGTGTTAGTGATACAGACAAATGTTGCTCGAATTGAGTAGTCAAGAACTTAGAAGATCTGATTGTGTATCTCGTGCACCTGAGCATTTTCAGCCAAGATTGGACTATTTGTGAGTCACTAACTACGGTGAGCCACTGGTTATAAAGAAGCTATTCAGATAGACGATAGCATGAAGTGGGAGCAGGCTATGCAATTTAAGTATAACTTGATCTTAGCCTATGAGACTTGGGAATTGATAGAGTTACCAAATGGTAAACAAGCATTGCCTTGCAAATGGGTGTACAAGAAGAAGTACACGACAAAAGATCATGAGCTTAAGTGTAAGGCTATATTGGTTACTAAAGGATTCAAGCAAAAGAAAGGCATAGATTTTGATGAGATCATTTCTTGAGTGGTCAAGATGACTCCACTGCATCTTTTTATTAGTTTTAGTAGCCATAGAGGACATGGAATCAGTTCAGATGGATGTGAAGATGACGTTTCTTCATGGAGATTTTGAAGAATATGGTCTACATGATGCAACCAAAATATTTTGAGAAAAATCCTGAGAAGCCAATAAGGGCAGAGCTAGTGTGTAGAATCAAGAAATCTTTGTATGGACTAAAGCAAGGTTGAAGGTAGTGGTGCATCAATTTTGATAAGTACATTCAATCCCAAGGTTATGTATCATGGATCCAAGAGGATCGCTGCTTGTACACAAAGTGGTTGAAAATTGGTTCCCTCAACATTCTAATTTTGTAAGTGAATGGTATGCTTATAGCCAAGAAGTCAAAAGATGAGATTTCACTTCTTAAGGATGCTTTCAGCAAGCAGTTTTTCATGAAATATTTGGGAGATGCACATCATTTTCTTGGTATGCGTATCAAGAGAGATCATAATTGTGGAGTACTTGAACTATCATAGGAGCAATATATTCACAAGATCTTGCAACATTTTAACATGCAAGGGGGGCAATCATTGAGTATCCCAATGGCTAAATATGTAAAATTTAGCAAGAATGATTACCCCAAATCGGATGCTAAAAAGGCAGAGATGAAAAAAGGTGCCATATTCCTTTGTAGTTTGGCAATTTTATGTTTTCCATGGTTAGCACGCAACCAGGCATTGCCTTTGCAGTGGGAGTGGTTGGTAGGTATATGGAAAAACCGAGAAAAAATCATTGGGAAGTAGTGAAGCATATCTTGAGATACATCAAGGGTCCAGCCAGCAAGTGATCACATTTTAGTAACAGTGATGCATCCATATTTGGATACACTAATTTTGATTATGCAGGTTGTGTGGACATTAAGAGATCCACAACTAGCTAAATTTTCTTGTTTGCTGGAGCGGTAGTCACTTGGAGATCATATCTCCAAAATTGCACTTTGTCTTCTATCACTCAGGCTGAGTATGTTACAATTTCTAGTGCCAACAAGGAAGTGTAAGGGTGCAAGCCATACTAGTTGGGCACCACCCATCTCTAACTCTAACCTTATTCTTAATACATAAAGAAATAAGGAGAAGTGGTGTATTATCCATAGCTCCACCCATATAGAGCGTACACTCTTTTGCACCCGCACTGGCACGCATTTGCTCCATCTCACAAGTGGTATTAGAGCACAAAGGCTCTCTTGAGATTGATGATGGAGCATGCACAAGCTTCATCTGGAGCTAAGGCTCAAAGCCTTATAGCAGGTAAATATTTTTAGAGTTCTGTGGAGGATCTCAAAACTCAGTAGGAAAGGAGTTTCTTGGAGCTCACGAAGCAAGTGATTTCACACAGTCCTGTGGAACTTTGGAGGACCTCTACAGTTAGTGCTATAGAGCTATGCAGCATAGCATTTTAATTTTTCAATGCTAATAACATGAAACAAAAGATTGCTCTACAATAGCAAGGCAACAACGTTAAATTTTACAACTCTAAGAGCCTTGGTATCATATTGTTATAGAAGTCAGTACATAGCATTGAATTTAACTCAAGGGCCTCAATAGGTAGCAAAACAGAGAATTAAAGAAAATTGTTGGCTCCATGAGGTAGTGCTACAAGCTTGGAGAGACAGAGAGAGAGAGAGAGAGAGAGAGAAGAGACATTACCATACACACTATATGTGTGGGCTTCTCTGATATCGGCATCTTGTCTTTGGCTCTGGACTCTTTGACATCAAGTATAACTTCTCGAGCTCTGACATCGACACACATAGAGTGTGTGTGCACATTCCGCTTTTGACATCAACTCCATCTCAGGTACTGTCGGTTTTTGGCATTGACTCTACTCAATCTCAGTGTTTGGCATCAACTCTCATTGACATCAATTTTGGCATTGACTCTTCTCAATTTCTTTGACATTGGCTTTTATGGCATCAACATTGCTCTCAAGCACAAACAATGTTTGGATGTATGCCTTTTGTGGTTTCTTGATATATACACTTGTGGATTTTTCCTGAGTCCATGATCGTTGATTCCCACTACTAGCTAGAGTTTTTCTTGATTAGTGGGACATGGAGAGCGGCCACTCTCTGTGTAGCAATCTCTCGAGAGACGCATTTTCTTGAGCACACTACTTGGAGGCATAGATTTGGCATCGACATTACAGGTGGTGTTAGCGTTCGAGATCTGATCATAGATTGCTTTTTGATCGAGGCGGTGTAGCATTTTGCATCAATATTACAGGTGGAGTTTTACAGGTTTACATGTTTCTAGATATACACAAGTATAGTGCCTTTCAGGAATTTTTGGCAGTTATTTTGAAATCAGTTTCTATGCGAACAGTTATGCGTTGGACATAAATAAACTTTTTTGAGCACACAAAGTGCCATTGAGCTCTTTTGAGAGCAGATATCCTTGTAGGGATTTTTCTACTACATGCAGAAGTTTTTTGGTGCGTGTCTGTGCCCGATTTCTCATGTACACTGAGTTGCGGTTACTGCCATGTGGAGCCATTTTTTGGGAGATTTTGGTAATTTTCCCGACCATTTCTAAGACTCAGATCGAAAGAGCCCTTTCTGAGACTATGGCTAGTCTTAAGTCTGTTTAGCCTTTGGAGGGTTGTTTGCATGAGGCTTTTTTGAGCTAGAATGTTCTCAAATGTTGAGACACTTTTGGTGATACAGGTTGCTAGAGTATCCTTTTGGTATCCTTGCAATAGGACCTGTATCTGGAAAGACACTTTTGCTTTTGATGCCAAGTTGGCGGTCAAATGATAGTTCGTTACGTCAGTCTTATGCCCAGTGATTGCTTTTCTCACGTTATGCATTGATTTTTTCTTATTTGGTTTGCGATTTTGCTCCCCGTACAAAGAGACTCTGCCGGATTTTATTATATGCGTTCTTGACACATTTGAGTGCTCACAACCAGTGATTCTCTCCTATTTTGTCTTGAGTTTCTACTCCCATTGTAGGGGATTTGGGAAGCTCTATCAAAATCCTCTTAGCACTTTTTGCCATAAATCTTTGATCATTTTCTCTTGAGTTATGGCTACTAGTAGTGCTTCAAAAAGGGAAGACTACTACATAAAGAAATTTGATGGCACAAATTTTACGATTTGGAAGTAATATATGCTTGATTTCTTCATCATATAATAAGGGCCTAGTAGTGCCATTGAAAAAGTGTAGAGAGAATTCTTACACTAACAACCAGTGGGAAGAGCTGGATGCTCGTGCTATTGCCACAAATAGATTACGTCGTGGCAATACCATATTCTTTACGATTATGGACAAGACTACAATGCAAGATCTTTGGGTCTCTCTATGCATATCTTGGGATGGAAGAAGTGCTTCTAGCAAAGTTTTCTTGATGAGAAACTTTGTGTTGAATATGAAAGAGGGTACCAGTGTTAATGCCCACTTGAATGAGTTCAATAGCACATTTTTTCAGTGACATCAAAAGGGTTAGATTTTTATGATGAAATGAAGGCCATTTTCTTGTTATGCTATTTGTCTTATTCTAGGATACATTCAATACTACGATTAGTAACTCCGCACCGGGTGGTAAACCAAAGTTCAATGATGTTACTTGTGCATTTCTCACTAAAAAGATTAGACATCAATCTATTGATAGTGGTGGGCATGGAGATGCATATATGGCAAGTGGCAGCATAGGCAGTTGCAGCCATGATCATTCACAGGATCATAAGGATCTCCAAAATTGTAACAAGAATCAAGGCCATGACTTGAGAAATGTAGAATGCTATCAGTGCAGTAAGAAAGGCCATTTGAAGAAATATTGTTGTGATTTGAAGTGTGAAAAGGACAAAGCTATTGTGCAGTTTGACACTCCAAATAGCAGTGTAAGGATAGAGGAGATCAATGTTGTTGAATCTCCACCTCCAGAAGTTGTTTCTGATGTGCAGTATCCATCAGATATGCTTGTTTTTTCTTCCTTCGATTTGAGTCCAGATGCGTTATTGGATCTTGATGAGTGTTATGCGCAAAAGTGGGTCATCAATTTAGGTGCTAGATTCCATGTTACTCCACATATACTGCTATGCATGGTTCAATCAAGCTTGGAGATTCCTATCAGCTTGATATATGCAATATGGGAGATGTCAATTTATGCATGAAGAATGGCACTAAATTTATGCTTCGTGGAGTCAGACATGTTCGTAAACTAACTAAGAGTTTGGTGTCATTTGGTTAGATTGATGCTCTGGGCTATACTACTATTTTTGGCAATGGTTCTTGGATGGTGTGTAAGGAAAACTTGGTTGTCATAAAAGGTCACCAATTTGGTTGATTATACTCTTTATATATCTCTTTAGTCAAAGAGAGTTCTATGTATGTAGCCAAGCACCTCCTAATGAGTTGTGGCATAGCTGGCTAGGCCATATGAGCCAGAAAGGAATGACAATCCTTCAATGTTTGGGTTACTTACCTGTGTTAAATTATTTTGATTTCAATTTATGTGAGCATTGCATCTATGGCAAGCAAACTACTTCCTCGCCATTACATCAAGAGTTGGGAAACCCTCTAGATTTGGTTCATAGCAATTAATGTGGGACTATACCACACAAATCTCTAGGGGGACTCTACAAGAAGCTAGATCCCAAATCATATAAGTTCATATTCATTGGTGGTGTAGATGGAGAGATGGGATATCACCTCTGGCATCAAAAATTTAGAAAGGTTATTCGCAATTCACAAGTGATATTCAATGATTTTAAGATGCATAGACAACCTATTAAAGACGACAAATATCAAAAAGTCAGATTTGAAGATGTAGGCTCCACATGTTGGGAAAACCAACTCAATCTATTGGTGATGTTCCTACCACTAGTAGTGCTCCAAAGAGGGTGGAATCCAAAAGTCAAGCAATGAGGAGATCTACATGTATATCTCGTGCATCTGAGCACTTTGAGCCAAGATTGGACATATATTAGCCCACTTGTTACAAAGAATCTATTCATGGAGTATTCCTATGTACCAGGAAAGGAAACTAACTGGTTCAAGTCCGATCGCTTTCTTGGATCAAAAAGGTTGTGATAGTTTCTAGCAGATGGAAGATAGCATGAAGTGGGATCACACTATGCAATCTGATTATAACTCAATTTTAAACAATAAAACTCGAGAATTGACAGAGTTAACAAAGGGAAAACGGGCATTGCCTTGCAAGTGGGTGTATGAGAAGAAGTACACGGTAAAAGATCCCAAACCTAGGTATAAGGCTAGATTGGTTGCTAAAGGCTTCAAGCAAAAGAAAGGCATATATTTTGACAAGATTTTTGCTATGTAGTCAAGATGATTACACTACATCTTGTGCTTGGTTTAGTATCCATAGAGGACATGGAATTGGTCCAAATGGATGTAAAGACTGCATTTCTTCACGGGGAACAAGATGTGCATGAAGCAGCCAGAAGGTTTTGAGATAAATCCTAAGAAGCCAATAAGGACAAAACTAGTGTGTAGACTCAAGCAATCTTTGTATGGACTAATGCAAGGCTTAAGGCAGTGGTGGTACATCAAGTTTGATAAGTATACTCAATCCCAACGTTATGTAAGGAGCCAAGAGGACCACTGCTTATACACAAGGAGGTTGAACAACGGTTCCCTCATCATTCTCATCTTGTATGTGGATGACATGCTTATAGTCGAGAAGTCTAAAGATGAGCTCAAGGATGCCTTAAGCAAGCAGTTTACCATGAAAGATTTGGGTGATGCACATCATTTTCTTGGTATGCGTATAAAGAGAGATTGTAAGCGTGGAATACTTGATTTGTCATAGGAGGAGCATATTCATAAGGCCTTGCAATGTTTTAACATGCCAGGGGGGAAAACATTGAGTAACCCAATGGCTGCACATGTAAAACTTAGCAAGAATTATTGCCCCAAATGAGATGCTAAAAAGAAAGAGATGGAAAAGGTGCCACTTTCTTTGATAGTTGGAATCTCATGTTCGCCATGGTTAGCACACGACCATATATTGCATTTATAGTGCGAGTGGTTAGCAGGTATATGGAAAATCTAGTCAAAAAGCATTGGAAAGCAATGAAACATATCTTGAGATACATCAAGGGTTCAACTAGCAAGTGCTTACTCTTTGGGAACATTGATGCATCCATAGTCGAAGACCTTGATTTGGATTATGCGGGTTGTGTGGACACTAGGAGATCCACATTTGGCTACATTTTCTTATTTGGTGGGGGGATAGTTTCTTGGAGATCATGTCTTCAAAATTGAACTTCGTCTTCCACCACTAAGGCTGAGTATGTTGCAGTTTCTAGTGCTAAGGAAGCTATATGGTTATCTTGTCTAGTGGGAGACCTTGGTATACACAAGACTCTAGTGCTACATTGTGATAGCTAGAGTGTGATTGTATTAGCAAAGAACCCCATGTTTCATTCCAAGTCAAAACACATTGAGGTCAAGTATCATGTGATACGGGATATTTTGGCTAGCAAATGCATTGAGTAAGCAAAATTTCACACAGATGACAACCCTATAGATGCTCCTACAAAGAGCTTAGCCACAGAGCAGTTCACACATTGCATTGAAATGATGGGCGTACGGTGAAGCCTCATGATGATTTACATTTGTACAAGTTTGTACTAACATAAGCCACTTGGGCCACTATGGCCTTCAAGTGGGAGATTATAAGGGTGCATGCCATTCTGGCCGGGCGCCGGGCATCTCTAACTCTAACCGTATTCTTTAATACATAAATCAATAAGGAGCAGTGGTGTATTATCCACTATAGCTTCACCCACACAGAGCTACACTCTCCTACACACACTCTCCTACACACGCACTCTTGCACACGCATCCGCATGCATCCGATCCACCTCACAAGAAGCTGTGTGGTTATCTCATCTAGTGGGAGACATTGATATACACCAAACTATAGTGTTACATTGTGACAGCCAGAGTGCAATCTCATTAGCAAAGAACCCCATGTTTCATTCCAAATCCAAACACATGAAGGTCAGGGTTCATGTGATATGGGATATTTTGGCTAGCAAATGCATTGAGCTAGCCAAAGTCCACACGGATGAGAACCCAGTGGATGCTCTTACAAAGAATCTATCTTTAGAGTGGTGTGCATATTGCTATGGTCATGATTCACACTTGTATATTTGTACATAGTAATCCTTACACTTAAATCCACTTGGGCCACGTTGGCATTCAATTGGGAGATTGTTAGGATTCTGACCGGCTGCCCATTCCTAACCACACTAACTTCTTCTTTACATATAATGAAAAAATAAGGAGTGGTGAGTAATCGAGATCCACCACATCTTGTCCCCTACTGCACTACACCACACTCGCATACTTGCATGCACACACTCCCATAGGGACTCACAGGATGTACACATTAGGTAGTGACCTTAGTAAGGTTGTGAAGTGATGCTACAAGGAGGCACACTCACACCTCCACAGTGGGAAGAGGAGATAGAATATAGTGAGGCATTATACAATCTTATATTGAGTATTTTAGTTGGAAAACACACTCATTGAACTTGGTATTATAGCCTTACCATTAGATTTTGGGATCGTCCCTTCAGTCTCATAGAAAGTATACATACTATGATACTTACACTACCAAACTTTGGTAGTTCTAGAGTAACAAAATTATCTATTTGGTACTATTAGCTATCTACATTTGGTACTATTAAGATTTTATTCTGGTAGACTACAATATCTTCCAGCACAATGTCATAAAGGACATGAGCCACCACCACCCCCTCCTCTAAAGGATTGATGGCATGTGAGAATGGAGTGTTGTCTCAACAGGGGAGTTGTGTTCTCGCAAGATTACACATCCTAAAGTGCATGCCACAGATAGAGAACAACCACTAAAGATACTTAAGATAAAGAAAAGAGGCTAAAGTGGATGATGAAGGTCCAAAGATGATGGCTAGTTTTGCATCATTTTGCCCACAAGCCTATATGTGGTTGTAACAAGCTTGAGCCCATATATTAAAGCCCCATGTAAAATTTGATATGTAAAACCCTATTTTTTGGTATAGAAATCCTTAGTAGGTGATCAAGAAGCTAGGTGATTTTTCCTTTAATTATATGACACTCACAATGCCTAAAACTATGAGTAGGAACTATAATTAGTCAATTTTTATTAGTTAATTACAAGCCCTAGGTTTTTAACTTCATTATGATAAGTGGTCTTTTTTAGCTCATTTTGAGGGTTTAAAAGTTGAGGGTCTAGTCATATCAAAAGTGAGATTTGTGAAGACCAAGGAGCTTGTTAAGTATGGAGCCTGATTTACCCTTGTAATTTTCTGTGGTAAAAGCGCACATTTGTAAGGCCCCCATGATGAGGAGAAGCCATCGTGCGTGAAGGAAAATCACTCACCGGAAACCAAAATTTTCACGGACAAGAATCGGGGGCAACTTTAAAGGCCTCGGGGGCGGAGGCCCCCTGAGACTTTTTTTTCGTTGGAATATTCTTTTTCGCCGGAATATTATGGTCGGACGGTGGCCGGAAAGTGGTCGAAAAACAACCGGTCGGTTGGCCGGTGGCCGGAAAGTGGTCGGAAAACAACCGGTCGGTTGGCCGGTGGCCGGTAGTCAATGGCCGGTGGTCAGAAGTCAATGGTCGGTGGCCGGTGGTCGGAAGTCAATGGCCGGTGGCCGGTGGCCGAATTCAAAAGCGGACTTGTCTTCTCAAGGGCGGCCACACATGGGCGGATTGGAGAGTCCGATTTGGACTTATTCGCACAAGGGCGGATACACATGGCTGTCTCTCATAAGAGAGGGCAGCCCTTTTGGACTATAAAAGGAGGCCATTTCTACACACATTTCATAGTGTGAAGTTGATGCAACAAGGTGAGTGTGAGGTGGTAGGAGTGAAGCAAGGCGGGAGCTCCATTAAGGGTATAATCCCTTTGTAAACTACTTCTTGTTTTGAAGTACTAAAGCCATTGAGTGGCTGCTTTCCCGTAGACGTAGCCCACATTAGGTGAACCACGTCATCTAATGCATTTTTCCTCCTACAAGAGTGAGGGAGCAGCTGTTGGTAGACTCCTCTTCCAATGAAAAAGTCTTTTAACTTTTCTTAAATGCGCGGGGATGTCCATGATTGACAACCTTAGTCAATCCCCACTTGCCACCCCATACTCACACATGATTTTTATGTTCACTAATTACTACCACAATCTGTCAACATCTAAAATAATGGTTACCTTTTTGTCTTTCCCATATAGTGATTTGTTAAAGTAAGTCTTGAAATCAATATTAAAAACTGTTTTTTAACAAACAAACATCTTTAAACTTAAGACAAGATATACGATCACTTTTAATATTTCTTGATAAACCTAATCGTACTCCACTTGTCTCAAGCACACCTATACATGGGTGAAAAAACAGCACCCTTCCTCATTCTTAATCGAGGGTGGAAACCCATCACTCAAAGTTTAGGACGCCCATACGCCAAAATCAACTGCCCATACAATCGGACAGTTCCCCTAGGATGAAAACAATATCCTAAGAATTATAAACAAACATACACATGTACGAGATAAAAACTCCTTGTAGATGGGGATAATTGATTGATCCATGGTTGAAAAGCCATCATTACTCATCACATGTAGTGAAATATTCTAAGGAATCATAGGTATCTTGAGACAAGCTATCTTAAGGATGACCAATCATTTCTTTCTTAGATCAACTAGTCTTAACCCAAACGATTCTTTCTTAATTTACAAATTAGTGTACGTTGGTTTCTTGGAAGATACACTTCCAATTTTTGGTCAATTTTATCTTTCTTAATCCTTACCAACTCCTTAACATATGAAATATTATTATTGCGACTTTTAAAAAGAACTTGAAATATTGTGACTTTTAAAAAGAACTTAAATTTCTAAAACTTAGATTATAACGAAGACCCACCTAGGATTGGTCGGGTATTCGCTGGATTTTTGAGGTGCGGATACTCTCGTCCATAGGCCTACTGCTGGGTCCTGCCTCATGGTCGTAAGAGCCCCTGGTTCTCTTTGGCACACTATCTTCTTCATCAGTTTGCTAGTTTTCTTGTGTCTTTTTGGGAGCCATACTTCTTATCCTTAAAGAGGGATATTTTACCATTAGATAAGGTATGAAAGCTTATAGAATTTTCCTTTTAGAAAATTTTGAGTGTAATCCTAGAGTGTATCCTAGGTCTAATAATTATTCCATATCTATCTAAATCAAAAAAATTATTTTTCTACTTTAATTTTATATTCCAAATTGGACTATCTTAACCAAAGTAAATTTTTAATCTATTATTAGGCTATAGTATAATTATATTGGATTTCTAACAACATATTTTATGTCTAATAATTATCTCATAGTTTTCTAAGTTCATTTAATAATTTTCCAATTGGGCTATAATTACAATTATATAATTTTAGCCTAGTTAATTATCTAAACTATTTTTTTGGTTATGAGCTAATTATCTCATCTTTCTAGCAATATTTTCTATCTTTGATATTTACCATGTAATTAATTAAGCTAATTAACTAGTTTCTCCCTTTGATTTATGGCTAAAATCAGACAATTATGGTTTGATTAATTAGCTAAATAAATTTTCTATCTATAAGTTAATTATCTTGACTTTTAAATGGTTTTTCCATCTTTGATAATGACCATGTATTTATCCAAGGTAATTAACTAATTTCCCCCTTTGATTTACGGCTAAAATAAGACAATTATGGCATGATTAATTAACTAAACTAACTTTTGTCTATAAGTTAACTATCCTAGCTTTTTGATAGTGTTTTGTATCTCTGATAATTACCATATAATTGTCTAAGCTAATTAACTAGATTTCCCCTTTGATTTATGGCTAAAATCAAATAATTATGGCCTAATTATTTAATAAACTAATTTTTTTTCTATTACCTGGTTATCCTGGGTTTTTAATAGTGTTTTCTAGCTGCAATAAATACCATGTAATTATCTAAGCTAATCAAATATTTTCTCCCTTTAATTTTTAACTAAAATTAGATAGTTTTAGCCTAATTAATTAGCTAAACTAATTTTTTGATCATTAGATAATTATCTCATATTTCTAACAATTTTTCTATCTTTGATAATTTACCATGTAATTATCTAGTCTAATTAACTAATTTTCCTCTTTGTTTTATGACTAAAATCAAACAATTATAGACTACTTAGTTAGCCAACTAACTTTCTATGTATGATCTAATTACTTTGACTTGCTAATAGTGTTTATTATCTCTAAGGATTACCATGTAACTATCTAAGCTAGTTAACTAATTTTCCCCTTTGATTTATGACTCAAATCAGATAATTATGGCTTGATTAATTAGTCAAAATAATTTTTTTGTCTATGAGATAATTATCTCAGCTTGTTAATAGGGTTTTCTAGCTCTAATAAATACCATGTAATTATCTAAGCTAATCAACCAATTTCTCCTTTAATTTATAGCTAGATGATTTTAGCTTAATTAATTAGCCAAACTATTTTTGATAATGAGATAATTATCATGTATTTCTAATAATTTTCTATCTTTGATAATTACCATGTTATTATCTAAGCTAATTAACTAGTTGTTTCATTAAATTTATGGCTAAAATAAAAGAATTTAAGCTTTAATAATTACTAAAGTCATTAATTTAAATTCCAAAGAATTTTATAGCTTATTAGAAATATAAGCAAGATCTTGAAATTACCCTATGATTAATGACTGTATGATTAGTGATTTATCCCTAATTTACGTAATAAATCAACTAAATTAAACTCTCACAATGATTAATTTACACTACTCTGTTTTAAATTAGATTATAATTATCACAAGTAGATAATGATATTTTTTAGTTGTGGTAATTACCGTGTAATTATCCAAGTTATTTATCTAGTTTTCCACTTTTATCTTTAGCAAAAATAAATCTATTTTGACTTAGTTAAGTAACTAGATAATTTTTTTGACCATAAGCTAAACATCATGGCTTATGATATATAGTAGCTCTAATAAATAGCACATAACTATTTAACTTGATTAGCTAATTTCTCTCTCTTATTTTTTAGTTAAAATCAGTTTATTTTGGATTAATTAAATAGCTAGATTAACTTTATGACCATAAGCTAATTCTCATGGATTAGTTATGATGTATACTAACTTTGATAATAGCTAAATTCCCCTTTTTAATTTTGGCTAATAACAACTAATTATAGGAAAATTAAATACTTAATCTAATTTTCTAATAATGAGGTGATTACCCCATGTTTTTAAGAGTGTTTCCTAACTATGATAATTAGCTTAGGAATATTTGAGTTAATTAAGTAGATTTTCCATTAGTTTTTTGGTTAAAAATAGCTTATTTCTACCTAATTAATTATAGAAACTAATCAAAAGATTTTGATTTAATCTTTTAGCTTCTTAACAATTTAATCAAGCTGTGATAATTATCTTATACTAATCTAAGCTAAATAAGTATAATTACCCTTAATTTAAGTCTAGAATGATTAATTTCAGCCCTAATATGATTTAATAATTAATTAGATTAATATCCATAATCTTAATCTAAGTAATTAGTAGAATATTAAGAGTAATAAAGTAATCTATAATGTACAGAGGTTCTTTTTAATTAATTAGATTGATTAAAAAATAGAGAAAATGTAGCATAATTCTACTAATTAAAAAGAGATTAGGATAATTCCCGTTGATAATTAGCTAAAGTTCTTGCTCTCTAGTGATTTTTAAGTAGAGTTTCTCTCTATGTGAGAGAGAAATGGCTAAGTCTTTGTGTTTAAGTGAAAATGAGAGGCTTAGGGTCCTATTTATAGTTTTTCGGGTACACACAGGCTCTCTCTAGTTGCATCTGACAGTTCCTTGCTACTCAAGCATCCCCCATCCTCAAGAAGGCACCATATGCTGCTAATTGAGTACTTGGCAGCTCCTGCTATTTGCTCCCACAGCCTGCCTGATAAAAAAAATCAACCCTGCTAAATTTTTTTGCTATTTTTATAAATATTTAGGAATAATATCTGGGAGGCCGTAGTAAAAGTCTATGCTTAGCGGGGTGAATTTTGTCCGAACTTAATTCTGAAAATTTCTAGCCTTAGGTTTGTTGTGCTTAAGATTCCAAAATTAATTGCTTTTGAGATAGTGTTTTACTTGTTTGTATGTCCAATGCTTTTTCCTAAAGCCTTGAGTTCATTCCTCTACAGCTAGAAAGGGGGAGACATTACAATTAGTCTACTTAAGAGTTTTTGCTCTCTTAGTGGTCTGTGGAGCTCCTCTCTAAGCTAGAGAGGAATTTCCCCCCAAGTGTGTAAATTATGAGGACACATGTCCTTTTTACAGTTTTTTGGCAGGCAAAGGTTGAGTGTGACCCCTCCCCCCCCCCCTTAATTCATCCCTTATCATTGAGGAGGCGCCCCCTAGCTGTAAAAGGGTCCTCAACTTGGCCTTGAGTCATCATGAGTCCACTTGCCTAGCTTGAGGACCAATTCTGCCGTTTTAAGTGTATTTTCTACTTTTTTTTGGTAATTGTCTAATGATTATTTTCTAGTCCATGTGACTTATTATCCTCTAGGCCATGTGAAATGATATATTTTAAAGTTTCCAAATTTTTATTACTTTAAACTGATCGTGAAATCTTCCAAGGGGCTAGCGATGTCAGATTTTATCCGAATTCAGTTCAAAAAGTTCCTTGCTATAGGTTTGGCATGCTTAAGCTTCCAAGAACACCAACCTTTGCTTGAAACGGGCAAGTTTTCTCTTGAATTTTAGAAATTGAATCTGATTAATTAATCTTTGTACATTCCCTCTTATTTTCAGAGCTGGAAACCTTACATACACTTTATATATATATCAAGGATAAAAAATAACCTTTTCTTTGTATTTGCAATTTCAATACATGGTCTTGTTGTCAAATTTGTGGATGATAGATGTACAGTTTGTGATCTCACTTTTGGTGATGAGATTGTTGCATCATGCACTTTGTGTCATAGGCTATATAAGCTCACTTTGTATGACAAGTGTGTGTTAATTTTGCAAATGTAGTTGTGGATTCAAAGATTGTTTTCAAATGCCAAACTTTGGCATGCACATTTTGGGTATCTAATTTTTCTAGTTTGCTGCGTTTGCAAAAATCTGATATGGCTGCTTATTTTCCACCACTTGAAGCACCTTCTAAGAATTTTTGTAAGGGATGTATTTTGGGTAAGATGTTAGCGTTCCAATTTTTCAAAGGATGGTTTAGGAAGGGATACATGTAGGTTAAAACTTGTGCATAATGATCCTCTTGTGCACCTATGCAAACTCCATCCTTGGCACTTTCTTATCTCAATGGAAGGTCCTAGAGGAGAGATAATGCTTGTAACAATAGAAAATCTTGAAGAGTGGGGCAAATTTGGCGTCAAATAAATAATGAGTTTGAGAGGGCTCTTGGAAGAGAGTGGCATCATACCTAAAGAACAAGAAGTTTTTTTTTGGGATGGAAACCACACACTGAAAACATGTTGGACATGCATCAAAGAAAGTACATAATCATTTCAACTTTCTCTATGCATGTTATCAATGAATCTTTTTGGTAATTCTCATGTTTGCTATTTTAAATTATAGAGTACTCTGACAATGCTCAATATCGTGTTAGTGTGCGGTGTCAGTTTATTGAGGTGCCAAAGACAAAGGAGAAAAAGATCCTACTCGCATTGGACACCACTATTTTGTGAGCCACCTAACTTCAACTTAACTCTTTCTTGAGCTATGTTGTGCTTAACTTCTCATGTTAGGTTATTTCTTGGCTCCAACAACGTTTCTAGAGTGCAAGTTACTCCAAATATTGCACATGAGGTGTACATGTTCCATAAGTTTGGTGTTGCCAACAAAGAATCTATTTTGAATAGATTGACACCAAAAATAAAGAAGTGGACTGAGGTTGAGAGGAGTGTAGATGCTCAATATTATCATGGTACCGTTCCATGGTATAGCTCTCCGTGTGGTTTGATATTTCAGCTTGTGTGCAAGGTGATTACTCTCATTATTCCTCTTTTAAGTTAGAATTTTGTTCTCTAAGTTACAGCTACATAATTTTTTATAATGTTAGAATGAATTCCAAGTGTTCCTCTCAAAGGAAAAAGCAAAGATTTAGGTACTTATTTTGATGAGGTTGAGAGGAACTATCTATATAAGGCCACAAGAGCGGAAGAGGAGTAGCTCAAAGGCAGAGGATACAAGTACATATCCATTTCCAATCCACACAATTGAGAGGATTTTTTTAAATTTCTATTTTTCCTAAAGTGGGATGATACAAGCATGCTCAACATTATGAGAGAAAAGTTGTATTGTATTAAAAGCTCACAAACCTCTCGTAAGAGGTACTTTGAATGCAACAAATTTGTGTGTATTTTTTCTTGTTCAATGTTTTCTTAAAGTTTATGTTCTTATGCTTTACCAGGAGAAAATAGTATTTCATCTTATCAATCTTAGAACGTCCAAAGACCCACAATGTTCTCAATTTTTAGATTATAAGCTCTTTTGGATATACGTGAAGAAAGAGGCATATTGGGCTTATTTTCATTATGAGGCCTTGATCCTCATAATCCCAAAGATACATCTTGAAGGTCCACAACTAACAAATTTATTTGATGAATTCTTTAAGATAAACTTGAAGAACTATTCCACACAAGTAGACATAATGTGAACAATTTGGTTGACTTGATGTGCATGTCCACATGTTAAGTGCTTGTGACATGTATGTACCCTTTTGTGCAATGTGGTGAAGTTTTCATATGCTACTAAGAAGATGCCCAATCTTGTGTTTTCATTCAAATGGGTGGTTCTAGGTTTAATTTCAAGATTACTTCTCTATTGTCGGTGGTTGATTTCTTATTATATGTATGTATGAGAAGTACTCCTTTGCTTTTTTATGTTAGCTACTTTGGTCAGTACAAAGTAAGTGCATGCAATCCCATCTAGAGGCCCATTATTGCTTCTAGTTTCTATATCATAAATTCCACATGGAAGCTCAAGTTAGGGTGGTTGGTTTTTTTTTTGAAATAATTGCTAAAACAAAGGAGACTCTATCAAAAACATTTAGGTTTATAAAAATTTTTAATCACTACATTGCCTTAAATTCCAAATGGAAGCCCTATAGAGGGGGGGCAGGTTTTTTTTTTTGAAAAATGATCTCCTTAACAAAGGAGACTGCCAAAATTTGTTAGGATATTTCTTTTCTTTATAATTGCATTGCCTAATTTCCAAGTTGAATCCAAGAAACAATGGATGCTTTATTCTGTGAAAATGTTGCATGTGGATACTACCACGTATAAAAGAGAAGAGGTTGGATGTAGCTCCAAAATTAACAAGAAAGTGGGTTGATTTCCATGATGAGAATACTATGTACTCTCCATCACTATTTGATAAGAATGTGATGCCATGGGAGGCATGCTTATGTCCTTTGGTGGACCGATTACCCGATTGGTGTTATCCCAAAGCAAAAGAAATATCTTCATGAGAGTAAGTTCTATAAACCATGTAAATGATGAATTCACTTAAGTATGAAAGGTTTTTGTGACCATGCATGTTATGATAAAAACATTGATGCTTATAGGGTTCAAATAGGAGACACATAAAAGTAGAGGAACTGATGCATTTACTATGCCCACTACTTTGGAAAAGCAAACAACCAAAGGGAGTAGAGGTGAGAACACTCAAGCTAATATGGATGTCACACAAGCCGCCCAAGATACACAATCTCAAGGGGGTCACTATATGTAAAACCAATATATCACGTGCATTCAAGGACTATTTATAAAGCCCCTTAGCTGTGAATTTTCACCAATAAAAGGGACCCTTTGCCTCTTCAATTTGAAATTCTTTTTTAAGATCATTCTTTCAACACCCTTTTGTATGTGAAAATGTGAGAAAATATAGAAAAATAATCCCTACTATTGAACCCACGTGATAGGCATTTAACTTCTAAAAAGTTTACATGGATGACTTATGTGTGCACTTGCCAAAACGAGCAAGGATTTGTTAAAATCCTAAGAAATGTGTACTATTCATGGTTAGAGGTGGTACAAAACTCTTAGACATATAGTTTTCCAAGATATGATTGCTATAGATGTGGATAAAGTTATGGTCATTACAAAACTGAGGAGACCTTCAAATGTAAGGGAAGTTCAAGCTTTCATGAGCCATGTGGATATTATCAAAGATTTATTTAAATGTATGCTATGATTGCCAAACCCATGTATGGATGGATCACTCTATTTTTTTTACCAAAGAATGCAAAGAGTCATTCCAAAATCTTGACAAAGCTTTGATATCTACTCCAATATTGAATGCTCTAGTTTCGCTTAAAATTTTCCATATCCATGTTGATGCTTCAATTTTGCAATTAGATGCATACTAGCCCAAGCAGGAGAGGGAACAATGGATTTTTCAATATCTTATGCTAGTAGAAGATTGAATATAGATGAGAAGAATCACACCATAGCAGAAAAAAAGGGCCTCAAATTGATTTATACTATCAAAGGCCGCTACTTATTGACAAAGAAGTTTGTATTTTTGTAGATCACCAGGCACTACTCTAGCTAGTCAATAATCCATTTAGCATATACAAGATTGTGAGATGGTTTATCATTTTATTGGAATTTGATTTTACCTTGGTTGTTAAAAAGCTCACCACACATTAAAGTGTTGATCACTTGTCTGGGATCACCTCCGGAGAACCTCTAAAGGGAGTTGATAATGCTTATCTATTCTCCATAGACTTTAATTTGACTTAGTGAAGATCTTTTCCTCACCCAAGAGCCCAAGACCCTATCCCATTGGTCCCAATCCTAATCTAGAAGGTCTCTGGCTAATACCCCAATATCACCAAATCCCAAAACATAGATGACCAACCTAATGGCCACCTATCTGCTAAAAGTAAAAGTTACTTTAGATTGATATAGAGAAAATTTTAAGAGATGGGAATTTGAGTGAATGTTTTCACTAGCTTAAGTGATGATAGTGATGCCAAATGTTAAATGGATTTCTAATTTTTCTCTAATCTTATTGCAGATATAACAAGAACCTCACATTTATGTCAATACAAGGGAACCCAACTATGGCATCATGGCAACAAAAACTTGTCAGGTTTTTGAAAAACAATATCAGTGTGAGCTACAATTGAATACTCACTCTCAAATTATTACACAATCATAAAAATCTAGAATATGACCTCAAGTCAACATCAACCATTTCACTTACCAAATGATCCCAAATGCAACCAAACTTAAGAGGATGGTATCCAAGAGTAAAGTGGCCAATCCTTTGGTCTCAAAATCACCAAAAACGGTCACAAAAAGGATATTCAACTTTAACCCTAATTTTAGTATGTCAAAATTGACATATAAGGTATCATATGGCTTAGAAATGTTGAGCTCCTAACACATATGATGGTTCATCAAATGGATGCCTAAAACTCAAGATACAAAACGTAGGGAGTTACGTTCAAAAACAAATTGAATTCAAATTGAGAGATAACACAAGAGACTTACATCAATGTGAAGAGCCTTCACTTGGAAATATTCAAAATCAATATGTACAGTTCCATAAGGCAAAAATGAGAATAAAAATTCCACAGATACACACATCTCATTAGTCATACGACAACAAAAAATGTATCACATTAAAACTTTTTACTTTAGGTTACAAAAATGACCTTTATACTTGGCCAAAGTCTAGAATTTGATACTTGGCCCAAAATGGCTCAATAATTTGGCACTCTAAGTATCAAAACATGTGATTATCACAAATTGGAAGCTTGTAGCCTTGACTAAATAATATGGCTTATGTGTACATCCAAAGAATAAAAATTTGTTAAGTATGGAGCCTGAATTACCCTTGTAATTTTCTGTGGTAAAAGCGCACATTTGTAAGGCACCCATTATGAGGAGAAGCCATCGTGCGTGAAGGAAAATCACTCACCGGAAACCAAAATTTTCACGGACAAGAATCAGGGGCAACTTTAGAGGCCTCGAGGGCCTCCGCCCCCGACACTTTTTTTTTCACCGGAATATTCCTTTTCGCCGGAATATTATGGCCGGACCCCGGCCGCAAAGTGGTAGGAAAACAACCAGTCGGTTGGCCGGTGGCCGGTAGTCAATGGCCGATGGCCAGTGGTCGGAAGTCAATGGCCGGTGGCCGGTGGTCGGGAGTCAATGGCTGGTGGCCGGTGGCCGAATTCAAAAGCGGACTTGTCTTCTCAAGGGCGGCCACACATGGGCGGATTGGAGGGTCCGATTTGGACTTATTCGCACAAGGGCGGCTACACATGGCTGTCTCTCATAAGAGAGGGCAGCCCTTTTGGCGTATAAAAGGAGGCCATTTCTACACACATTTCATAGTGTGAAGTTGATGCAACAAGGTGAGTGTGAGGTGGTGAGAGTGAAGCAAAGCCGGAGCTCTATCAAGGGTTTAATCCCTTTGTAAACTACTTCTTCTTTTGAACTGCTAAAGCGATTGAGTGGTTGCTTTCCTGTGGACGTAGCCCACATTGGGTGAACCACGTATATCGTGTGTTCTCTCTCTCTCTCTCTCTCTCTCTCTCTCTCTCTCTCTCTCTCTCTCTCTCTCTCTCTCTCTCTCTCTCTCTCTCTACTCTATAATCTCTTGTGTGTGAAATCTATCTCTCTACATTAAGTAATCTACTCAAAAATCTATTTAGCTACATCTTATTTCCTAACAACTGGTATCAGAGCAAGGTTTGCTCATAGGTAAATTATCTCAAGGAAAGGATTCCTTGAATTGAGTGGGAGTTATGGCGGAGGAAGGGAAGCTCAAGATTGAGAAGTTCAACGGCAAAAACTACCAACATTGGAAGATGCATATTGAAGACTATCTCTACCAGAAGGACCTCTTTTTGCCACTAGGTGGTCTTGCGAAGAAGCCCGCAACAATGGCAGATGAAGCACGGATTGTCCTTGATCGAAAGGCACTGGGAACAATCCGGTTAAGCTTGGCGTCAACGGTGGCCTTCAATGTTTTGGAGATGAAGACCACGGAGGACTTGATGAAGTCACTTGACGACTTCTACGAGAAACCATCGGCATCCAATAAGGTATTTCTTATGAAGCGCTTGTTCAATCTAAAGATTGCAGAGAATGGTTCAGTTGCAGAACACCTAAATGACTTTAACACAAACATAAGTCAACTTCGATCAGTGAAAATCAATTTCGATGACGAAGTGCGAGCTCTCCTTATACTATCATCTCTACCGGATAGTTGGGACAACCTTGTGATGGCTGTAAGTAATTCTATCTCTGGCACAAATACTCTTAAGTTTGATGATGTTGTGGGTGTTCTCCTAAGCGAGGAAATGCGAAGGAGAAGCACAGGAGAATCATCAAGTGTTGCACTATCAATGGAAACAAGAGGAAGGCCTAAGGAGAGGCTCAAAAACCAAAAGGGTCGTGATCGCTCAAGACAGAGCAAGTCATGCACAAAGTCAGTTCTTGAATGTTGGAACTGCCGCAAGAAGGGCCACGTCAAGAAGGATTGCTGGTCCAAGAAGAATAAGGAGACAGAGTCTCAAGACAACAAGCCAACATCGGAGGCCAATGTGGCAGGTAAAGTAGAGCAAGATGCTCTAATTCTCTCATTAGACAATGTGTCTAATTCCTGGATAGTAGATTCCGGGGCTTCATTCCATGCGACACCACACAAGCAACATTTCCAAGACTACACCAAAGGTAATTTTGGGTATGTATACTTGGGAGATGATGAAGATTGTGAGATTGTCGGCAAAGGTACAGTTTCTGTCAAAACTGCTAAATGAAATGAATGGAAGCTTAAAGATGTTAGGCATGTTCCTTCTCTTCGCAAAAATTTAATCTCTATAGGACAATTGGATGATGAAGGTCACAACATTGCATTTGGAAACAAACGGTGGAAGATCTCAAAGGGATCTTTGGTGGTTGCCAAGGGAGAAAAAGAAAATACACTTTACTTCTGTACTGTTAGCATGCAACCTTCAGCTTGTGCAGCAACTACAGAAGTTGACAATGCGGTGTGGCACTACCGACTTGGGCATATGAGTGCCAAAGGAATGCAAATCCTTCAAACAAAGAAGCTTCTACCAGGTTTGAAAGAAGTGGACTTAGAGTTATGTGAAGATTGTGTTTATGGTAAACAAAAGAGGGTAAAATTTCAAAAATCAGGAAATGAAAGAAAAAATAAAAAACTTGAGTTGGTTCATTCTGATGTTTGGGGTCCTGCAAGTACACCATCACTTGGTGGCTCATTGTACTATGTAACATTCATAGACGATGCGACTAGAAAAACATGGGTTTAGGTCATGAAGAATAAATCCGATGTATTTTCCATATTTCAAAGGTGGAAAGCCTTTGTGGAGAATGAAACAGGTACCAAGGTTAAATGCCTCAGATCCGACAATGGAGGCGAATATTGCAGCCAAGCTTTTGAAAGCTTTTGTGCTAGCAATGGAATTCGGAGACAAAGGACAACCCCAAGGACACCTCAACAAAATGGGACTTCGGAAAGGATGAACAGAACAATCATGGAACGAGCATGAAGCATGCGGCTACATGCAGGCCTACCGCTTGAGCTTTGGGCGGAAGCTGTAAGTACATATGTGTACGTAATCAATCGGTCACCCTCAACGGCATTGGATGGGGGAGTTCCAGAAGAGGCATGGACAGGTAAACCGGTGAATTATGCATTTCTCAAAGTGTTTGGGTGTGAGGCTTTCATGCACATAGATAGAAGCCTAAGATCAAAGCTAGATGCAAAGTCCAAAAAGTGTTTCTTCATTGGCTATGGAGAAGGAGACTTTGGGTATCGCCTATGGAATCCTGAAGATGGTAAAATCTTAAGGAGTAGGGATGTAATTTTTAACGAACAAAATATGTACAAAGATTACTTGGAAAGAAAACAAAAAAAAGAAACAAGTGATGAGTACATGGAGCTTGAGGACGGTGAAGACTCAAGGACTGCAAACGGTGACAATGTGCAGCAACGTCAACCAAATGAGGAGCCTCAACCTATTCCTCGAAGATCTACAAGAGCAAGTAGACCTCCAGAAAGGTCTGTTCCTTCCTTCAACCATCTCTTGATTCAGATTCTGGAGATCCGGAATCATACGAAGAAGCTATGCAACATGAATCCAAAGAAGAATGGACGAAGAGCATGCAAGTGGAGATGGACTCACTACATCACAACCAAATATGGGAGTTGGTTGAACTGCCTAAAGGTAAGCAGGCACTTCAAAACAAATGGGTGTACAAGCTGAAGGAAGAAGAAGGTGGGAAGAAAAGGTACAAGTCTAGGCTTGTGGTAAAAGGTTTTTCTCAAAAGAAAGGTATTGACTTCAATGAAATATTTTCTCCTGTTGTAAAAATGAACTCAATTAGGCTTGTCTTAAGCCTTGTGGCTGCTCATGATCTAAATCTCGAGCAAATGGATGTAAATACGGCATTCCCTCACGGTGACTTAGAGGAGGAAATCTACATGCTTCAACCAAAGGGGTATGAAGTAAAAGGTAAGGAGAAAATTGTTTGCAGATTAAAGAAGAGCTTGTATGGTTTAAAGAAAGCATCAAGACAATGGTACTTGAAGTTTGATCGATGGATGTTGGATCATGGATTCACAAGATGCAACTCGGATCACTACGTCTACACGAAGAATTTGGGAGATGGGAAATCCATCATCCTAATGTTGTATGTTGATGACATGTTGATTGCAAGTGCTAACATGCAAGACAATAAAGATATCTCAAGAAGATTACATCAAGAAGGTACTAGAAAGGTTTGCAACGCAAAATGCAAAACCAGTTTCTACACCTTTGGCTGATCATTTTAAACTAACAAAGGATATGTGTCCAAAGACACAAGAGGAGATAGCCTATATGTCTAAAGTTCCATATGCTGTAGCGGTAGGTTCTCTAATGTATTCTATGGTCTGGACAAGGCCAGACATTGCACATGCAGTGGGAGTTGTGAGTAGGTTCATGGACAACCCAGGTAAAGAGCATTGGCAAGCCGTGAAGTGGATACTTAGGTATCTAAAAGGGACAACAACAAATGCTTTGTATTTTGGAGGAACTGATATTTTTCTAGAAGGGTATGCTGATGCAGATATGGCAGGTGACAAAGACACTCGAAGGAGCACTACTGGCTATGTGTTCACGGTTGGAGGCACAGCAGTAAGCTGGGCTTCAAAGCTGCAGAAAGTGGTTTCACTTTCTACCACGGAAGCAGAGTATGTAGCAATGACAGAGGCAAGCAAAGAAATTCTGTGTCTTCACAGATTCTTAGAAGAGCTTGGATTCAAACAAGAAAATTGTGTCTTGTACAGTGATAGCCAAAGCGCTATCCATCTTGCGAAGAACTCAACCTTTCATTCAAGGACAAAGCACATTGAGGTGAGATATCACTTCATACGCACTCTTTTGGAAGAGGGACAGCTAAAGCTAGTAAAGGTGCATACAAGTGAAAATCCTGCAGACATGTTTACAAAGGTGGTCAACAAGGAGAAGTTGAGCTTTTGCTCATCTTCAATCGGCATTCAAGGATAAGAAGCCAGAATGAAAAGCAGTCACAGGTTTGGTTTGGAGATCAGTCTCCAAGTGAGAGATTGTTAAGTATGGAGCCTGATTTACCCTTGTAATTTTCTGTGGTAAAAGTGCACATTTGTAAGACCCCCATTATGAGGAGAAGCCATCGTGCATGAAGGAAAATCACTCACCGAAAACCAAAATTTTCATGGACAAGAATCAGGGGCAACTTTAGAGGCCTCGGGGGCCTCTGCCCTCGAGACTTTTTTTTTCGCCAGAATATTATGGCCGGACGGCGGCCGGAAAGTGGTCGGAAAACAACCAATCGGTTGGCCGGTAGTCAATGGCCGATGGCCAGTGGTCGGAAGTCAATGGCCGGTGGCCGGTGGTCGGAAGTCAATGGCCGGTGGCCGGTGGCCGAATTCAAAAGCGGACTTGTCTTCTCAAGGGCGGCCGCCCATGGCCATCACCTTCAACGTGAAAGCCTTTGATTTGCCTTTTCTGCTTCTCTGTGTGATTATTTAGGCTTTTCAAGTATTGGATCTTTAAGTAATATGGGTCCTAAGTCATACCTTCTCGAATAGGGTCAATTAAAGAAGTAGTAGAGGTTGTGAGAGTTGCTACAATACTCTTTCTACTTAAGGCATCGGCCACAAGATTTTCCTTCTTGGGTTTATATTCAATTTCAAAATCATATTCAAATAACAACTCCATCCATCTTTGCTGCCGCATATTAAGGTCAGGTTGGGTGTAGATCCACTTCAGGCTTCTATGGTCGGTATGTAGTTCAAATCTCCTTCCAAGAAGATAATGTCACTCCTGCAACTCTGAGTGCAAAACCCCAAACATAATCCGATACATATACTTTAGTGTCGACTTCCAGTAACGAAATGACTAATGTAGTTAGCAATCCACGTAGATATCACAGCCAATGGATCCCCAACTACGGTCCATCAACTCAAGTAAACTCTCATCAGTGAATAGAAAATCCAGAAACTTCAAACTATGTTAAGTACAAAACTCGGAAATGGACACCACTACTTGCAGGTTTCAAATGTTTTTCTTTCCGACATACCTTCTAAGAACTTGTTACTTATCAAAAACCCAAAATATACTGAGTAGGTGCAATTGTGATCATGTGAAAATCGCTCAGTCACAGGTATGCAACAATATATCAGCACCAGTAAAGTGTCCATTATCAACTCAAGACGCTGACTATGCAAAAGGATACTACCGCAAGGCAAATCTCTAGTATAAGATTAGGACTTCAGTGTTTAGTGGACGTTTTTCGAGAAACAATCCCAAATAAACCATCTCATATTATATGCGAGCAAAGAACCAGGGTATGGCGAATCGGAATTATATATGCAAAAATTTCGGCAGCATTTCCTTTGTTTATGCTCAGTCATTTCAAAAAAGACCAGTCAATGCCATCTCCCACGAGACCCTCACATGAGGTTGTATGCAACCGATAGTGACAATCATTTCCTAAGACAAAGAGTGTCTTTTATTTTAGTTTAATCCAACCTTGTTGCATTCAGGTCAAATGATAAGACTTTTTCCTGCAAGTCAAAATGTGAGCAGCATGGGTAATTTGCTTCAGACAGCATCAGCAAAGTGTTGAGACAAAGTATGCAAAACCCCAAATACTGACTAGGTGCGTGTCACCTACTTGTAGAATACACATTTTTGAGGGATGCTCATTCAAATACACATGTACTGAGTATACGTCACATAATAACCTGTATATATGTCTAAACCTGTCTATTTCATTGAGTTTATTCAAGGCATGTACTCAAGCACAGCTGCAACCAAAAAAAACCTCTAAGAAAATGTTAAGGCTTATGTACAAAGTTAAGAGTATGTCAAAAACCTCGAAAAACAATCAAAAGACTAAGCCATTACAATATCAAAAAAGTGTACTAAGTAGGTGTAGCTATTATTACTTTTGCCAAGTTCCAAGAGCAAGCAAATATCTCTGCGATAAGAAATATACATAAATAATAGCCAATGCTTAAGATCGATTAATTCCAAGTCTAAAGGGTAATTTAAACCAATCAAATCATCTCATTTTTTTATTGCAACTCTGAGTGCCCAACCACCAAACATAATCCAATACATAAACTTTACTGTCGACTTTGGACGTGAAGCATGTCACTATGAAGAACAGTCGAAAATAACCATTGAATACTCAATCAGTAATCATCATAGAGATTTGTATCGGAGACAAGCATGTATAATACATACAATCTAAAAAAAACCAATGAGCCAATGAACAAATCTACAGTGTCCTCATAAAATCCAAGTATGTTCCACAACCATTATAATAAAGATAACTCTCAAAAAACAAAAAAACCAGATTCTGAGTAGGTGCACAAGCACCTACCTGTATGTTGATACGACTCCAATGATAGTTGATCTCGAGCCAAGGTGTTGTCATCGAATGTTTTCTTGGAGGTTTCGAGATAGTTGGATGAAGACAGTAGTTTCCGAACATCAAGAGTGATCATCAACTGAGCCACCAAGATTACGATTGTATTTGTAAACCATCTCAATAGGTCCTCTCTAAGAAAGTGTGTGTGTGTGTGTGTGTGTGTGTGTGTGTGTGTGTGTGTGTGTGTGTGTGTGTGTGTGTGTGTGTGTGTGTGTGTGTGTGTGTGTGTGTGTGTGTGTGTGTGTGTGTGTGTGTGTGTGTGTGTGTGTTGAACGATATTGTGTACCAGCCTTGAGCCGGTTAGGGTGAGCAGAGAGGAAAGTCTCTGAAGGTTCTGAGGTCAGGTAAGCAAGAGATCAAGAAAATGCCTCCATGCCACTTGAGCCTTGCAAAACCGCATATATACGTGTGTTATGAAGAGGGTAGACCCAGAAAATCGACTTCGAATAAGAACAAATAAAGAAAATCGACTTCAGTGCATGTGAGTAGAGGTGAGGCTTTTGCGAGCAAGCGCCAAAGAAAGGGAGAAATACCCGTTCGATGCAAAACGACAATAGACAAGGGAATGTTCATGCATGTGTTCTACCGGCTTTAAAAGCTCCTACACCACCCACATGAGATTAGGTGTGAAGAGGACCACTGAAAATCCATTTAAAGCATGTATGCCAACCATGGCAAGGAGTCCTAGGTTCAGCTTACCATGCACCATAGGAGGTACACACGTCCTCTTAAAATAAAGTCTTTATTTATCACAGCCACCAACTTTGGTAAGCCATAAATTGGAGTCCAAAATTAGGTATCAATCCAAAATCATGTAAGAACGATAGTGTGTGTGTGTGTGTGTGTGTGTGTGTGTGTGTGTGTGTTTTATACTATGCAAGGCAAGTAAAGTGCCAAGAGCTGTGCTGGCGAGATATAAGCAGTAAGAGAACTACCCAAGAAAATGGTACTATTTTTTAAGGTGTATAATGCATGCACCGAAACACGCAGAGTGAGATAAATCCAAGGGGGTTTGGTAAGCAAGTACATGGATTAGGAAAGTATAAAGAATCCAAGGGCACTTCAAATCCCAGAAGGACATAGCTAGATGTTGAAAATTATGCGGCATGTTGTCTACCACACAACTATGTTCATAAAATAGGTTCCACGGGGATATCCAAGGTGAGTTTGTGACCAAGGACTTGCCAGCTATATAAGTGTGTGTGTGTGTGTGTGTGTGTGTGTGTGTGTGTGTGTGTGTGAGAGAGAGAGAGAGAGAGAGAGAGAGAGAGAGAGAGAGATAGAGAGAGAGAGAGAGAGATAGAGAGAGAGAGAAATGAAATGAAATGAAATGTTATATTTAACATCTTCAAAAGTCCAAAATGCCTGTGAGACCAAACTGATACAATCCTTGTGGATCTAATCCAATATTTGGAAGGAAGAGAGAGAGAGAGAGAGAGAGAGAGAGAGAGAGAGAGAGAGAGAGAGAGAAAGAGAGAGACACACACAGAGGGGGGGGGGGGTTCACCTTCCAGTACCCCCCTATATAACGTGCATTCGTGGGGTATTAAAAAAACCCCTCTTTTAACATGTCTGAATGAATAAAATGACCCCTTATTTTAGGAAATTTTTCCAAAATTGAATATAAAGTCCCCTTATTTTAATGTATCTCTATTAAATAGCTTAAAAATTTTACATTTTAAAATCCCTCCTTTTGAACTCACCTTATACATTAACATGATTACATAGTGCACCCCCCCACAGAGAGAGAGAGAGAGAGAGAGAGAGAGAGAGAGAGAGGGAGGGAGGGAGGATGGGATATAGGGTGAGAGAGAGAGAGAGAAAGAAAGAAAGATTGAGAAAGAGACAGACAAAGAGAGAGAGAGAGAGAGAGTTGTGGAGAGTGAGAGAAAGGGGAGAGGGGGAGAGAGAGAGGGAGAGAGAGAGAGAGAGAGAGAGAGAGAGAGAGAGAGAGAGAGAGAGAGAGAGAGAGATAGGGAGGATGGGATATAGGGTGAGAGAGAGAGAGAAAGAAAGAAAGATTGAGAGAGAGAGAGAGAGAGAGAGAGAGAGAGAGAGTTGTGGCGAGTGAGAGAAAGGAAAGAAAGAAAGTGGAATGCCCGGAGAGGAAAAGAGAGAGAGAGAGAGAGAGAGAGAGAGAGAGAGAGAGAGAAGGGGGGGGACGATAAAGAGTGTGGAAAAGAAGGTAGAAACAGAAAGTAGGGGAAAATAAAGGTAGATAGAAAAATATGAACAGAGAGAGGGATTGAAGAGACAAAAAATTGATACTAATAAAGTCTTCAACCACCATGGTTTTCTCTAAGATTTACTTGATGATAGGGTAACATATAGAGAGAGGTTCATTGCTAGCATTGGGTATGTTGATTCTCTATAAATATAGCTTAGGGTGTCACCTAAAATATATTTAAATAGCCACTAAGCTCTAGAAAGCTCTACCAACGATGGCTTTCTGTTCGTCATGCGAGGTGAGTTCGGTCTTGAATATTGTTAGTGGTGAACCTTTGTTGCTTGATTGCCCTATAAGATTTGCCATGGTCAATCATGTAGATTATGGAGGTTGTAGTAACAACAATGAGATACTTTCCATCATTTCCATTATGGATGGAGACATTCAGACTTAGGTGAAAGATGCACACTATCGTGAGGGCAGGAATGCATGAAAAATTCATGTTGGACACATGTTCTTCACAAGTGTGGGCGAGAGGTATGAAATAAATATTGTAAGTAGCCCAATGTGTACATCTTGTGACTTTGCAGAATGGGTGGCACAAAGCAAACCCTACATGGCCTGCAACCATATTTACTTCTTCTTCCTTCGCTACTTTGGCTTGGACCTAAACCACAACATCTTGATCCATCAAAGCAAGCTAACAAATGAGTATCTACTTTGTGTGTTCAATTGTCATTGTACAACATTGAAAAGCATTGTAATTATATTAGTTTTCTCACATCCCCTAGTGCCCATATGTAATTGTCTGGCACAAACTACAATAGCTGATTTAATATTGTTTTTTTTTTCGGAATTCATGATATGAGATGGTGGCTTGTGTCTTCTTGTCCTTCTTCTATGTTCGAACTATATTTTTTTCCAATGCACATGTTACTTTGAATGTTCTATTGGATTGTGAAATAACAAAAAAAGCTTCCTCCAGAAAGCTCTCTCCACCTAGGCCCGGATAGCTTTTTCCATGTAAACACATACCAGTGAAAGGGTTACAAAAAGCTCCTTCCAAAGCTCCCTCCAAAAGCTCTCTCCATTCCTATCCCCAGATGCACTTACTTTGCAATGCGCATTTCCAATTTTTTTCATACTCTGCTTTGCAGTTGCTATGTCCCTGTTGTCCATATTTCTTGGACATATCTCTAGAAAATGTCCATATTTTCTTCCATAATTTGAGTAATATACCATCACGGGTGGTATTTCAATTGGTTCTTCCATCTCAAGCTCTTGCTAAGAAGTTTTCTCTTCTATGAGCAAGTTGTAAGTATCTTCTTTCAAAACACTTAGCATCAAGATGTAGATTGCTCCATCTTGACCTCTGTACTTCCTTTGACTTGGTTCTCCGATTATACTTGCTTCTATTGGTCGGTATGTTGGATCTTCCATTTTTGACACTTGACTATAGATTCGACCACTGTAATCCATGTACAACAATCCTGATTGCATATGCACCAACTGTATGGTTTGCGGGCTTGTGTAGATGTCTAAATAACCACTTGGTTTAATCTTCTATACTTCTATTTGCACCTTGTTTTTGAGCTTGCAATACACAGTTCCAGTGAAATCTGTAAACATCTGGGAGTTCTCTAGATCTGGATTTACTTTGATCAATAGGATCTTAGCTGATGTGCTTTTTTTATTGCTCATTAGATACTTATGGCCTTCTAAATCTGCATACAAGACTTTTTCTCCATTGTAGCCAAAGAGCTGTAAGATTTTCTATGTTGCATTTATGCCTGTGTTGCTACTACTACTAGGTAGCTTTGGTTCACTTGAACTCTCAGCTCGACTTGAGTCCATGCTCGCTTGGTCTGTGAAGTTACCCTTTAGCAAATTCTGATGTTGCACTGACAAATTTCTCTTGCTTCGGTTTGACAAGACTGCTTTTTCCAAGGCTATTTTGGCATTTGACTGCTCTTCAAATTCAAAAGAGTTAGGTAACTCTAGCTTGAATTTGTTAGAATTGGTTGCAACCTTTGAAATGATGAAAACATGGGCTCTAAATACTTTAATTTGCAATCCAATGTGAATTGTGCCCCTATTTGTCTGATCCTAGGCTCAATTTGTAATGCAATTACTTGCACTTGCCAATTTGTGGTCGATGCGCTCACTTTTTACGTTTGGCGTTCTATGAGCTACGATATCGCATTCCAAGATTGGGCTAGACCAGTGATGTTTTCCGCCAAAGTGGTCAAGATCCAATTGGGAGATTTTTTCCAACTTTCTAGGCCAACTTTTGAGCTTTGGTAGTCTTACAACTCGGATTTTGCCAAATATTCCAAAACAAGCTTAAGATTTGCACCAATTTGCAAGTTCGACACGTGAACCCTACCCTAACGGCTGGATTTTACTAAGACGTTAGCTTCAACTAGAGATTCGTGTGGACGTTTTCTAGTCGATCGACTTTCAACACAACTTTGATTTCTCAATTTCAATCAGGTTCATTTTTCTCTATTTTTTTGACAAGTTTTGAGTTTTTCAATCGGCTCGTCTTGTTTTTTTTCTTGCATTTTATTGATTTTTAATGGCTACACGGCTTGGATTTTTGGGTCGCTTTGATGTGATTAACTCTGTCAAATTATTTTTTTCATTTTTCTCTTTTCTACACCTCCTCTCCTTTTAATTTTTTTAGTTTTTTATTATTTAGTGAAATATTTGACTTTTATGGATTTTATCTGAATTTTTATCTTTTATAAAAAAATTTGAGTGTTTTTATTGGTTTTCTGATTTTTATTGTGATTTTTCTATGACTTTATGGATTTTTTGTAAATTTTAAAGATATTTTTATGATTTTCATGATTTTCTTGGTCATTTCTCATTTTTTGTATTTTTAAAAGATTTTTTCCAAAAAAATTAATATTGCTAATTTTTGTGTGATTTTTTTCTATTTTTCTTAATCTTTTGGATTTTTGGGGATTTTCTTTTTTTCCTACTCTTTTTTTTTAAAGACTCAATAAAATTAACTAAATAACTTAAATTAACTAATAATTAGAAAGACTTTCTTTAACCTTCATTACCTGGCATTGACCTGGGGCGACCTGCAAACGTTGACGAGCGGGAATGGAGGGGCAGCGCGTAGTGATGATGGTGAGGGTGGGGTGCGTGTGGCGGGAGACGCAGACAGCGCGCAGCAAAGGGGTCAATGAAGGTTATAGTGCTACTCCTCTCTATACATTTTCCTCTTCTTGGTAAGCCTCACATCGGCAACGGATCAAAGCTCGGATCTTCCATGGTTATCAAGCCATTGTGAGCTTGGCACATAGAGCTCATGCATCAAGGTGGCAAGGGGCTAAATTACACAAGCCACAAGGGTGAGAGATTGAGTTTTCTATGAGCTCAAAGAGAGAGAGAACCATGTTGTTCAGTATAGGGAAGATTGACAGCAGGTCCCTATTTTGCTCATAACTTGAGCTACATAACTCAGCCTCAAAAAAAAAGAAAAAAAAAAGGAGATCTCTTTGAGCTCAACAACTTTGTAAAAGAACTTGTCAGTTTGTTTGGACTGTAGGTGTGTCTAAAATCAAAAACACAGAAGCTATTTCTCATGACAAGTTGTGCATTTGAGTTGAGTAAGAGAGGAGAGACAGTGTAGAGAGAGAGAAAAATATAGCTTCATCTCAACTTCATCATTGAAGGCCTAGAATACACACACTCTCAATGAAGAAGTGAAAGGGGATTTAACAGACACAGAGAGGGATTGTGTGCGTAGTATGACACAAACACGCTCCAATTATTGACATCGGTAACCCATTTTCCCAGCTTGTGGCATTGGTTTTTCCTTCAACATCCATAGAGGAGTGACACTCGGCATCGACATCAACATCGACATCCTTTACTCTCTCTTCCTTTCATATCTACACCTAAACTGGAGTTATTGTAGCAAGCAAATAAAATAGAGCAATTTTATTTGTGTCACAATGTGTCTCACTTGTATGTTCATGAAGATAAAAGCTTTAGTTCTGATTTTTCTTTCCAAAATGATGAAATTGATTAAGTTTTGTAGGATTAATAAAGATGGATTTCTTGATGATTTTCCTCTAGCGTTAGCCTTTAGCAGAAACTTCAACAGAGTATAGATGTGAAACCCGATAGTAAACCTATAAGAAAACACTACAAGAGGTTCTTCACACTTGTGATGCCCTTAGCAGTGAAAATACACGGGAGGCGTCACTATACGCATCGCAAAGAAAACATCGCTATTAGCATTGTTACATGCATTGCTATATGCATTGCTATATGCATTGCTATATAGCAATGGTGCAGGGCCAATACTTACAAAATTGACATACACATGTCATCTCCTAATACATGCTATGAAAAAATAAAACTAGTGCTAGCTAGCTTTGGCTAGTTTGACATCGACTAATGTGACATCTCAACAGCGTATTTGTTGGATTTTACAAAAGTATAAACATATAATTACAAAACAATTTAATTTCTAGCTTATTATTAGAATACAACAAATGTAAGAGCGTAAATTCAAATACTAACCAAGCCGAAATGAGAACTCAAAATGTTTATAAGGATGTTTAAGCCCTTTCTGCCCTCATTCTTGCGCTTGTACGGTGTGGGGTCACGTTCAGTCATCAACCACTGTTCGAAATATACAAAGAAAATGTTATGTTAGAATTTAAAATTTCAAATACCCATAACTACCAAACATAAAGGTCAATGCAATAACACTTACAAAGTCGATTTCAAATGATGTCCATCGGTCGCTTCCCAAGTGGTGCGAGCTCCCTGCTTTTACTTACGCTCTGGCTACCTCCTTTTGCTACTCGCTTTGCATTCTTCCGATCTTCTTTGGCCAGCCACTTTGGCATGTTCCATCCATGCTTTATTGCTTTTTGCACTTTAGAGCGATTGTGCTTGCAGTGCTTTGAGCTTCCCTAGTGAAATATATCCATGTGTTGTCAATTTGCTTTCATGCCACTCAATCTTTAGGGATCCGTAGCACACCGCCCAAAGATCTATTCTCCACGTGCCATGTTGCTAGAGCAGCCATGGACTTGCATTTGAAGAAAATCTTGATGTGAGACAGTAGAGGAAAGTGTAGCAACACCTTTTGTGGCACTTTTTTTCCGTGGAGATCCATTTGATATCTCTCAAACTCACATTTTGGACACTTCTCCATGTCCTTGTATTCCCCTCTGAAAAGAATGACGTCGTTAGAACAAGCGTGAATGGAATTGTAATCCATCCCCAAGTTTTGCAATATCTTTATTGATTCCTCTCTAGAATCTGTCATCACATTATCAGCTGGCATGTGCACTTTGAACAATCTACACAGAGAAAAAACGCAAAGCACCTATGTACGTAGTTTGGTACATTATACGTTTATAGATTTTTATTGAAGTAGAGACATTGCAATAGATCACCTAAAAAGTGTTGTGACGCTAGTGTCACTCCATCCAAACTTTGCCTGCATGTTGAGAAGAACCGGGAGCACCTTCAATCTAGACACTCGTGCTTCGCCATACAATGGCATATCGGCCTCGCTTTTCATGTCATCATAGATGAGCCTTTCTAAATCCATGATCATCTCGATCATTTCTTTGATCTTGGGCTCAAACATAGCCTCATTTGGGAATGTGCTCTGCATGGTCACCCTCCAAGCTATCATAGGCTGCATCTTGTGGCCTCACGCATGGTGCTTGAGTAAAGTGCTTGGGAGCACATATATTGGGTTGCAAGATTGCTACATGTTGGTTAGCATCAGAGTCCAACGAGTTGTAATTGGCAACAACTCGATCTTTAATAGATGGGTCAAACTCGCCAAATTCACAAATGTGCTGCAAAGAAACATGTCTTTGTATTGATTACAAAGACATAAGATCCTTGTTGAGAGATAGGCGTCTCAATTGGATGGACCCACATCATTGTCACTACTCATAATGAATGTAGAAACCTTGAACATAAATTTAATCTTATCTTTCTCTCCTTCTTCTCTCTCTCTCTTAATCTCCCTCACAATCAAGAAACCATAGATCACATTGTAAACTACCTCAAATTCTCTAGCCATGTCCGATCCCCGCCCACCTTGGTCTAGAGGTGCTTGGTGATCAAAACCACCATGTTATAATCTCATATTTATTGGTCAACGCCTATATTTGTGGTTACGACAAATCTACACACCCACTCTACATGACAATGCATGTAGTGGGTAAAACCCCTTTGCCTCTTGTTCAGCTCTAGCCATTCCCTAGTGTAAAGTACCTGAGCTATATGTAAGCTACTTGCAAGCTCACATGTGCAAACGGCTTGTGGACAAGCCATTTTTTTCATCTGCTATGTTGTTCTGAAGAGCTATGGTTGTAAGTGAAGCCACCATTTGTGGTGTGCCTAGTACGAGAGTGCTCCCACTTCTATAGAGTGCTTTGAAGAAGGGATTCTTTATTATGCTTCTTGCTCAACATCTCTTCACAACAGCTCCTTGTTTGAGGGATCAATATGTACATTACATGCCTACCTCCATTCTGGGGTATTGTGCCTTGAAAGATTTCCAACCTAATGTCGTGTCCGTGGAGAGAAAGAGAGGGAGAAAGAGAGAGATAGACTGAAAGATAGAGAAGTTGAGAGAAGAAAGTAGAGAGTCATTTTTGAACTCCATCGTTTTTCACGTAAAGAAGTTCTTTTTCAAAGAACTCTACAAAAGCGGAAGCACTCTTGCACTGCGCACACCACAAAAAGGTGGCTTCACTTACAACCATTACTCTTTACTTACTTGCAAACTCACATGCACAAACGGCTTGCACACAAGTAACTTCCAAAGTTCATAGCGTTTTTAGGATGAAAATATGCAGCAGACATTAGGAACGGCTTGTCCGTTGGCCGTTTGTGCATGCAAGCTTGCAAACAACTACAAACCTAAACTCATCTGAGCTACATGCAAACAAGCATAACCATAAACCTAACTCTAAATTTAAATTGTAATCCTGAAGCTAAAGTTAAATATAAAAACTAAATCCAAAACCTAACCTTAAATCTAAACCTAAGCTCTAATCACTAACTATTGTTAAATATCACTAACTAGGCTCTAAACCTTAAATATAGCGTTAAATAATAAACCTAAACCCAAGGCTCTAATTTTAAATCTAAACCTAAGCTCTAACTTAAATATAAAAACCTACATCCATACCTATGTCTTTCTCTATCTCTCTTTCTCTTTCTCTCTTTATCTATATAAGTTTCTCACTCTCATTCTCTCTGTTTATTTCTCCTTCTCTCTCTCAATGTACGTGTACTGTTTGTATCTACATCTCTCTCTCTGTGTCTCTCTCTCTCTCTCTCTCTCTCTCTCTCTCTCTCTCTTACTAGAGGTATATTAGTTGACAGAGCCATTGAGCTCGAGAGAGCTAGACGTCCACGTCTACGAGGATGACTATGACATCGATGAAGGCTCCATCAAAGGATCAAGACTACTGTAGCACGATATGGGAGACGCCCAGTACGTCTATTTACAAAGGTGGACATTGGCAAAGCTCTTCACCGACCGATGCACTACTTTCTCAACACCCAATTTCGGAGATTGATGATGATATTGATGATGATGATGATTTTATTCTACTTCTTTTTTATGTTGTATGCAGACATTGGATTAGATCCACAAGAAGTTTATTGGATTGGTCTCATAAGTCATTCTGGAAATTTGAAGACGTTTGAAAATATTGTAATTTCATTTCATTCTCTCTCCTTCTCTCTCTCTCTCTCTCTCTCTCTCTCAATGTGTGTGTGTGTGTGTGCACGCGGGCGCTTGTGTTCTTTGTTTCTGCATGGGTGTGTACATTCTCTCTCTCTCTCTCTCTCTCTCTCTCTCTCTCTCTCACACACACACACACACACACACACACACACAATGTGTGTGTGTGTGTGGGGGGGGGGGGGGGGGGAGAAAGAGCGGAAGGGAACATGAGAGAGAGGAGAGAGAGGGAGCATACTTGGCTCTCCCTCCTCTCCTTTTGTGTGTGTGTGTGTGTGTGTGTGTGTGTTTTGACCATGTGTGTATGAGAGAGGGGCAAGTATACCTTTTTTGCAAAGAGCGTCAAAAACTCAAATCTGTAGATCTGAGTTTTTGGGTGCTCTCAAATTATTTTTATAGAGTCAACGTCGCTATAGGAGTTTCTATGAGCATCGCTATAGTCTTTCTTACATAGAGATGCTCATAGCGATGCCTATAGTGACACCGAGACTTTTCCACATTTGAGCGTCGCTACGTTGAAGGATCTCTTGTAGTGAAACCAACATATAGGCTTAGTCAATCCGAGGCTAAAATATAAGAATTTCAAGTTGCTTATTTTCTCAATAATGGTTTTATTCAAAGTAGTTCTTCTCTTTCCAACGCTCTTGGTGACGAATAAGGATGTCTCTTTTAACATGTGTATAGACTATTGTGGTTTGGATAGGTTGCAATAAACAATAAATATCATGTGCCCACCTTTTTGACCATAAATATCATGTGCCCACATTTATAATCAACTCCAAGGGGCACGATATTTCATAAAGATTTATTTAAGTTATGGATAACACCAGTTACAAAATGACTCTAGTGATATTCCTAGTGTAGCTTTTTGTACACAACTTGGTCATTTTTCATTTATTGTACTTCCTTTTGGATTAACAAATGCTTTTGCTTTGTTAATGACACTTATGGGCATGATCCTATGGCATTTTTTAGGTAAGTTTGTCGTTGTCTTTTTTGGATGACATTCTCATTTACAATCATTCCAAAGAGGAACATTTAAAGCATCTCAAAGAAATCTTTGATTTGCTTAGGGAGAATGCATTATATGCCAAAAAGAGTGTGTTTGCATGCAAACAAAAGTGTAGTGCCTCGGCCACGTTATTTCTATTGATGGGCTTAACATCAAAACTAGTAAAGTAGAGGCTATTTTGAAGTAGCATTCTCCCCAAAATATAGAAGAACTTCAATTTTTTTTGGGTACGATTGGCTATTATCGCAAGTGCAAGATAGTTGTGCCTATGGCTGACCAATTGAAGGGTCACGATCACCAATTTATTGGCAAGATGAGAGGCACAATAAATTTGATAAGCTGAAGCTAGTGTTCTTTTATTGAACATCATTGAGCTAGACAAACCTTTTGTTTTGGAGATTGATGTCAGTAATAATGTTGTTGGTGTAGTTGTACTTAAAGAGGATAGACTGATGTCAAGAAAATTGTGGTCTAGCCAAGAAGGTACAAAACATGTAGTTGTGAGATTTTGTGGGATGAAAGTCACAAACACTTTTTGAAAAATCACTTACGTTGTTCACAACCCTCTTCTTAAAGATGGTTCAAATATTAGAGCATTCACAATAGGGAAATCACAAACCCTCTACATTCTAAATTTGCTTGGAATGTGCTTGTAAAACTACATCATGTTTCATGATAAAAAGATCACAAATTCACAACCAAATTTACTTAAAAGAGCAATGGAAAGCACTTAAAGTTTAGCCATGAAATCTCAAGCCACATACAAGCATCAAAACCATTCAAAAATTCAACCTTTTCCATGGTATTTATGATTTTGTAGAGATTTAAGAGCTCTCATATTCAAACCCTTACACCATTTTGAAGTAGTAGCATGCTAATTTACAACCTCACAAGCTCATATTAAAGAAGAAAGAGGGGAGGACTGCAATACACACTCATAGAGAAACCATGAAGTGAATACACAAAAGGGGAAACAATTGCAATTTTAAAGCCATAAGCAAGGAGTCCCCCTTGCTTACCCACATGGCCAAATTGATAAGGTGTCAATTATTTCCACTCAAAACTAGCTAATTTTATCATTTTTATGCTATTTTTGTCCTAAAAATGAATATTTTTGCATAAAAATTCCAAACACCTTGGGAAATCCCTATTTTTTTTGTAAAACCTCTTGTGAGTTCAAATTTAGTTGTGAAAATCATGTTTCCACTTGCTATGATCTCTCAACACATTTGTGATAGCCACCCATGCTAATTACTCTTTTTGGCAGTTTTTGTCGGCATTGATATTGTAGGTGAGACAAGTGTCTCACCATGAAGCACTTGACATATGAAAATTCTTGACCAAGTTAATAATTTTATAAAGTGATAAAGAATTCAATGGAGCTCCACTTCTAGGGAATTTGATTGCATCCACCTTTTTTTGACAAGGCCATCTATCATCCACATATGCCCCACAATTAGCAATTCATTGACACCAAAGATAGACTTTTGCCCTGATAGGCTAAAATTCACTTCCTTCAACCTTGAAAAAATCTTCTCACAATCTTCAATATGATCTAAAACAAAGTCATGACACGCCTTGAATCTATAGCTTGGTTCCGCATGAATTGGTGGACCTACTGCCTATGTCTGGGACATAGGTGGAAAAGTGGTAGCCACCACCTAATTCCTAGTAAAAAAAGGGGGCTCTTTGGTTGCTCTATTTTGAAAAAAGAATGTAATTATATCCCCATACAATTACAAGGGCCTTGTTCTTGATAGTTTGTTGTGGCCTCTCTCTCTCTCTCTCTCTCTCTCTCTCACACACACACACACACACACACACAAAATATGCATGAGAATTACAAGTGTTCCTCTCATGGTTTATTGATGGATTTTTTTAACTCCAACCATCCAAAGTATAAGTTGCTACCATTTATATGGTAGTAATGTGTGTCAATACGCTTCGGACTAGCGAGGCATTTTTTTTCCTCACTAGGAGGTTTTTTCTCACGTGCATTATATATACGCCCATCACTCTAGGTGTAACTTATCTTACTATTTGTGCTCTAAAAAAAACACTCGATGTTGTGTGCCTTGAGCTTCTTCATTTTCTCCAAGTTGTGTGTGCATCCGTGCAACCCTAATTCCAACAATTGCATTAGAGAAGGTTGCTTCCTCACGAGCATGGTTGTCAGCATTCTAGCATCCACATTCTCAATTTCTTCAAATTGGGTGAGATTTGGTGAGTGTCAGTAGGTGGAATAATACTTTGGGAGCACTCAATAGCTGGGTGTGCTTAGAATTTTGATTCGGGCTCATTTTGGCATCCTTTTCCACTACAAGCAATATTGCACATGCAATTTCATCCTTTTGTGCAAGATTTATGTTAGTGCAATTTTTTATATAACATCCCCCTTACATTTCTCTTTAGATTGTGCTACATAGCATGTGTTAGTGCTACTTCATTTTTTCTCTTTCGAAGTAGTTTTCACATCAGGTATAGTCATTCACCATGGTTGACAGCAACACATATTTTCAAGATGTTTGTGGATGGGGATAACTACCCAATGTGGGCTTACATGATAATGCATTGTGTCAAAGGGCATGTGGAGTGTTATGCAAGGCATTGATGTAGGTTTATTTTTTGTGGATACAGGCGATTGTTCTAGGTTCAAGTAGATCTATTGTTGCTAGATTTTTTTGCCTATGGCTTAGCAATCTCATTGGGATGTAAGAGATGAGCAAGATCATGCATTAATTTCATTATCTGTGAAGCTACAATTGGTCTTTATGCAAGTTGCAGCAATGAAGCTAAAATTGCATTATACGTAAAGAGCTGGAGTCAAAGATTATGCAAGAGGAAGATGACATGGACACTTTTCTTGCTACTAGTAAGGATATCAATGAACAACTCATTTCTATAAGTGAAGTTATTTCTAAGAGTTCACTTGTGCAGACTGTCAATGTGTTGTCAGACTCTTACTAGCCTTTTGCTAGTACTTGGATACTTATGACCCAAGGAAACCCTCAAGTTTGTGAGCATCACAGATGGCATGATGGGCTATCTATAGAATGCTGAAACCCCCGCCATTGCATGGAAAAACTTAGGCAGAGTGTTTGAGGTGAGCACCAAGGCCAGGAAGCTTCAACTAAAGTTGGAGCTAAATCAGGTTAAGAGGAACAACCTCTCCATCAATGATTATGCCTTGAAGATCAAGAGTATCATTGAGGCTCTTGGATCTATTAAAGTCTCAGTGGAAGATGATGACATTGTCCGTGCATGCTTGGATGGTCTGGGAGATGAGTATGTACATTTTAGGTCTTCCATGAATACAAGAGACGACATCCCCGTGTTCCAAGATTTGATTTCTATGCTTATTCTTGAGGAGAAGAACCTTGGTCTTGACACACCTTCTTCTCGTGGCAGAAATAGGTCTGAACAGGCCTTCTATTCTAACTCCAACAGAGGTAGAGGTAGAGGTCATGGTCGAGGCCCAAGTGGTTGCAGGGGCCAATTTCAAGAAGGTCAATCAAATCAAAACAATACAAGTGGCAGGGAAAACCAGTCTCAAGGCAGGGGGAGTCAAAGAGGTCGTGGTGCAGGATCAAGCAGGCAGCAACATACTGCAGATAGCAGAGAATGTTGGACTTGTGGTGAAAGAGGTCACATGTCACGTGATTGTCCAAAGGGAAAAGCAAGTGGAGAGAGAGAACAGGGCAACTATGCATCTACTAGCAGAGATGTAGATGACAGCAAAAACGAGCGCATGTTTGTTATGCAGCATGTATACAATGACTGCAGAGAATTCCACCCAAGATGATGTTTGGTATGTGGATTCGGGTGCCTCTAATCACATGACGTCTCGTGGAGAGTGGTTTAGAGATATGTGCAAACCAGATGTGTCAGGCTATGTGCAGATAGGAGATGACACAGCTCACCCCATTGCTCATGTAGGGGACATACCTCTAAATACGAAGAGTGGCAAATCAAAGTACTTAGCAGATGTACTTCATGTCCCAAACATTACGAAGAATCTTGTTTCTATTGGACAAATGGTTGAGTAGGGTTTGCAGGTTCGCTTCAATCCAAATGGCTGTTATGTAGAAGATTTCTAGAATGGCTGTAAGCTGATCACAGAGGGCAAATGTGTGGGCAGAATGTTTACGCTGAATATAGACATGCCTGAGGTAAAAGCTGCATTATTTGCACAGGGCACAGGTGTTGTGGCTGATGTTGACATTTGACACAAACGCATTGGCCATGTCAATAAGCAGAGATTGCGCAGCATGCAATCAAAACAGATTGTAAAAGGTTTTCCCAAATTCAAGGTGGATGGTTAGCATAAAGTGTGTGCAACATGCCAGTTTGGAAAACAGTCAAAGGGCTCATTTCCACATGAGCGCAATGTATGTAAAAAGCCACTTGAGGTGGTGCACACAGATGTTTGGGGTCCAACCGATACTGCAAGTATACATGGTTGCAAGTATTATGTCTCTTTCATTGATGCCATACAAGGAAAGTATGGGTCTACTTCATGCGTAACAAAAGTGAAGTGTTTGGTCACTTTCAGGACTTCAAAGTCATGATTGAGAAGGAGACAGATATGCAAATCAAGACATTGAGGTCAGATGGAGAGGGAGAGTACTTCTCCAATGATTTTTCAGATTTTTTGCGAATGCATGGTATACGCAGGCAGTTTACATGCAGATATACTCCACAGCAGAACGGGGTCGCAGAAAGGAAAAACAGGCACATTGCAGAGGTTGCACATGCATTGATGAATGAGAAGAACATGCCTCATCATTTTTGGGTTGAAGCTATAAATACAGCTATGTACATTATGAACAGGACACCTACAGCTACGGTGCATGATGTAACCCCTGAGGAAAAGTTTACAAGTACAAAGCCTGATTTGGCACACTTGAAAGTGTTTGGCTGCATAGCTTACGTGCATGTACCAGATGAGTTGCGTAGGAAATTGGATCCTAAAGCAAAGAAATGTATTCTTGTGGGATATTCCCTTGAACAAAAGGGGTACAGGTGCTACAATCCTACTATACGAGAATTACGAGTGAGCAGAGATGTAGTCTTTGATGAGATGAGCAGTTGGTACAGTAATGCACATGGCACTATTGGGGCTGATGTAAAAGATGATGTGGTTGTACAAAATGTGAGGCCACAGTCACAGGTTTTGAGTGGACCACAAGAGTCCTCTTCTCGTGGCTCTGTTGAGAATCCATGGAATGGTAGACTACGTACGCAGGTTACTCCACCAGCAGGTACAGGGAATGTATCACGAAAAGGTTGATGAACCTCCCTTTATGGTGGTTGATGCATCATCAGGTTTCTCACATGTAGACATGGATTCAGATGGTTTTGAACAAAGTCTTCATGAGGAATTTGGAATTCCGGCTGTCAGGACACCTGGTGTAAGGAAAGTACAAGAAGATTCTAGAGGGCAAAGGAGTGACCCATGACTGCGCAGATCTAACAGAATCAGAAATCCAATTCAGAAATTGACTTATGATGGGTATCTAGTGCATCACCAAGCCTACATGGCTAAGGCGATACACGATGTGGAGCCCACATGTTTTGAGGATGCAGTTGGAAATGTACATTGGGATGATGCAATGAATGAAGAGATGGCTGCATTGGAAGCAAACGACACATGGGAGTTGGTGCCATTGCCAAGTGGCAAGAAAGCTATTGGCTGTAAATGGGTGTATAAAACCAAGCATAAGGCTGATGGTAACATTGAGCGTCACAAGGCAAGGCTGGTCGGAAAGGGCTATGCACAAACGTATGGCATAGACTATGAGGAGACCTTTGCTCCAGTGGCAAAGATGACGACTGTGAGAGCTTTCATAGTAGTGGTTGCATCTAGAGGATGGATTATGCATCAAATGGATGTAAAGAATGCCTTCTTGAATGGTGAGTTGCAAGAGGAAGTGTATATGGATCAGCCACCTGGTTATGTCGATCCAGGTTACCCAGATTATGTATGCAGACTTCTCAAAGATTTGTATGGTTTGAAGCAGGGCTCTAGAGCATGGTATGACAGGATTTCCAAGTATCTTGTCAGTATTGGGTTTATGAGAGCTCATGCTGATCATTCACTCTATGTACGTGAGAGTGATGTGGGGATTTTGCTCATTACATATATGTAGATGACCTTATTATTGTGGGTGACAATGCTATGGAGATTGACCATGTGAAGGGTCTTCTCAAACAGGAGTTTGAAATGAAAGATTTGGGTGAGTTGCGCTACTTTCTTGGCATTGAGGTGATCAGGACTCCAGAGGGTGTATGGCTGTCACAGAGACAGTATGCTTTGGACATGTTGTCAAAGTATGGTATGGCTGATTGTAAGCCAATTTCTATTCCCTTGGATGTGAATGCAAAGCTGAGTGCAGAGAAGGGTGATGTTGTTGAGGATGTCAAGATGTACAGGAAGATTGTGGATAGTCTAATCTACTTGACTATCACGAGGCCAGACTTGAGCTACACAGTAGGCTTGGAGAGTCAGTTCATGAAGCTTCCGAGGAAGCCACATTTGGATGGAGTACGACGCACACTTCGGTATGTGCAAGGGACTCTTGACTACACATTGTTCTATGCAACAGATGCGCCATTAGCATTGTATGGGTATACAGATGCAGATTGGGTAGGTAGCATTGTTGATAGGAGATCTACGAGTGGCTTCATGTTCTCTTTTGGGAGTGCTGTTGTTACTTGGAGCAACAAAAAGCAGCCTACGGTTGCTTTATCGAGCACAGAGGCAGAGTACAGAGGTGCAGCAGTTGCGGCGTGCGAGGTAGCTTGGCTACGCACATTACTTGAGGACTTGGGAGTGCAGGTGGACCAGCAGATTGTCATCCATTGTGACAACCTCAGCAACATGCAGTTGGCTAGGAACCCAGTGTTCCATGCCAGGACCAAGCACATAGAGGTCCATTACCACTACGTTCGAGAATGAGTGTTGGCGGGCGACATCGACTTGGTCTACGTCAGCACAGAGGAGCAGATAGCGGATATCTTTACCAAGGCCCTCGGAGCTGAGAAGCTTCAATGTTTCCGGACTATGCTTGGACTCTGCGACATGCAGAGCTCGAGGGGGAGTGTTGAGATGTCAAGCTCTACATCTTGACTTGGCATCCACTACGGGTCTTGGCCGCTTACGGCATTTACTCACTAGCATGTTAGGTGACCGACACGGAGGATCTCTGCCAGTGATTCTACAGCTGGGTGGACTACACTTATAGTGCCAGCCTAGTACGCTTCTAGCGAGTTCACACTTAGTGACCGCATGTACATATGTGCTACTTTTCAGTTTTAGCACTTAGTCCTTTTGTACTCTCTTTTCTGTGCGAAGAAGAAGAAGAAGCTTTCCATCTCTGTGTGCTTTGTGCTTGTCTTGTGTAGCTCTCTTGCATCCTCATTCTTTACAATTTGTTGATGCAGATGAGCTGCTTGATGAAGACAGTCATAGACTAGAATTTGTGACAGTTACAGAGCCGGTTGTAGGGCCAGATGTGCATCCAGAGACTAGCTGTGGAGTTGGCAAATATTGGCACGAGGTTAATGTTCCAAAGACACTTTGGGCTATAAGAAGAACTGAGCCTGGTCGAAAGATGACTTGCTTTGGGATGGTTGATAATCAGAGTGTTAGATGTGCACGATACATCAATGAAGGGAATGACGATGTCACACGTGGAACTGCTGCTCCATGCTTTTGGGGACGCAGAAAGTATCCTGCCTCTGGTTCAAATCCAGGTGGTTTAGTGGAAGGTTTTGTGTGGTTTTGCAACTCCAATAACATGCATACATAGTGAATACATGAAATGATTGTAGGGGCTCCAGGGCCAGCACCAGGTGTTTGGCCTGTAGCGCAGGGAACACAATTGTTGCCAGTTGAGGTGGAGCACTTGCAAGAAAATGGATGGTAGTGGTTTGCAATCAAGAAATAGTGTTCCCAGTGCCTTCCGTCCTAGGTATAGGGATGGGAAGATTGTTAAGTGGAGATCAAAGCTGACAAAAGATTTTCATACAAGGATTGCTTTGGGGAGCACACTTGAAGCAAAATTGGTGAAAGAAGTGATTATTGTGTGCAATGAAACACATGTTTTCTATGTCAGTACAGAGGGGTCCAAGGCAAAGGGGATAACATACTCATTGACAATCTCTGATTTTCCACGATGCACATGCGCGGACTTCCAAAAGAGAGAATAAAAAAAACAGACCTACGTGCCGTGCAAACACATGTACTATGTATTTCTTCATATTCTTGGGTTAGACTCACATGCCCATGAATTCATGCACCAGGCTGCTTTATCCAAGGTAGAAATTTTTCAGGCTCTGGGGGGCACTAGGGCAGCTGTGCGTCCTTAGGATACTTACACAACATGATGTTCAAATTATATATTGTACACCGTTGCGGTAGTTTTTTGTGGGCATTTACATTAACTATCAATCACCATCCTAGGAGTTTTTAGGTTGCAATTTTGAAATTTTAGGGAAATGTCGAACGTAAGGCTTCGAACACATAAACTTTCCATGTATTTAATATATTGTTGTCGTTTTTTGTTGGCATTTGGATTTACTACCAGCTTCTATCCTAGGAGTTGATAATTTTTGCATCTTTTGGCTTTGCCTTGTAAGGAATTGCGTGAGTTCAGTTCCTTAGTATGCTCTCGACTATATTTTGTTAAAAATTATAGGTCGTCAATAGCATTTTGTTTAAATGTCTATACTGTTTTTGCATTACTTACCAACAATCGTGGTAAGGGAGTTCATGGTTTTGAATATATTGGCTTTACCTTGTACGACAACACAGTTCTAAATCATATGGGTTTACCTCGTAAGAGGCACGGTAAACTATTAATTTATTTCCTTGGAAACTATTGGTCATCAACAAATATGTGTCTAAATGTTTTCAATGTCTTTGCTCGATTTAGTGCTCACTCAGATTTCTCGTTGCAGTAGTTTTTTGTGGGCATTTACGTTAACTATCAATCACCATCTTAGGAGTTTTTAGGTTGCAATTTTGAATTTTTGGGATACGTCGAACATATAAGGCTTCGAACACATAAACTTTCCATGTATTTAGTATATTGTGGTCGTTTTTTGTTGGCATCTAGATTTACTATCAGCTTTTATCCTAGGAGTTGACAATTTTTGCATCTTTTGGCTTTACCTTGTAAGGAATTGCGTGAGTTCAGTTACTTAGTATGCTCTCAACTATATTTTCTTAAAAATTATAGGTCATCAATAGCACTGTGTTTGAATGTCTACACTGTCTTTGCATTCACTACCAACAACCGTGGTAAGAGAGTGGTAAGAGAGTTCATGGTTTTGAATATATTGGCTTTACCTTATACGACAACATAGTTCTAAATCATATGGGTTTACCTCGTCAGAGGCACTGTAAACTACCAATTTATTTCCTTGGAAACTATTGGTCATCAACAAATATGTGTCTAAATATTTTCAATGTCTTTGCTCGATTTAGTGCTCACTCGAATTTGATCGCTATATGAATCCTTTGGGTTTTCTTTGGAAACTATTGGTCATCAACAAATATGTGTCTAAATGTTTTCAATGTCTTTGTATTTGTTTGCTCGGTTTAGTGCTCGCTCGGATTTGCTCACTCGGAGATTGGGATTCTTCACGCCCAAGCGCTAGCGCCCACAAATCATTTGTGCGTGTGTGTGTACTGTGGGTGAATTGCGAGGGCCAGCGCTCAGTAGGGGGCATTGGGCTACCTACCAGAGAGAGGGTGATCTCTCTCTCATCTCTCTCTCTCTCTCTCTCTCTCTCTCTCTCTCTCTCTCTCTCTCTCTCTCTCTCTCTCTCTCTCTCTCTCTCTCTCTCTCTCTCTCTCTCTCTCTCTCTCTCTCTCTCTCTCTCTCTCCCTCCCCATCCATCCTGCATGTGAGGATGCTCTCGCTCCTGCCTGCGAGAGTGGAGGTGATATTGGAATTGGCCTTCTTTTGCAGTGAAGCCTCAACACATAATTATAAGCCTACCTGCGCCTTCCCCTCGTAGCGATCATAACAGCTTTGTGTGCAACAAGACCTAGTGGCCAGCTGAACAGTATGTCCAGCTTCAACTACCTTACTCATCTCGTTTCTGCAGGCGCAACTAGTTATGGCTAGCATTATGCTGCTCCAAGTACTTATAGCTCATGCAGATTCAACAACCCGGTGCCCTCGACCATCCTTCAATGTTCATGGAAATGATATGCAGCAGGTCCCCATGCCTAATATGGAAAAGCATAGAGACGGTTACACGCACACACAGAGACGCAGTACGTGAATAGGCACAGTCGTTCGATTCATTGAGAAATAGAGGTTGCTACAGATGCGAAGGGGTGCACACATGTCAAAGCCTTTACCGCTTATGTTTCAACATCCCCCCTTAAGCCTAATGGCTTTGACAGGAAGGACGAAGTGTGTGTCTGCTGGTAGTTGATGCAAAACTAAGATGAAAGACTTGATTGACATCTTGTTAAATTGTTGGAGCCGCTTCAATGTAGTTACTCTCCTTCATCTTGCAGGGAGGCAGATTGGGTTGTTGAAATGGTTTGAATTTTTCTCAAACATTAGCACTAGATGCTTGAACTTGTTTTTCTACATTTCCCCCCCTCAAGTGAGAGGATCCAGTGAAGGTGGAAGTGAGTGGGGGCTACCCATCTATAGGCGCAACGGGGTGGTTGTTGCTTTGATCCTAGATACTCCCGTGCATGCGGGAAAACAAGGGGTTTCCTTGCTATTGAGGGGAGCTGGAGGCGAGGTTTGGGATGAGGCAACAAGGGAATGGGTGTGTTGTCGAAAAAAAAGAAAATGTGAAGCCCAGGGATCCAAGGTGAGGCTGAGGAATTAAGTGTTGTAGAGGGTGGAGAGGCAGCCTTATAGGTTGAAGCAAGAGAGGGTGGTTGGAAGAAAAAGGCAGAGGTGGGTTGGCGCTCAAGAGCTGGGAAATTAGAGGTAAGGGCTCCGGCCACTGAAAAGTAAACTAAGACATAAAAAGTAAACTCGGACACATCAAACAGCTGAGCGCCTTTTTGATCTTCGCGTCTCACTTCCCGCCCGTCGATCCCACGGCTCCCACATCATTCAATTCTCTGTGTTACTTAGTCCTGAGGCAAGGTGAGGGTATAGATTTGCTGGTGAAGCATGGCTACCAAAGAGGACGGGTTTCATGGAAATTGGCGAGGGTGTGCTCACTTTGCTGGTTAAAGAGGTTTCTATAAATTTTAAAGGTAGAGTCATACCTTCACATGCACAAAGTGCTTTCCCTACTCGAGGGTCAGAGGAGACTGAATAGGAGGCTCACCTATTGAAATGGTTAAGGGCTGCAATATTACAGGGGTGCAATGCTTGCCCTACAACACGAGGGTCAAAGGCCGATGGTGCACCAAGAAGAGGTTCACTGGTTTCTTCAATGGTTGGTTTCGCTTGGCCTCTAGGGTTAGAGGCTGCTTTAATTGAGGCTTGCCCATTTCATGGGTCAGAGGCCTTTGCTTGAATGGCTTGCCCACGGGACGGGTCAGAGGTCAATATCTGCTTCGATGGCAGAAGTAGAACAGCACTGTACGCATGCCCGTGCGAAGGAGGGTCATATGCGACTTCATAAGTGTTGCAGGCTTGCGGTTGCGCCCAGCCATCAGGATCAGAAAAGTAGTCACGGGCTAGGCGAGGAATTGCAGGGGTGCATGCCTCCTGATAGAGCATGGCGAGTGATGCATAATATTAATGCACGCGTATGATCAGGTCAATGCTATTGTTCGAACTACCTTACTCAGCTTATGATGGTTATCCTCAAGTAATGAAGCCAGCGGCTTCAATGCTAGTTGCTTGCACATTTAGAATAGAGTGTGAGGGGATTAGTGGCACACAACTCAATGTCGAGAAAAGGCATTGGGGAATATTGCCACTAGTGGAAGTCATGGGACGGATGGAGAGAAAATGAAATATAGAGAAAAGATTTCCACCAAAGAGAGAGAGAGAGAGAGAGAGAGAGAGAGAGAGAGAGAGAAACTTACTATGGATATATAGGCAAACCTTCGAAAAATTCTCGCTATATTTTTTACTTGATTTAAAATTATCATCGAGTACGTCTTTTTATTCAATGTAAGTTTCTCTCTCTCTAAATCTTTATCCCAACCGCCACTCTATAGGGGTGTCTATTGATGTGGTAGCACAATTTTGGGTGAATGGATGTGACATTTATTAGCATTTGTTGGAGGGAGCTTTTTGCATAAGATTAACGAATCTAGCACAAAGTTCATAGAGAGAGCTTTTTCAATAAATTTGTCAACGTGCCCATTTTTCGTAAAAAGCTCCCTCCAATCCCCTACTTAATGCATCTAACTCATCATTTTTGGTGCAATCAAATCTTCAACATTACCATTAGAAGCACCTAAAAGCATTGCAAGTTCAAAATCAGCATAAAAATGCACAGGCACTTGAGAAGCTTAAATTGGAATCTTTCAGCAATAATTCTTTGGGTGAATCTAGTCAGAGTGTCCATTTATCACCAAAGGTTGAAAAGAGTGTTAGGTTTGCAAGTGATTTTGCATCCAGCAGTCTTGATCGTTTCTAAGATTCGGTCCGGAGGAGCACTTTTTGAGACTGTGGCTAGTCATTATGTCTGCATAGTCTTTTGTGAGGGTCATGTGTGAGGTTTTTTGAAGCCATTTGCAATTGACGAGCATTGTTTGTAGCAAGAGTATCATTGAATGGGGGTGTTGCTTCATCATCAACCTTGCTCAAGGTCTCTATATAATTGTATAAGATTCTCTCTCTCTCTCTCTCTCTCTCTCTCTCTCTCTCTCTCTCTCTCTCTCTCTCTCTCTCTCTCTCTCTCTCACACACACACACACACACACACACACACACACACATACACACTCTCATAACATGGGATGAGCTGGAGGAATCACTGGAATAGTGTCGGGTTATACACAAATTCCATAAAAACATCAAAACATTAAAATACCATTACTCCATAGTAGCTTTTTGCTAGCATTCTCAAGGTCAAAATTTCATACTAGCAATATTTCCAGGGCATGTCTCGGTTTCTATTCATGAATATAGCTGTATGTGATGGTGTATGCAAAAAAAATCTGTCTCAGGAAGTTCTTTGTGTTAGGAAATAAGACGTACCTAAATAGATAATTGAGTAGATTACTTAATGGAGAGAGACAAATTTACATACATGAGATTATAGAGTAGAGTAGAGAGAGAGAGAGAGAGAGAGAGTACACGAGATATACGTGGTTCACCCAATGTGGGCTACGTCCAGGGTAAAGCATCCACTCAATGGCTTTAGTACTTCAAAACAAGAAGTAGTTTACAAAGGGATTATACCCTTAATGGAGCTCCCGCCTTGCTTCACTCTCACCACCTCACACTCACCTTGTTGCATCAACTTCACACTATGAAATGTGTGTATAAATGGCCTCCTTTTATAGGCCAAAAGGGCTGCCCTCTCTCATGAGAGGCAGCCATGTGTAGCCGCCCTTGTGTAGATAAGTCTAAATCGGACCCTTCAATCCGCCCATGTGTGTGGCGGCCCTTGAGAAGACAAGTCCGCTTTTGAATTCGGCCACCGGCCACTGGCCGTTGACTTCCAACCACCGGCCATCGGCCAACTGACCAGTTGTTTTCTGACCACTTTCCGGTTGCCGCTCGGCCATAATATTCCGGAAAAAAGAAATATTCCGAAGAAGGAAAAAAAAAGTCTCGGGGGCTTCCGCCCCCGAGGCCCCTAAAGTTGCCCCTGGCTTTTGCCCGTGAAAATTTTGGTTTTCAGCGAGTGATTTTCCTTCACGCACGACGGCTTCTCCTCATAATAGGGGCCTTACAAATGTGCGCTTTTACCATAGAAGATTACAAGGTAAATCAGGCTCCATACTTAACAATCTCCCACTTGGAGACTAATCTCAAAACCAAACCTGTGACTACTTTCCATCCTGACTTCTTATCCTTGAATGCCAATTGAGGATGAGCAAAAGCTCAACTTCTCCTTGTTGACCACCTTTGTAAACATGTCTACAGGATTTTCACTTGTATGCACCTTTCCTAGCTTTAGTTGTCCCTCTTCCAAAAGAGTGCATATGAAGTGATATCTCACTTCAATGTGCTTTGTCCTTGAATGAAAGGCTGAGTTCTTTGCAAGATGGATAGAGCTTTGTCTATCACTGTAAAAGACACAATTTTCTTCTTTGTCTATCCCTACTGCTTAAGATTTTACCATCTTCAGGATTCCATAGGCAATACCGAAAGTCACCTTCTCCATAGCCAATGAAGAAACACTTTTTGGACTTTGCATCTAGATTTGATCTTAGGCTTCTATCTACGTGCATGAAAGCCTCACACCCAAACACTTTGAGAAATGCATAATTCACCGGTTTACTTGTCCATGCCTCTTCTGGAACTCCCCCATCCAATGCTGTTGAGGGTGACCGATTGATTAAGTACACAGACGTACTTATAGCTTCTGCCCAAAGCTCAAGCGGTAGGCCAGCATGTAGCCGCATGCTTCGTGCTCGCTCCATGATTGTCTTGTTCATCCTTTCCAAAATCCCATTTTGTTGAGGTGTACTTGGGGTTGTCCTTTGCCTCCGAATGCCATTGTTAGCACAAAAGCTTTCAAAATCTTGGCTGCAATATTCACCTCCATTGTCGGATCTGAGGCATTTAACCTTGGTACCTGTTTCATTCTCCACAAAGGCTTTCCATCTTTGAAATATGGAAAATACATCAGACTTATTCTTCATGACATAAACCCATGTTTTTCTAGTCGCATCGTCTATGAATGTTACATAGTACAATGAGCCACCAAGTGATGGTGTACTTGCAGGACCCCAAACATCAAAATGAACCAACTCAAGTTTTTTATTTTTTCTTTCATTTCCTAATTTTTGAAATTTCACCCTCTTTTGTTTACCATAAACACAATCTTCACAGAACTGTAAGTCCACTTCTTTCAAACCTGGTAGAAGCTTCTTTGTTTGGAGGATTTGCATTCCTTTGGCACTCATATGCCCAAGCCGGTATTGCCACACTGCACTGTCAATTTGTGTAGTTGCTGCACAAGCTGAAGGTTGCATGCTAACAGTACACAAGTAAAGTGTACCGACCTTTTCTCCTTTGGCAACCACCAAAGATCCCCTAGAGATCTTCCACCGTTTGTTTCCAAATGCAATGTTGTGACCTTCATCATCTAATTGTCCTGTAGAGATCAAATTTTTGCGAAGAGAAGGAACATGCCTAACATCTTTAAGCTTCCATTCATTTCCATTAGCAGTTTTGACAGAAACTGTACCTTTGCCGACAATCTCACAAGCTTCATCATCTCCCGAGTATACATACCCAAAATTACCTTTGGTGTAATCTTAGAAATATTGCTTGTGTGGTGTCTCATGGAATGAAGCCCCGGAATCTACTATCCAGGAATTAGACACATTGTCTAATGAGAGAATTAGAGCATCTTGCTCCACTTTACCTGCCACATTGGCCTCCGATGTTGGCTTGTTGTCTTGAGACTCTGACTCCTTCTTCTTCTTGGACCAAAAATCCTTCTTGACATGGCCCTTCTTGCCGCAGTTCCAACATTCAAGAACTGACTTTGTGCGTGACTTGCTCCGCCTTGAGCAATCACGAACCTTTTGGTTTTTGAACCTCTCCTTAGGCCTTCCTCTTGTTTCTACTGACATTGCAGCACTTGATGATTCTCCTGTGCTTCTCCTTTGTATTTCCTTGCTTAGGAGAACACCCACAACATCATCAAACTTAAGAGTATTTGTGCCAGAAATAGAATTACTTACAGCCATCACAAGGCTGTCCCAACTATCCGGTAGAGATGATAGTATAAGGAGAGCTCGCACTTCGTCCTCAAAATTGATTTTCACCGATCGAAGTTGACTTATGTTTGTGTTAAAGTCATTTAGGTGTTCTGCAACCGAACCATTCTCTACCATCTTTAGATTGAACAAGCGCTTCATAAGAAATACCTTATTGGATGCTGATGGTTTCTCGTAGAAGTCGTCAAGTGACTTCATCAAGTCCTCCGTGGTCTTCATCTCTGAAACATTGAAGGCCACCGTTGACGCTAAGCTTAACCGGATTGTTCCTAGTGCCTTTCGATCAAGGACAATCCATGCTTCATCTGCCATCGTTGCGGGCTTCTTTGCAAGACCGCCTAGTGGAAAATAGAGGTCCTTCTGGTAGAGATAGTCTTCAATTTGCATCTTCCAATGTTGGTAGTTTTTGCCATTGAACTTCTCAATCTTGAGCTTCCCTTCCTCCGCCATAACTCCCACTCAATTCAAGGAATCCTTTCCTTGGGATAATTTAGCTACGAGCAAACCTTGCTCTGATACCAGTTGTTAGGAAATAAGACGTAGCTAAATAGATAATTGAGTAGATTACTTAATGGAGAGAGACAAATTTACATACACGAGATTATAGAGTAGAGAGAGAGAGAGAGAGTACACACGATATACGTGGTTCACCCAATGTGGGCTACGTCCATGGGAAAGCAGCCACTCAATGGCTTTAGTACTTCAAAACAAGAAGTAGTTTACAAAGGGATTATACCCTTAATGGAGCTCCCGCCTTGCTTCACTCTCACCACCTCACACTCACCTTGTTGCATCAACTTCACACTATGAAATGTGTGTAGAAATGGCGTCCTTTTATAGGCCAAAAGGGGTACCCTCTCTCATGAGAGGCAACCATGTGTAACCGCCCTTGTGTAGATAAGTCCAAATCGGACCCTTCTGTAACATTTTAATGGCCTAAAATCTCATTTGTAGCGGAAATTAGCATGAACATAGTGGGCATTTCATTAGAATAGATTCCTAATGAGAATTACAAGAGTGCTTGGGTTAAGAGAAACAACAAAAAGCATAACACCTAGTTAGATAGCATCGACAATACTTTCAAAAGAGAGAGTAATTAAGCTATTGACAACAGTTGAGGACCGGATTTGCATGGAGCCGGTCCCCCCTCCAAAAGGCTTTGTATTATGGTTTCTCCCATCAAGAGAGACATTGTACAATACAATTCTTTGTGTTCCTTCAAGACTAGCTAGTGCAATGAAGATGGAAGCTTCATACACCAAGCAAAACACTTAATCAAACACAACTTGAATTATCCCCGTTCTCAGACCCAAGACCTCACACACCTTCGAAGATGGTGAGAGCTAGCAGGGTATGAGAGTAGATTGAGAGGAAAAAGAAGTATCTTACGAGAAAGAAGTACATCTCCTCACATAATCACTCATATTAGCATAGCTTAGCTTAGTAATTAGCTTGGTAGAGAAGATGAGCATGCATTGAAGCTTGGCTCTTGGTTGGATTTGCATCCACATGCCAAGAGAGTGTTGATGTAGGCTTCTATCTCACAAGCTTGGAGTAGGTGATGAGCTCTCCATTAAAGCTTGGGAGGAGATAGAGTATTTTTTCCTTCACACATGGTCAAGTGTGAGAGTGTGAGAGTGAATGCCAAGCAAAAATCAGCCCCCCCTCTCTCTTGGGCGAGCCCTAGCTGCTAAGTTAGGCTGGCTTTTTCCTCATTGGACCTCCCCAGGTCAAGCCAATAGGAATTAAGCAGCATAAGTGATAGCCTTCTGACATGTGTCCCCCTTTCCCCTTTTGTGAGAGCTTTAGATAATTAAATAATTAAACTAAACTCTCATTGGACCCCTTTGCCTCCTGGCCAATAGGAATCAGGCAAGCCATGGGGCTCCTGAATGCTCATTGGACCCCTTGGGAGACTGCCCAATAGTCTTCTAGGACACTTAATTCTTATTGGTTTCTTTTATTAAATGTTTTTAAATTAATTAAACTAGATTTACTCTAGCTTAATTCTCATTGGTCCACTTCAAGGGTCTTCCAATAGGAATTGGGCACACCTTGTGGGCATCTGGCCTAGAGAGCTGACATGTGTCCCTCATTCCCTTTGTGTAAAGGGAGCCTGTGTGTGTGTGTGTGGCTTTCTCTCTCATCCCCTAGCTTTGGGGCTCGCCCCCTCCCATGTAGGGATATGCAAAGACTTTTTGAGCTCACACTAAGCATCCAATTTTCCCTAGGGTTGACCTTTGGACACAACCTTTGAATTTTGGAACCTTAGCATTTTGGAAGTCTTAATGGGCTGAACCTTAGGGTCTTTTTGGCCCATTGTTTCACATGGCTCTTTTGCAGATGGCCCCCCCTTTGGATCCCTATTTTCCCTCCTTTGGATCCCTACTGTGGCCGGTCTGCTAACTTAACCAATATTCTAGCTTTTTCTCCCTTGGCACTTCCCCACATTAAATGATCAGTTTAATATGAGAAAATCATTTAGGAGAATTAGATATTGATTATTATGACATTACCTCTCTCTTGAAATCATAGTCGTCCTCGACTATGGTGTAGAGAAGATAAAGCATATGCATGAGTCCTTTTCTTAGCGGGTAGAGGATCCCTATGTTACCCTACGACATCATTCCATAATGGATGACTAGTCCATTTGGCGCTTGAGAGCCTGAGGCTGCCGCAAGCATGTCTGCACATTAGTCCTATCAGTATTCCATAGTAGAGTGACAAGCTCTACTTGGTGTTTGGGAGACGTCGTCTCCGCAAACTTGATCTAAGCATGCATACTACTTCATTTTTGTGCACAAATAAAGAAAAAGGGAGTCTTATAAGACAAAAAAATTTTTTCATTTTTAACATTTTGTACATTTGCTTACTCTTGGGAAGCATTGTAAGCATTGACAAGGTTTAGGTTATCCTTTAATTGTATGCCTTGCATCCATCTAGCATCTTCAAAAGGATAATTCTTAAACTTAATAAGATATCGTCTGATAGTCTTACCGCCTCTTAATACCTTGTCTTCATGTCGGAGAATGGACTCGGGCTGCAGCACCTCCTCGTGGTCCTCGATCTCCGGTGGGTCTTCAATAGTTGGTTCTTGAGGTGGCTCTCCTTTGTAAGGCTTTAAGAGGCTCACATGAAAAGCATTGTGTATGAGCCAATGATTGGGCAACTTAAGTTGATAGGCCATCTCATTGATTGGCCTAAGAATCTGGAAGGGACCATAGTACCTTTTTGCTAGTTTAGCATAGTACTTTTGGTGGCCCGTAGGATTCTTTCCCGTAGTGTGCCTTAATCGAGCCTTGGGAAACTTTAACAAGACCCAATCGTTTTCTTTAAAGGCTTGGGCTCTTCTGTGCTTGTCAGCAGCAGCCTTTTGCCTTTGCTGTGAGATAGAGATAGCATCCTTAATCTTTTGGAAAGATTCTTGTAGGTCTCGGCTATACTCATCTGCAGCGAAGATCTTCCCATGTACCTTAAGTAGCAAGGGACTTTTTGATCTTCCCTCAATTACCTCGAAAGGTGCTTTTCCTGTAGAAGTATGTACAGTGTTATTGTAAGCATACTCTACTAAGGGTAAGTACTTCTCCCATTGGGACCTTTGATCTACTTCCGTTACATAGGCTTTTAGTAGATCGAGAATAGTTAGGTTAGCTATTTCACTTTGGCCATCAGTTTGTGGATGATAGGCCGAAGAGAAGTTTAGCCTTGTTCCTAAATTCTCAAAGAGACCCTTCCAGAAATTACTGGTCATTCTAGGATCTCTATCCGACACTATGGACATTGGCAAGCCATGGTACTTGAAAATTTGTGAAATGAAGAGGGTTGCCATTTGATGGGCTTTGATAGTCTTTTTGACAGGTATAAAATGAGCTTGTTTACTGAACCTGTCTACTATCGTCCATATTCCCGTATTCCCATGGATAGACTTAGGCAATCCAAAGATAAAATCCATGGATATGCTCTCCCAAGGTGAATTAGGGAATGGCAAGGGTTGAAGCAATCCAAGTTGCTTCCCTCTATCAAATTTTGTCTTTTGACATACCACACATTTGGAAACATACTCATGTATGTTCACTTTCATGGTAGGCCAATAGAAATATGTTTCAATTCCCTTTAGGGTAGACTGAATCCCTCTATGCCCCGCATATGGGGGAGCATGAGATTCATACATTACTTTCTCACATAGTGAGTTAGTAACGCATAGTCTATTGCCATAGAGAAGATAACCATCTTGTAAAGTAAATGGTTCTTCTTTCTTCCCTAATGCAAGGGCTGAAATCACATCTCTAAAATCGGGATCAATAGCATACTCATCTATCATTAAAGATAGATCATTGTGAGTTGCTATGGAAACCGCATTCACTCTCGGTCGTCTTGAGAGTGCATCGGCTACTTGATTATGCTTGCCAGCAATGTGACAATATGAAAATGAAATTGCGAAAGGAAATTTGCCCACCTCATTTGTTTGTCGGAGAGCTTGGTCTGCGTCATGAAGTACTTAAGACTTTGGTGATCCGTTCGCAGAATGAAAGGAGTCCCCAATAAATAGTGCTTCCATGAGTCTAAGGCATGTAGAACTGCAAGGAGTTCCTTTTCGTATATGCCTAGAGCTTGCTCAACAGGGTCGAGCCTTCAACTCTCATAGCCTATGGCGTGCCCTTCTTGGAGCAGAACAGTCCCAAGGCAATCACCACAAGCATCACATTGGACCTCAAATGGTTTTGAGAGATCCGGTAGTGTAAGCACAGGTTGAGAGATAAGCTTTTCTTTAAGCTTTTCGAAAGCATTGTTCTCCTTAGCAGACCACGTATACCTAACATTTTTCTTTGTTAGGTCATGTAATGGTCCCGCAATTTGTGAGAACTTTTCTATGAAGCGTCTATAGTATGCACACATACCTATAAAGCTTCTTAGTTCATGAAGATTCCTTGGTTTAGGCCATCCTTTTATTACCTCTAACTTGGATGGATCCATTTGGATTCCATCTTGAGAGATAATGTGACCTAAATATTGAATCTCTTGCAAGAAAAATTCACTTTTCTTTCGATTAACATAAAGTTTATTCTCTCTTAAAACTTGAAATAGTACCTGGAGGTGTTGCTTGTGTTCCTCTAATGAATTAGAGTAGATGATAATATCATCAAAGAACACTCCAGTGAAGGTTCGATGAGGTCTGAACAGCTTCTCCATCAAGCGGTTAAATGTGGCTGGTGCATTAGTCAAGCCAAAAGGCATGACAATGTATTCGTAAAGACCAAATGTAGTACGAAATGCGGTCTTTACAATGTCTTGATCAACTATCCTTATTTGATGATAGCCACTTTTTAGGTCAATCCTACTGAAGTAGGTCGATCCTTGTAGCTTATCAAATAGGTCTTCTACCCGTGGAACGGGAAACCTATTCTTGATAGTGATCCTATTTAGTGCTCTATAGTCGACACACATACGATATGTGCCGTCTTTCTTTTGCACTAATAGCACAGGTGAGCAAAATGGAGATGAGCTAGGCCTAACCATGCCCTTCTCAACTAACTCATGCACTTGCCGCATAATCTCCTCTTGTTGAGCTTGAGAAACTCTATAAGGAGGTTTGTTAGGCGGTGAACTTCCTGGAAGAAGTTCAATTGCATGGTCGTCATTACCTCGTTTAGGAGGTAGCTCACAAGGGATGTCGTCAATAAAGACATCTTGAAACCCCTTGAGAAAATTGGATAACTCTAATTCCTTTTGGTTGCTTTTATTTTCTTTTGCTAAAGCATTAGGTTCATTTTGAGAATCTTTAACAAAAATCATGTACACGGAAATAGAGCTCTTTATTGACTTGTTGAAAGCTGGTGTATGTACAATGGGGATGGTGTTACCCATCTCCCTAGCATCTATATACATGTCCTTTTCCCTGAACTTAAAGGAGATTCTCCTTTCAGGAAATTTAACATGGGCAGCCAGACGGTCAAACCATGGTGCCCCTAGGATTACATCCTCATGCTTGAGAGGAGAGATAAAGAAGTCCTCTTTGTCCACATAGCCTTGGACATGAAGCCTCAATTTCCCGATTAAGGGAGTGACTGAAGCTTCTTGCCCCTTGAAGGCACTGTCTGCGGATAGGATATCTCCCATCTCGTAGGATTGTATGCCTAGCTTGGTGGCTAACTCCATAGATATAAAATTGTGAGTAGAACCAGGGTCAAAGAGAATAAAAGCATCATGTTCTCTTACCTTTCCCCAAGCATGGCATAGAGGAGATCCTTTGTGGTGAGTTTGGTGAATCTCCTCCTCTTGGATTTCAACCAAAGAAGCTCTAGGAGGATCTTGGCGGTTATTCTTTTGGGGACAAGCGCGGTACGCATGCCCTTGTTCGCCGCACTTGAAACACCGGTTATCTTTACGATAACGCTCAAGCTCTTCGGGAGAGAGTTTATTCTTTCCTTTGTAAACTCCCTTCTCTTTAGCTTTGTTGGAATTGCCCTTAGGAGACTTTTGGACATTGTCCTTCCCCTTAGGCTCATTGGAACCCTTGTTTTCCGGGGGCTTATTATTTCTTTTACCCCCCGTTTGGAAATTGATTCGCGAGGCCACCATAGTATGGTGTATTACCGCCGATATGGTACGTGGCCTTTGGGAGTTGACATACTCCGCCATTTCTTCGGTTAAGCCCGCACAAAATTGTTGCTTTTGCTCTCCAAAATCCAACTTTTTGAAGACAGTGGCTTTGAGTTGTAGGTCCCAAAACTTGTCTACATATTTGTGGATGGATTCATTGGGAGAGAGCTTTAAGCTTCGCCATTCGGTGAGTACTTTGTCTTTGGCATCGGTGGCCAATAACTGCTTCATAATGGAAGCTCGTAAAGCCTTCCATGTTCGTGGAGCTTCACCGTTGGCTCGTAGGCTAGACCACCATTGTCTGGCGGACTTTTGAAAGTGCATAGCTACATGGCGTAGCTTAGAGGACTCCGTGAAGCCCTCATCTCCAAACGCCGCATCGAATTGCTGGATAAAAGCCAAAACTTTGTCTGTAGCACCAAAGGTGCCATCATAGGTAAGGAAAGAGATGCTCTTCCCTCCCTCTTTGAATTTCTTCAGCTTGGACGACCTCTTCCATGCGGCATAGGATTTTCTATGGCCTCTTCTTTTTGATGGTTCAAAAGTTGCACCATCACTTTCTTCAGAAGATGAAGAATTTGAAGAAGGTGGAGAAGAGGGTGACCTCTTTCTCGCCTTTTTCTTGTCTTGATCTTTGTCGTCTTCACCATAGCTTTCATAAGAGGAAGAGGATGAAGAAGATGGAGAAGAGGGTGTCCTCTTTCTCGCCTTTTTCTTCTCTTGCTTTTTATCATCCCTCTTTGAATTATGGCGTGGAGAAGAGTGTGATGGTCTTCTCCGCTTTGGTGGTGATGGAGAGCGTTTAGCCCGCCGTCTTCGTGGAGCCATCTCCGCCGAGGTGGCGGGAGACTCGCTTCTTTCTCGTTCCTTCGGTGGAGGCTCTTGAGTTCTCCTTTGGGAAGGAGATGCATCATCAAGAAGTAAGTTCTTGAGCCCTTCATATGGATTCTCTTCTTCTTCCCGAATCGGAGAGAGACCTCTTTTGGTAGTCTCACAAGGAGGCTTCCTAGGTGTTCTCTCGTCATGGTGATGAGCTTGGAGAATCCCGTGAGCACGGAGCTGCCGTTGCACTTCACTTTGGAGAGATGGATTGCCCATGGCTTGTTGAAGCCTAGAAACAAGATAATTAACAAGCATTGAAGCATCATTAGTAGCTTGCTCATGAGCAAAATCAAAGTTATCAACATTAATTTCACTCTCTTTAATATTGTCAGCCATTCTAACAACTTTTAGGTGTAAACTTTTTAGGTGTACTTTGGCACTTCAAGCCCTAGTTGCTACTCCTCTTTACCCCTTTAGAAAAAGCACTCAAGCTACTGTACCCGCGGCTCGAATACCATTAATTGCAAGGAATAGAAGAGAGGGTCTTTCGACACCAAAACAGCACCGGCTCCTGTCAAGCTTCTAATAGCTCAATAGTGGTTAAGCCGTAGGCAAGCCCCGTAGGACTCCACTATTAAGACCATAGCTCTCGACGGTGATGCCCCGTTAACTGCACAAAGGCAGGCGCACTGAAAGGCTGAAAAATCCCTATTCTACTTACTCACAGGCAATTAATAATACCAACCATTTGTAGCTAGCTTGAGGACCTCCCTTCTTGAGCAAGAAAAGAGAAACCTTGTGCTCTGATACCAATGTAACATTTTAATGTCCTAAAATCTCATTTGTAGCGGAAATTAGCATGAACATAGTGGGCATTTCATTAGAATAGATTCCTAATGAGAATTACAAGAGTGCTTGGGTTAAGAGAAACAACAAAAAGCATAACACCTAGTTAGATAGCATCGACAATACTTTCAAAAGAGAGAGTAATTAAGCTATTGACAACAGTTGAGGACCGGATTTGCATGGAGCCGGTCCCCCCTCCAAAAGGCTTTGTATTATGGTTTCTCCCATCAAGAGAGACATTGTACAATACAATTCTTTGTGTTCCTTCAAGACTAGCTAGTGCAATGAAGATGGAAGCTTCATACACCAAGCAAAACACTTAATCAAACACAACTTGAATTATCCCCGTTCTCAGACCCAAGACCTCACACACCTTCGAAGATGGTGAGAGCTAGCAGGGTATGAGAGTAGATTGAGAGGAAAAAGAAGTATCTTACGAGAAAGAAGTACATCTCCTCACATAATCACTCATATTAGCATAGCTTAGCTTAGTAATTAGCTTGGTAGAGAAGATGAGCATGCATTGAAGCTTGGCTCTTGGTTGGATTTGCATCCACATGCCAAGAGAGTGTTGATGTAGGCTTCTATCTCACAAGCTTGGAGTAGGTGATGAGCTCTCCATTAAAGCTTGGGAGGAGATAGAGTATTTTTCCCTTCACACATGGTCAAGTGTGAGAGTGTGAGAGTGAATGCCAAGCAAAAATCAGCCCCCCCTCTCTCTTGGGCGAGCCCTAGCTGCTAAGTTAGGCTGGCTTTTTCCTCATTGGACCTCCCCAGGTCAAGCCAATAGGAATTAAGCAGCATAAGTGATAGCCTTCTGACATGTGTCCCCCTTTCCCCTTTTGTGAGAGCTTTAGATAATTAAATAATTAAACTAAACTCTCATTGGACCCCTTTGCCTCCTGGCCAATAGGAATCAGGCAAGCCATGGGGCTCCTGAATGCTCATTGGACCCCTTGGGAGACTGCCCAATAGTCTTCTAGGACACTTAATTCTTATTGGTTTCTTTTATTAAATGTTTTTAAATTAATTAAACTAGATTTACTCTAGCTTAATTCTCATTGGTCCACTTCAAGGGTCTTCCAATAGGAATTGGGCACACCTTGTGGGCATCTGGCCTAGAGAGCTGACATGTGTCCCTCATTCCCTTTGTGTAAAGGGAGCCTGTGTGTGTGTGTGTGGCTTTCTCTCTCATCCCCTAGCTTTGGGGCTCGCCCCCTCCCATGTAGGGATATGCAAAGACTTTTTGAGCTCGCACTAAGCATCCAATTTTCCCTAGGGTTGACCTTTGGACACAACCTTTGAATTTTGGAACCTTAGCATTTTGGAAGTCTTAATGGGCTGAACCTTAGGGTCTTTTTGGCCCATTGTTTCACATGGCTCTTTTGCAGATGGCCCCCCCTTTGGATCCCTATTTTCCCTCCTTTGGATCCCTACTGTGGCCGGTCTGCTAACTTAACCAATATTCTAGCTTTTTCTCCCTTGGCACTTCCCCACATTAAATGATCAGTTTAATATGAGAAAATCATTTAGGAGAATTAGATATTGATTATTATGACACCTTCAATCCGCCCATGTGTGGCCGCCCTTGAGAAGACAAGTCCGCTTTTGAATTCGGCCACTAGCCACCGACCATTGACTTCCGACCACCGGCCACCGACCGGTTGTTTTCCGACCACTTTTCGACCGCCGTCCGGCCATAATATTCCGGCGAAGGAAAAAAAAAGTCCCCTGATTTTTGGCCGTGAAAATTTTGGTTTTCGGCGAGTGATTTTCATTCACGCACGATGGCTTATCCTCATAATGGGGGCCTTACAAATGTGCGCTTTTACCATAGAAGATTACAAGGGAAATCAGGCTCCATACTTAACACTTTGGCCACCATTTTTCCCTCGGATAGCATATGAACACGGTCTTCACTTGACCTGTATGATGAAGATGATATGGTGTAATATCAAAGCTTAAAATAGGCTTTTTCTCCCCTTCTTGTATTCCATGTGCTTGGAATTTGCATAATGTTGTAATATTCCTTTTTAAATAAAAACTAGTTGTGCTCTTTGGGAATTCCCATTCTGGCCGATCACATGGAGGTGGTGAGACAATGTGGTGTTATTAACTGGACTCTAAATACATAATTCTAAATATAGTTACGTTACCTAATGGGCATTTACAATATTAAGCGTTAGCGGGTTGGCATGGTGCTATGCTCTGCATCCGCACTTTTGGTATATAAGAGGGACATGCATACACAAGGAGTGCACACAACGCTAACCATATACATGCACACAGTATAGCCTGCGTGCTACTCGCTGTAGAGTTACACTTTGCTGCTCTCGGCTATGGTAAGGAGAGTACTCTTATACAAATACTAAGGTAGACACAATCACTCACACTCACTTACACCAGCAAGCACAAGAGGCTCTGTATACCCGACGACCTTGCTATCTCGAGAAGAAGCTATCCGTGAGCAGTCTTAGCATTGAGGGATTTACTACAACCTACTTCACCGTAATATATGGCGACAAGTAATCAGGTAGGTAATTATACCTACTAGGATGAAATAGTGTCAATACCTGGACATTGACTCTTTTATGTACCTCAAATCTGCTTTGTTATTTTGGTGTGTTCCAAGTTATATAGAGCTACCTTTAAACATTGATTTACTAATCATGTGCTTTTAAACACTAAAAATATATTGCTATATGGATTTGGCTAAATTGTATAAGGTAAGAGCAAAAAAAAAGTCTCTGGCGGATACCACATGATAGTTCATGCATAATTTATGTACCATTTTGATTTCCAAATGTTGTAGAAATAGGGTTTGTACCTAATCTCGAATACTTCATGGTCATTAAGAAATAAGGTCCATTGCAAATCGGGTAGGGTATGACAATACAATGATGATATATGGTTTTTTTTTTAAAAAGACACAAAAAACAAACAAAGTTATGGCAAAATTTTTAGTGTCTCGACATAGTTCGAGATGGGTGGTAAAACAATTATCTTACTATAATTGTAATGTTATGGTAATGGCATTTGATAAATGGGTAACCTGACATGTTATAAAGCATATAACTTACTGATAAAATCTGTAGGTAATCATACCTACTGGGATGAAATAGTGTCATACCTGGACATTGAATCTTTTATGTACCTCAATCTGCTTTGTTATTTCGGTGTGTTCCAAGTTATACAATACTGCCTTTAAACATTGTTTTACTAATCATGTGCTGTTAAACACTAAAAATATAATACTATATGGATTTGGCTAAACTGTATGAGGTAAGAGCAAAAAAACAGTCTCTGGCGGATACCACATGATGGTTCATGCATAATTTTTGTACCATTTTAATTTCCAAATGCTATAGAAACAGGGTTTGTACCTACTTAGGAGTGCTTGTCATTAAGAAATAAGGTCCGTTGCAAATCGGGGTAGGGTATGACAGTACAATGATGATATATGTTTTTTTTTTAAAAAGACACAAAAAACAAACAAAGTTCTGGTGAAATTTTTAGTGTCTCGACATAGTTTGAGATGGGTGGTAAAACAGTTATCTTACTGTACTTATAATGTTATGATAATGGCATTTCATGAATGGGTAAACTGACGAATGTTACAAAGCATATAGCTGACTGGTAAAATCTGTAGTTGACTTGTAACTTTTGGTATGTTTTAAACATAAGTGAGTATAGTCTCTTTATCAAGAAGTCTCAAAAAGAAAAAACTTTAAACATGCTGGTATGATGGGTATTATAAATTGTTGGCATTAATTCTCACCCAAGATCATGTAAGGTTACCATACTCCTTGGAATATGGTATCTGGGACTAATTTTTTAAAAAAAACTCTTTTAATGGTACACTTTCCATGTGTTGTCAATATCTCATAAATAGATATTTATTTAAGGTTCAAGCTAAGGGCATGGAATACAATTACAAAAGTACTGCTAGCATGCGTGTATGTATTGATCCAGTCAGAATGGCAATTATCAATGAGATAATACTTGTACAATGTAACAAATAGGAACCAAACCGTGTGGTAGTTATTCATGATACAAATGACATAACCATGTTTAGGACTAGACCTTTTCTTGCTCGAAAAGCCAAAAATATTGTACATTTTCTTGAATAACTAATGATGTATTGACATTTGAGTGTGCGGTGGGTGTTTTATGTGATTGACAGCGATAACAAGTGGCTGTAATTGCCTGGTACCTGTCTACCTGCAATGCCTAGGTGTGTTCTAATACATCTCTATTGTTGGATGATGACAAGTATAAACTTCAATCTTATTCTATAGAGGATTCGTCGCCACAACCTCTCTAGCAAAAATGATGTACTTCTGATCAATATTATGAATGGAAATGGTATATTGTTTTATTGTATTGGTATTTAGTATAATTTAATTATACAGGATTTTTATAACAAACACACACACCATACTGTTTCCTTGATCACTCTTGGTCGAGTGATCCTGTATAATTAAATTATACTAATATCCTAGTGATGTCCAAAATACTAATAGTATTTACTCTTAGCAGGTAGAATGGATCTCCTCCCTAACCAAAATGGGTTACACCAGCAATCCAAGGATACCTATCCCACCTACGACCACTCAATGTATTCTCTCATGTTTTAAAGCACTTGAGTTTCATAAGCGTCTTCTCGATTTTGAATCTGACGCTTTAACTAGAAGTTCCTTAATATCTATTCTAAACATTGCCTCTGTTGATGATTGGATTTTTGTTTTGTCTTCTTCTAGGAAAGACCCATCTACCCTTCTTTCTCTATTTGAGAATTTTCTACTTAAAGTTCCTTTCATTCATACTCAGGATAGTTCTAACTTGGATTTTTATTTTTCATCCCTTCCTACTATTGTAAAATATTTTATTTTATTAATAACATCCCTATCTTGCCTTTAGAAATAAGACAAGCTAAAAATGTTATCAACCCTCTCTTAGACTTTGATCTCCTTGATCCACAAGAGCAAGAAGCCCTCTCAGCCCTTTCTGGCACTCCTTTGTCATCTACACCAGAAAAATATTTCTCACATATATTCTCTGGTGGGGTCTCCTGTGCCCCCCAGATAAGTAGAGTTGGATTCTATCCGACTAGACAGTCAACTTTGGAATTTTGAGCTTATAAACCATTGTGCACCTTTTTCCATCAATTCTGTAGCCCTTCTGTGTCGCCTTCCTGTTGAAGTTGTGGAACAATGTAAAACCACAGCTTTACAAGCTAAACATCTCTTGTCTTCTGATCTCTCCTTTGAGCTTCAACAGATTTCTTTAGCGCGTGTTGACTCTAAAAAATGCTCTAACTCAGCTCTAATTGCAAGAACAAAGGGCTTATCACTTGCTGATCGGGTAAAAGACACAAAGAAGTTTCTCAAAAATTGTTGAAATACATATAGAACTTTTGTCAAGCGTGCCTGCAAAAAACTAGACCCTGGTTCATCTTGCGATGCGTCTATACTATGGGTAGACCACTTACTATGGCATGTGTTTCAAAATCTACCTAAGTTTTTCCCCTTCAGTACTCGGGACCTGCACAAGTATATGCCTTTATCGCATGGGTAGCGACTTTACCTCTCGAACTTCATCATGCTATTCTTGTTTATTATCACTTTCATGAACACATGCTTGAATCTGCTCGTGGGCTAGACCTATATTCCCTATGTAATCCATTACTACCCAAACTTGCCAACACACCTATAGCCAATACCATCGAATATATCCTTAGACCTCTGAAAGGCAAGGAACCCATTCAGAAGAAGATTTTTCATACACCGAGAAGTGCTTCTTCTTCTACACATAAGAAACCTCGCCAATTTTGTGGGGCTGAAGATATTGGTGATACATCGAAGGCTTTAGAATTCTTCTCGAATGACGATCAGGTTCCAAATATTCTTACAAAAGCTAATTCAATTAAAGAAATAACAAGAACGAATAGATCAAAAGGAAGATTTGTACATTTGGTGTTTTGTAATAAGTTTTTGGATTTTATAGAGCCTTCTGTATTTTACCAAGAAGTCTTGAATTCATGTAGCATACCTAGAACTTTAACATATTTCAACATTAATTTAGCTAGAAATACACTATAAGTTTAAACAACATTTTATATAAACCTTTTAATACATTCTCCATCCGATTTGACCTATCACTTGAATGTAAACGTATGACACTTAATAGGTTTGCTAAGTTTTGAAAAAATGTGGAACCTTTTGGTATACATGTTCTTTCGACAGATACTTGTATTGGCAATCATGTCATGCTTAAAGACTTCTTTCGGAAAGGGCTAAACCATATACCTATGGTTCCCTTGGACCCTATCAAAACTACAAAAGAACTAATTGCTGGTTGGACAAAAATATGTAATATTTTGGGTATCGATGACTCTCTAATGTACCATACTATTATATCTCAAAAAATTAATGAAGCCTTTAATGACACTTTCCCTTATCATAGGGTTAATCAATTACCTTGGTTTGAGGACCCATATCTAATGAATGAAATTGATTTTTTACTTGAGCACCTTTTTATTTGTGGGTTAAATAGGTCGTCCCAAACTCCCATATTTATTTGCAAAAAGTTAGCTCGGCTTGCGGCAAATAAAAGAATGTCATCTGATGAATTTGAAATCTCTCACAAATCTGAGAGTAAAATCATCGCAAATATTCTTCATTTTTCCTCGATGAATGAATTAATATTACCCTCTAAACATAGTCTTCCATATCTTATGGGTAATTACAAAATTCACAAGCAAGAATTTAAATGGATAACCAATGCACACGACTGCATTTTCTCACCTTTAACTAACCTTATGGCAGCAATTCTCAAGGCAATAAACATTGGCTTGAATGAATACACTGAAGGTATTCATACTAAATAAAAAACCTTTGTAAAACTTATAACTAATGGTTATTGGATTATCAATAATCAATATGAATATTCCCAATAAAATTTTCATATCATACACATTCGATATTAAATCATGCTATGAAGCAATACCACATTATGGTAATAATGGGTTAGTTGACACATTACAACATATTATAAAATTACTCAATGGAATGGACTATAAAGGGTTAAACAAATCTTCTAAAAATATCATTCTCACTAAACAATGGAATGGACTATAAAGGGTTAAACAAATCTTGTAAAAATATCATTCTCACTAAAAAACACAAGGAAGTTTCATTATCCTTTGAATTATTTATTACTTTGAACCAATTTTTTATTAGATAATTGTGTATCCAAACTAGGAAATTGCATTTTTTTACAAAAACAAGGGATCCCAATGGGTTATATTATATATGTGCTTGTTCTCATTTATGATGTAATCTATACTTAGCATGGTTTGAGTTAAACTATATCCGCAAATTATCAAGAATGCAAAAAAATGACATGTTACAAGATTTTTTGTATTCATGGAGGTACATAGATGATCTCCTATTCATAAACAATCGATATGTTTTAGATTGCTTAAACCATTACATACCTCTATCAGAGCAGAGGACCCCTTTACTATCTACCCACTTGATATTATCTATATTAAACCCACTTTTGACACCCATAGTACGTCATACTTAAGTACCACAATCAAACTCATTCGCCCCTTTATTGGGAACTTTGATACATTCACATGTTGGAAAAAGGATGTATTACCAGGTGACCATGTAAATTTATTCATGCCACAGTAATAGACCTAAACAATTGGCAAAAAAAGTATGCATATCTCAAGTGCTTCCAATTATTTACAATGCATCAAACACAACTCTAGCATTTAGTGATTTATCACGACTTATTAGCCTATTTGAAAAAAACCGATTCTATCAAAATAGGATCACTAGATATATTACACACTTTCTCAATAGTAATCATTTCCCTAACATTAGAATTGATGTCTCAAGACTTGTTAAGCTTTTGGTGGGGGATAGGTCCACTTGGTGGCCTATCTCCCACCAAGTGGACCTCTCCCTTGGGATGGGGGAAGACCACACACACACACACACACACACACACACACACTCATAACATGGGATGAGCTGGAGGAATCACTGGAATAGTGTCGGGTTATACACGAATTCCATAAAAATCAAAACATTAATATACCATTACTCCATAGTAGCTTTTTGTTGGCATTCTCAAGGTCAACATTTCATATTAGCAATATTTCTAGGGAATGTCTCGGTTTCTATTCATGAATATAACTGTACATGATGGTGTATGCATAAAAAATCTATCTCAAGAAGTTCTTTGGCCACCATTTTTCCCTCGGACAGCATATGAACATGGTCTTCACTCGACTTGGATGATGAAGATGATATGGTGTAATTTCAAAGCTTAAAATAGGCTTTTACCCCCTCCTTGTATTCCATGTGCTTGGAATTTGCATAATGTTGTAATATTCCTTTTTAAATAAAAACTAGTTGTGCTCTTTGGGAATTCCCATTCTAGCCGATCACATGGAGGTGGTGGGATAATGCGGTGTTATTAACTGGACTCTAAATACATAATACTAAATATAGTTACCTTACTTTATGGGATTTACAGTATTAAACCTTAGCGGGTTGGCATGGCGCTGTGCTCTGCATCCGGACTTCTGGTATATAAGAGGGACATGCATACACAAGGAGTGCACACAGCGCTAACCATATACATGCACACAGTATAGCCTGCGTGTTGTTCGTTGCTGTAGAGTTACACTCTGCTGTTGTCGGCTATGGTAAGGAGAGTACTCTTATACAAATAGTACGGCAGACACAATCACTCACAGTCACTTACACCAGCAAGCACAAGCAGCTCCGTATACCAACGACCTTGCTATCTCGGGAAGAAGCTATCCGTGAGCAGTTTTAGCATTAAGGGATTTACTACAACCTACTTCACCGTAACATATGGCGGCAAGTAATCAGGTAGGTAATCCTACCTACTAGGATGAAATAGTGTCAATACTTGGACATTGAATCTTTTATGTACCGCAAATCTGCTTTGTTATTTTGGTGTGTTCCAAGTTATACAATACTGCCTTTAAACATTGGTTTATTAATCATGTGCTTTTAAACACTAAAAATATAATGCTATATGGATTTGGCTAAACTGTATGAGGTAAGAGCAAAAAAACAGTCTTTGGCGGATACCACATGATGGTTCATGCATAGTTTCTGTACCATTTTGATTTCCAAATGCTGTAAAAACAGGGTTTGTACCTACTCTCAGGAATACTTGATGGTCATTAAGAAATAAGATCCGTTGCAAATCGGGTAGGGTTTGACAGTACAATGATGATATATGGTTTTTTTTTGGACAAAAAACACAAAAAACAAACAAAGTTCTGGCAAAATTTTTAGTGTCTCGACATAGTTTGAGATGGGTGGTAAAACAATTATCTTACTGTAATTGTAATGTTATGGTAATGGCATTTGTTAAATGGGTAAACTGACGCATGTTACAAAGATATATCTGACTGGTAAAATATGTAGGTAATCATACCTACTGGGATGAAATAGTTCAATACCTAGACAATGAATCTTTTATGTACCTCAATCTGCTTTGTTATTTCGGTGTGTTCCAAGTTATACAATACTGCCTTTAAACATTTTTTACTAATCATGTGTTGTTAAATACTAAAAATATAATACTATATGGATTTGGCTAAACTGTATGAGGTAAGAGAAAAAGATCAGTCTCTGGAGGATACCACATGATGGTTCATGCATAATTTTTGTACCATTTTAATTTCCAAAGGCTCTAGAAACAGGGTAGAGTAGAAACCCCTAGCACACTAATGATAAGCACACACTAATTACCACATGTCATCACAGCACTTCATCAATAGCTACACACACGAGGTGAATGGTGCTAAAGTTTCATAAAACCTATCTACACACAAGCAAACAATAGGGCACACACAATAATTACATGATGAAGACCCAACCTAAGTTTCATAAAACCTATCTACACACAAGCAAACAATAGGGCACACACAATAATTACAAGATGAAGACCCAACCTAATTAACATGATAAGTGATGCTATATCTCACAAATCGAATGCTTATGGAATAGTAGGAGTGGTTAATAGCAAGAAGTACATACATCTCTCAAATCTAGAATAATGAAAGTGTAATACTACTTCATGACAAGATGAAATGTAGAGAAGAAGTAGACTAATGAGAAAATAACGATTAGATTAATCAAGAAGAGTTTAATCTAATTACAATGGTTAGGACTAGCCTCTCAAGCATAGACATTAAGCTCAAGGCTAGGCCATAGAGTTAACACTCAAGAGAGAGGGAGCTTTCAAAAGTGGATCCTCAAGAGTGGATACTCAAGAATGAAGCCTCCTTGCATAAAGGCTTCCTTTTAAAGGCTTTCACCACAATCCCTTTTACTATGGGTTTAAGCTTGAGCCCTCTAACTAGCATACACAACTTTGGAACTCCAAGTGAGCCCAAGACTTATACAAAGTGAGTTGCAAAAATTATGTACAACCATAGCATATCTCCCGCTTGATGTATATTCGATGTAGCTTGTGTTAGCGGCTGCTAACATTCCCCCCTTTCTACTTTTGCACACGTCTTCGTGGGCTGGTGAAGCAAAACACGGTGACATGGTAGAAAGCAACTCCATGGAAGAAATGTTGAGATGCAAAAGATAAGAACAAGTAATGAGCATCAAAGGCCAACAAGGATAAAACATGAAGTACAATGAACAATCATGTAAAGTGAATTTTTTGCTTCTAAAAGATGGGTGAATCATAGTAAAAAACTAGACAACATAAAGCAAAAAAAACACTCAAACTATCATGAAGATTAAACCACTTGAAATTTCAATTTTATGCATGAAACACAAGCAATCAATTATGACCTTAGGCTAATGCAAGTTGATAAACCTATTAGCCTAGAAACTATGTGAACAATATTAATGAATCATTCAAGTCTATCATGTCTACGGGCGATTAAAAAGCTCCTAATCTATTAGTACATTGTCAAAGATTTTTGAAGCTCATGGAAGTTTTGTTTCTGTCATTCATTGAAAAAAGTAAAAGTATAATACAAGCCCTGGGGGATTCACTCTATATACAAAATGGGACGCCATCTGTGAGCAGACATCTTTGATAAAACCCCTATATACGACTCATATTGGGGAATATGACCCCCCTTTCCATTCTTATACGACAATCAATGAAAAAAACTATCATACCCCTATCTTACATATAAAATTTAGATCTTGCATGATCTAACTGAGTAAAACTAGTCAAAGAGTGTGTAGCATAGTGACTGACAACGTACTAAGGAACCACTTCTGTTGATAACTAGATGTACCCTTAATGTGTCTTAATTTGAATTTCGACTATGTGTCCGATCAACTTGCACTCTAGCTACTTGTCCAATTATGACCCATCCAAAGCTGGTGTAAGTCAACCCTTGAATTGCTCAAATCATCCCTTATCTATGCCCAGCTTGATGCAAAATTTGATGTGTGACTTGATAAAAAACTTTCCCTAAATTCATCTGAGTTCTAGTGCACAGTGATAACCAATTGTTACAAGTGATCAATCCGAGTCAGTCCCCCCCCCCCCCCCCCCCCCCAAATATGATACCCCCTCCCTTATTTTTAAGCTTGGGAGATAAATTATTGGGGGCTTGTCCCTAGCTTATATGCTTATGTAATTTATGAAAAACCCTCCTCCCTTTCTCTTACATGGTGCGGTAAGTTTTCTATGGTGAATCCCCCGGGATACAAGACTACCACCCCAAGGTAAGTTTAGGTACGACTCTCGGCTCCTTGAACCCTCAAGAAGGTGTTCCAAATGCCTACTAGCCCACCAAGGCGACGTCTAACCCCTATAAGCCCAGGTCATCGGTTTAGGGCCTTGACCAGGCGAGCCAAGGTGATTCCCCTCGCTTGCCAAGTGCCAATAAGGCGCTAGGCCTCACATAGACACAACATAACATAGAAATTTTCTTTTCATGTATCTAGTAGCATTTTTGCTACTTTTTTCTTGACACTTTTTTGCTTCATTGTTTCATTTTTTAGCACTTTTTTTATTACTTCCAACATGAGATGTTTATGGAAATTGGACTAAAGAGACTAAAGCTTAATCATAGCCCTAGGTCATGTTAAATATTAATGGAGTATTAAGACTATCACTAAGAGTCCAGGACTAATGAGAAATGAACTTACATTAACCTAAGGTCAATGCCAATTACCTATGATCAACACACATAAAACCTATAATCAACACACATAAAACCTAATTTTTTAATGATGTAAGGTCCTCCTCTTAGCCCTACTCTTGCTGAAATATCTAAATCGTCGACTTTTCAAATACGATAGAGTAAAGCACCCTAGCTACCCACGAGACGTTTTCGGTTTTAACTATGGGAACATGGATATAACCAATGCAAAGCTATCCCCGAGACACTTTCGGTTTTTCAGCATGAGAATGTGGATATAACCAATGTATGGGATATTAGTTTTAACCAATGCATGGGTATAACCCATGCATTGGATATAACCAATACATGGGTAAGGTGAAAAAGTAACATGATGAAAAATCCACTTCTTAAAAGTAGCTTGTTGAAGAAGCCACTTGTTGAAAAGTAGATTGTTGAATAAGCCACTTGTAGAGAAAGTAGCTTCTTGTATAAGCCACTTGTAGAACAAGTTGCTTCTTGTAGGAAAAGTAACTTCTTGTATAAGTAGCCTTGTTGAAGAAGCTTTGAAAAGCAAGAAAGGATATCAAGATATGTAAAAGTAACTTATCACGATAAGTTAAGGACCTTATCAAAAATTAAGCTTAAAAGGAGGCCTTCCCTACTCATTAAACACTTCGCTTCACTTCGCTACACTTTGCTACACTTCACTTCACTTCATTTCTCTACACATTTTGAAATTGCAAGCTTGATAGTGAGCTATGAAAGCCATAGCTAATCCTCCTTCTTCATACACAACCTACATACACTTCTCTCCTCAAGATAAGCCATAACCATAATCCAAATTACCATTACTCTCTTTACCTTCTCTCTCTTAACCTGCAAGCTTTCCATAGCTTGAATTTTTTTAATCTCTTTCTATTCCCATAGCCAAATTGGTGGTTTTCAAGCAAAGGGAAGCGGAAAAGATCCGGCCACGTCAATACACTTGCCGTTACTCTTCCAAAGCAAGGAGAAGACCTTACTATCTACACATTAAGGTTTTGAAACCTTAAGCCTCTTTAAGCCACTTGATTAATACTCTCTACGGTAGTAAAGGTATGTCTAAATCCCTTCTTAACGAAGAATTTATTAATCATTCATACGCCATTACATGCATATTTTACGATACACTAACATGCCCACTCTTACGAACTTTGCCATTTCACAGTACCATGCATAAAAGGGTTTTACTCTTGCATAAGCACTCAAAGGAAGTTTTGATTAGTTTCACAAGGTTGTAAGTTGGTGCATCTCGAATGTTTTGTGTGTACCACGTATAGATCATACCAAAGAAAAAACTCATTATAGAAAGTATATGCATTGTTCATTTCAAGTTTGTCTGTTTTCAAGTTTGTTTTGCAAATTCGAAGGGGGGGAAGTAAGGGGATAGCTTCACGGATGTCATGACCGTGTTGCTTGAACATAAAACTCCCATCGCTTCCATGGAGATGCCCCATGGATGGAAAATGATGAAAAGGGACCAAAATGGGACTCATCGAAGTCAGGGACAACTTGAAACTTACGTAGAGACAAAACCTTAAACTTCCATGAGATTCGTTGTTTTCTTAAGGTCTTGTTTGAATAGAAAATTAAAAGGAATTACTAATTAAGGGTTTATAACTCAAGGAGATTAATCTAAAATTTAAACTAGGATTATAAACTTTACCGAGAAGATTGACGTGGATAGCCCTAGCATAACATAGCAATTTAAGTATGAACTTGTCTTCATGTTTGGAAAAAGGCCGGTTGCTTACCTGTGGGATACAATGGGGGATCGTCCTTTTTGGCTAGGACTGATAACCGTTGGTCTATGTTTGAGCTCAGGGTTCATTCATTGCCCTAGAAATGGGATTGAATGGGAGTGTGTCCCGGTCGGGTGGATGTGACCCGAAGATGCGTCTGGAAATCGGCCTAGTCCGGGTAGACCTGATGCCGATAGGAAAAGGAGGAAGGAAAAGGATCCATAGAGGGATCATGATAAGGGAGGAGGATGTGATTTAATTAAAGAACTCTTCAAATTGTTTGGGAGAAAGGAACCTTGGAAAGGCTAGGAACCTAAACGGGCTATTCCACAATTGTCCCCATCAGCCGGACCTTTGCTCTTCTTCTCGAGATTATTGAGTTAAAAGGAACCTAAAGTAGATTATTTTTGAAGCCTTTCCCACACAAGATAAAGAAAAATAAGAATTGGAATCTATGTAAAGGTGTTGCCTTCACACGTGGCGGAGGAGACAGGATACTCGAGTCCTGGGACGAGGACCGGGATATGCCTAGAGAAGTATATGTGATTGCTTGAAAGATAACTAGATAATCTTACTAATATTAAAGAAAAAAGGAATTAAAAATATTCTATAAAGGAAAAGGTGGGAACGACCTGATAAATGTACATTTGCAAGGGTATGCAACAATTTGCATGTTGCTTTCAAATGCTTGAAATGTATTCTTGGTTCACCATGATTGGAACACTGCTTTCTAGTATCAAAGTACTACCTTGTGAAGGTGCATTTATCAAACGGTTTAGTGGGTGGGCAGATTTCGGAGGGTTAATTGTTGGCCGAAAAGTTGAACCCAATTTTATGTTGTCTTAGCAATTAAGTCCAGAGCGAGGAAAAAGGGATTTCGATCTACGGAGTGGGGAACAACTTGGGATCGAGGGATTCGTGTAGATTATAATACACTCACCTTAGGGAACGCATTGATGGCTGTGGTCGGTCAATACCGGGGAAAAAGCGTCAGTGACCTTGAACCAAGGGTGAATTAGAGAATTCCCACCATTTGACCCTGGAAGGTTGAGTTCCAAGTTAGTCTGATGACTTCGATTGGTTAGTTTGATCGGGAAGCAAAGGTTCTTCGGGGCTAAGGGATCCATATGAGATAAATTGAATGTTATCACCCCCTTGAGTTGGTATCGAAGAGCAGGAGGAGTCCTGTCTTGGTGTCGGTCTCAAGCGGGAGGGATGTTGGAGATCACGATGTATCCATGTGGAGATGGTACAGCCGGTGGTCCCCCGGCATGGCCCTCACAAGTGGTATCAAAGCGCGGTTTCTGTCCTTGGATAGATAAAGGTTTTAATTGACTCTTGTAGAAAAGAGTGAGATAATGAAAAATAACATCTCGAATTACATGAAATCGTTCAGATGACATGGACCTCTCAAGAAGAGGAAGTACTCGAAATTGTCCAAAAGCAAATGGAAGAAGCAACTATGGAAACAAGTTGGTGAGGCTATATGTTCTCGCAAGTCACTTTCTTTTCGAGTCCACAGACTTGTATTTTCTGTGACGGGTAACCTTAGGGCTTTAAAGTGTGTACTGTCAAATCAAGATATGAGAGCTTGATGTCTAGAAATTACTAAAGAAGTGCAAGCCTATATCAGTAACTATTTCCCCGAGATGAAATTTTTTTTGGCATAATAGGAAAAAAAAAGTTTTGAAAGAGATAAAAATAACAAAGAGTTTACCTTTTTGAAAGGTATATCTTTAAAAGAATTTAACTAGTCTTGTATATCTGAAAGAATCCTAAAGATGGGCCAATTTGAAGTAATCCTAGGGATAGATTGGTTGAGTAAAAATAAAGCCAACATCCATTGCAGTGAAGGAAGCATCTCTTTTTCAAACTCAGAGGGTGAACAAGTCTTAGTGCAAGGCAGAACACGGAAAGCTCCCCTGAAGGTGTCAAAGCCAGTCATTTGGTTAAGGGGTTAAAGAAAGGACTGTCAATTTTTGTTATAAAGTTCAATAAACCAAAGACCAAATCAGAAGAATCAGAGCTTGAATGGCTAAATGAATATCAAGATATTTTTCTAGAGGAATTGACAACTCTTTCACCACCTAGGGAATTAGTACACGAGATCGAGCTCATTCCTGGTGCCCAACCAATAGCAAAGACTCCCTACAAGATGTCACCTTCCGAATCCATAGAGCTGAAGAATCAATTGACTCAGCTTTTGGAACAAGGTTTCATCAAACCGAGTGTCTCTCCTTGGGGTGCTCTTATACTCTTCCAAAAGAAGAAAGATGGAACGTTCAGACTTTGCATAGATTTTTGAGGCCTAAATCACTGCACTGTTAAGAACAAGTATCCCTTGCCTCGCATAGATGAGCTGCTTGATCGAGTGGTTCCAATTTTTTCACCAAGATTGATCTCAGGTCAGAAGTTGGGATAAAAAGGGAGGATATTCCGAAAACAGCTTTTAGCACAAGGTTTGGGCATTATGAGTTCACTGTCATGCCTTTTGGCCTAATTAATGCCTCTGCCACATTTAACCGTCTCATGACCGACCTCTTCAGGATAGAGTTAGATGATTTTGTAATAGTCTTCTTTGATGACATCCTTATATATTCAAAGACTAGAGAAGATCATGAACGGCATGTACGCCATGTCTTGGAGATTCTAAGAAAAGCCCAACTCTACGCCAAGCGTAGCAAATGCTCTTTCTTTGTAGAGAAGGTTGCCTATTTGGGATACATAGTTTCAAAGGATGGTCTTTCTCCCGACCCAGCTAAGGTGGAAGCTGTAGTTCAGTGGCGCATTCCCAAGACTGTTTTAGAAGTACGGGGATTTCTTGGCCTCACAGGATGGTGTAGAGTATTTATTAAAAACTATGCACTCATCGCAGGCCCTCTCACTGAACTCACTAAGAAGGAGGAACCCTTTATCTGGTCAGACAAGAGGGATAAAGCCTTCAACAAATTAAAGGAGATTTTGGCCAGTGAACCTGTTCTCAAACTTTCAGATTTTCAAAAAAACCTTTGAGGTGATAATGGATGCTTGCATACAAGGTATAGGTTGAATCCTACATCAAGAAGGCCATCCCATAGCTTATGAATCACGACAGCTTAGGGTTCATGAGAATAATTATCCCACCCATGACCTCAAACTACTGGCTGTGGTTCATGCCCTCAAAAAGTGGAGACACTATCTTCTAGGTCAGATGTTTGAGCTTGTTACTGACCACAAAAGTCTCAACAAGTGGATTTTCACCCAACCAGATCTCAATATGCGACAAAGGTGATGGGTTTGAATTTCTCCAAGAGTTCACGTTTGAGATCAAATTTAGACCAAGCAAGGAAAATCAGCGACCGATGCTCTAAGCCGACGAGTAGTGGCCCTTTCCATTACACTAGTCCATTCAAATCTACCCGAAGAAGTTCAAAATGCCCTCCAAACTGATGAGCAATTTGGTCCGTTGATCCAAGAAATCCAAGCTCAAGTTCAGAAAAGATATGTGGAAGGCTACTCTATTCAAGATGGACTCTTATTCTTCAGGAATCGATTGTGCATACCTACATGCTTAAGGATGTAAATTCTAAAGGAAGCTCATGAGACTCCCCTTGCAGCTCACCCAGATTATCACAATATGTTTGCTTCTCTTAAATAGAATTTCTACTGGCCTAAGATGAAAAAGGATACTTTAGAGTATGTTAAGAAGTTTTTGGTATGCAAGAAGGTGAAGGCTGAAAGAGTTAAGATTCCTGGGAAGCTTCAACCATTGGATATACCTACAATGAAGTGGGAGTGCATCCGTATGGATTTTGTAACAGGGTTACCCAAGACTGCTAGAAATTTTGATTCAATTTTTGTGGTGGTAAATAAACTCACCAAAGTAGCTCACCTTGTCCCAGTCAAAACCACTGCCTCTGCAGCAGATATTGCTCAAATTTTTGTAAAAGAAATTATCGGATTACATGGAATATATGCTAGTATAATCAGTGATAGTGATGCCAAGTTTACCTCTAAGTTTTGGAAGGCCATGTTCCAATCCTTAGGCACTCAATTAAACCTAAGTTCAGCCTATCATCCAGAGACAGATGGACAAACTGAAAGAGTTAATCAAGTCATAGAAGATATGTTGAGATCATACTGCAGTCAACAACCTCATCTTTGGATCAAGTTTTTACCCTTAGTGGAATTTGCTTATAATTTTTCTTACCATAGAAGCCTAGGAATGTCACCATTCAAAGCTCTTTATGGACAAGACTGTATCATTCCACTCAAAATGGCCGACCCAAGTCTCCCAGTACCTGCAGCAAAGAATACACTTGAAGAAATGGATCATCAAATCAAAATAATAAGGGAGAACCTTAAGAGAGCAAGTGACAGGAAAAAGAGTTATGTTGATTTACATAGATCCCCCCGAATTCTTAAGGCAGGAGATAGAATTTTCCTTAGGGTCAAGCCAAAGAGAAGTTCACTCAAAATGGGAAAATACAAAAAGTTAGCATATAGATATTGTGGACACTTTGAGATTTTGAGAAGGATAGGGGACCAATCTTACGAACTCGCTTTACCCCCTCACTTGCATGTGCACAATGTTTTTCATGTTAGTTTGCTGAAAAGATATGTTGCAAATCCCCTTCACATCGTAAATAACAAAGATACTATTCTTATCACACATGCAGAATTCCAGATGGAGCCAGAACAAATTTTAGACATGAAGGAGCGGAAGCTATGACATCGAACAATTCGGGAGGCTTTAGTCCAGTGGAAGGGCTATCCCATTGAAGATGCCTCTTGGGAAAATTGGGAATGCCTTACTTCTCAGTTTCCTCATCTTTCTGATCATGATTCTACTCTTTTTGTACTCAAACTAAACCATGTTAGCCCATGTAACTACAAAATCCAAGTTCTATCTTACTGAACTTTTGTAACGTCACCTTTTAAATAATAACGAGATTAGCGTTTTCGTTTACATCTTGTGACTTGGATCTTTGTATGGAATTACAAAATCAATAAATAGATTTAGCTAAGTTTGAAAATTCTCTCAAGGACTTCTATCAAATAAAAAATATAAGAACTCAGAACCAATTTCATTATATCCATCAAGAAAAATCAGAGAAAGAAGGATTTAAGACAGGCACCAAGATCTTAGAACATGATGAACTTGTTAAGGGATATAACAAAGATACATTTTCTAGAGGTCAATAAGCCCATCCATTACATGATCACAAAGCAACTATCACAAGCAAGACACATATTAGGCCTCTCATCAATAGGAAAGATTCGATGTGAAATTATTGCACTAATCTCTCTAGTATGAGGTGTGAAGTTAAAGGGCCCTCTAAGTGGTAAACCAAAGTGAGGGTAAAGATATATCTTTTGATGAGGAAGGAATTGAGCAAGCAAAAAGTCTCATTGTGAAAAACCTCAATGCATTGACCTCATCACGCAGTAATACCGAGGACCCAAACCCATAGCTTTAGTAACCATAGCCAAACGGACATTATTACGAAAGTGATCCCAACCCCAAAGGGTCACCCTTGTTATACTTTGAAATGTCTGCCATTTGGTTTGAGCTACTGAAGTTCCTAAGTGAGGAAATAGCAGGTTCCCGTATTGCTCCACAAAATCTCTCCTCACGGATTCACTTGTTTGTTGTAGATGAGGAATGGATACATATAAAACTAGCTCTTGCCACCGATCCATAACATAAGATAATGAGTAAAGAGACAAACCTAAGGGATTTTGACAACGGATGGAAAAGTAAAAGAAAAAGGGAATAATACTGGAAGAAATGAAAATATAGTGCACCTTATATAGGCTAGCCAGCCAAGGAAGGGTAAATTAGCGTTACCCATAAGTTGAAAGTGTAACGTGCGAATGAAGATTTCCCAGCTTCCTTATTTATTTCGAGTTGAGCACAACTCTTTATTTTTAATGGGGAGTTTGTAAGGTCCTCCTCTTAGCCCTTACTCTTGCTGAAATATCTAAGCCGTTGACTTTTTGAATACGATCAAGTAAAGCACCCTAGCTACCCACAAGACGTTTTCGGTTTTAACGATGGGAACATGGATATAACCAATACAAAGCTATCCCCGAGACACTTTCGGTTTTTCACCATGGGAACGTGGATATAACCAATGCATGGGATATTAGTTTTATCTCAAGAAAAGAGAAGGAAAAAGAAAACGCATAAGAAAACAAAGAAAGAATAGGGTAAGGTGAAAAAGTAACTTGTTGAAAAATCCACTTGTTGAAAGTAGCTTGTTGAAGAAGCCACTTGTTGAAAAGTACATTGTTGAATAAGCCACTTGTTGAAAAGTACATTGTTGAATAAACCACTTGTAGAGAAAGTACCTTCTTGTATAAGCCACTTGTTAGAGAAGTAGCTTCTTGCATAAGCCACTTGTAGAACAAGTTGCTTCTTATAGAAAAAGTAACTTCTTGCATAAGTAGCTCGTTGGAGAAGCTTTAAAAAGCAAGAAAGAATATCGAGATATGTAAAAGTAACTTATCACGATAAGTTAAGGACCTTATCAAAAATTAAGCTTAAAAGGAGGCCTTCCCTACTCATTAAACACTTTGCTTCACTTCGCTACGCTTCGCTTCACTTCACTTCATTTCTCTACACATTTTGAAATTGCAAGCTTGATAGTGAGCTATGATAGCCATAGCTAATCCTCCTTCTTCATACACAACCTACACACACTTCTCTCCTCAAGAGAAGCCATAACCATAATCCAAATTACCATTACCCTCTTCACCTTCTCTCTCTTAATCTATAAGCTTTCCATAGCTTGAATTTTCTTAATCCCTTTCTATTCCCATAGCCAAATTGGTGGTTTTCAAGAAAAGGGAAGCGGAAAAGATCCGGCCCCGTCAATACACTTGCCGTTACTCTTCCAAAGCAAGGAGAAGACCCTACTATCTACATATTAAGGTTTTGAAACCTTAAGCCTCTTTAAGCCACTTGATTAATCCTCTCCACGGTAGTAAAGGTATGTCTAAATCCCTTCTTAACGAAGAGTTTATTAATAATTCATACGCCATTACATGCATATTTTACGATACACTAACATGCCCACTCTTAGGAACTTTGCCATTTTACAGTACCATGCATAAAAGGGTTTTACTCTTGCATAAGCACTCAAAGGATGTTTTGATTAGTTGCACAAGGTTGTAAGTTGGTGCATCTCAAATGTTTTGTGTGTACCACACATAGATCATACCAAAGAAAAAACTCATTATAGAAAGTATATGCATTGTTCATTTCAAGATTGTCAGCTTTCAAGTTTGTTTTGCAAATTCAAAGGGGGGGGGGGGGTAAGGGGATAGCTTCACGGATGTCATGACCGTGTTGCTTGAACATAAAACTCTCATCGCTTCCATGGAGATGCCCCATGGATGGAAAATGATGAAAAGGGACCAAAATGGGATTCATCGAAGTTGGGGAGAACTTGAAACTTATGTAGAGACAAAACTTTAAACTTCCATGAGATTTATTTTTTTCTTCAGGTCTTGTTTGAATAGAAAATTAAAAGAAATTACGAATTAAGGGTTTATAATTCAAGGAGCTTAATCTAAAATTTAAACTAGGATTATAAACTTTACCGAGAAGATTGACGTGGATAGCCCTAGCATAACATAGCGATTTAAGTATGAACTTGTCTTCATGTTTGGAAAAAGGCCGGCGCAGGTGCTTACCTGTGGGATACAACAGGGGATGGTCCTTTTCGGCTAAGACTGATAACAATTGGTCTATGTTTGAGCTCAAGGTTCATTCATATATTGCCATAGAAATGGGATTGAATGGGAGTGTGTCCCGGCCGGGTGGATGTGACCCGCGGATGCATCTGGAAACCAGCCTTGTCCGAGTAGGCCTGATGCCGACAGGAAAAGGAGGAAGGAAAAAGGATCCATGGAGGGATCATGATAGGGGAGGAGGGTGTGATTTAATTAGGGAACCCTTCAAATTGTTTGGGAAAAAGGAAAGGCTAGGAACCTAAATGGGCTATTCCACAATTGTCCTCATCAGGCGGACCTTTGCTCTTCTTCTCGAGATTATTGAGTTAAAAGGAACCTAAAGTAGATTATTTTTGAAGCCTTTCCCACAAAGATAAAGAAAAATAAGAATTGGAATTTGTGTAAAGGTGCCGCCTTCTTATGTGGCGGAGGAGACAGGATACCCATGTCCTGGGACGAGGATCAAGATATGCCTGGAAAAGTATATGTGATTGCTTGAAAGATAACTAGATAATCTTACTAATATTAAAGGAAAAAGGAATTAAAAATATTCTATAAAGAAAAAGGTGGGAACGACCTGATAAATGTACATTTGCAAGGGTATGCAACAGTTTGCATGCTGCTTTCAAATGCTTGAAATGTATTCTTGGTTTGCCATGATTGGAATACTGTTTTCTAGTATCATAGTACTACCTTGTGAAGGTGCATTTTGGTGGGTAGGCAGATTCCGGAGAGTTAATTGTTGGCGAGAAAGTTGAACCCAATTTTATGTTGTCTTAGCAATTAAGTCCAGAGCGGGGAAAAAGGGATTTCGATCTACGGAGCGGGGAACAACTTGGGATTGAGGGATTCATGTAGATTATAATACACTCACCTTAGGGGAACGCATTGGCGGCTGTGCTTGGTCATAACCGGGAGAAAAGCGTCAGTGACCTTGAACCAAGGGTGAATTAGAGAATTCCCACCAGTTGACCCCGGAAGTTTGAATTCCAAGTTAGTATGATGACTTCGATTGGTAAGTTTGATCGATAAGCAAAGGTTCTTCGGGGCTAAGGAATCCATATGAGATAAATTAAATGTTATCACCCCTTTCAGTTGGCATCAAAGAGCAGGAGGAGTCCTGTCTTGGTGTCGGTCTCAAGCGGGAGGGATGTCGGAGATCACGGTGTATCCATGTGGAGATGGTACAGCCAGTGGTCCCCGGGCATGGCCCTCACAAATGAGTTAATATTCAAATACCAAAGTGTTGAAACTTCAGGATGCCTAGCTTTTGAACATGAAAGAACCATAGCTTAGAAGCAAAATTTCACTTAAGCCAAGCATAGAGAATGAAGAGATAAACAAAAGAGCAAAATCATGGAAGGATTACACCTATCATGCTCTTTGTGCATCCTTGAGCAAGCATCCCCTTTGTAGAGAAGTCTGTTCAATCTTTTATTTACAATCCAAGCTTCTTAAAGCTATGTGTAAACACAAACTCCAAAGGTCTTTTATTGAAATCCAAAAGCACAAAAAAAACATTAATGAAAATCTAAAGCTAGGGTCTTGCATACCCGAATTTGCCAAAGGGAAAAAACCCAAGGAAAAAAAATGCCTTTGGTTATGCACATGATGCTCTTTGAAGTAGCAAATTTATGCATACATATCAACAATGAGAGATATAAAATGAGCTTCTACATAAGCAAATTTTACAATTTTTACCATCTCTATCTCATGCATGATTCAAAGTTGATTAGTTTCTAGCTCAATGAAATATGGAATTTAAAACAAGTCAAGAGCTAAGATAATGCAACTAATTTGATGAATGAAGTGGCTCTCGATAGCCAAATTTTTAAATCTTTTCAAAAAGCTGGCTAACAACTAGCTCACATGAAATTTTACATTCTAGAGCAATCTATAAGCTAGAGATGACTGCAACTTGATGAAATGAAAATGAATGGCTCTTAATAGCCAAATTATGTCCTTGAAAGCTCAAAAAAGTTGGGCAAACACTATCTCAAAATGAAAAAATTTAACTTTTGACCAAGCTATGAGCTAGCATGTATACAACTTTTAATCCACACAATTGGAATGGCTCTTAATTAGCCAAATTTTGCAATATTTTGCAATGATGACTCCTTCTTGGATCAATGAAAGTTCAACCTTGCCACATTTCTTCAAAATGAAGCTCAATTGTTAGTGCTTTTAAGCATTTGAACATTTAAAGTAAGCACTAAAAATGCACAACCGATCACAACCCCAAAATGCTCTCCTTTGGCCATTAAAACACGCTCAATTTTTATGCTATGTAAGGTCTTGCATTCATATCAAGCACTAATATATGGCAAGTCCAGGCACATAGTCTTGAAAATGCACTGTCAGTGAAGCTCTTATGTATGCCAAAAAGAATTCTCCATTTAGTGCAATTATAATTATTGAATAAAAATAAGCACTAAAATCCATGTGCAATCACAATATCAATCTTTTTAATGCATTTTATGCATGAATTTCAGTTCAATGAATCTCATTCGTAAGTGCATGAAAACTTTTGGCATTCAAAATAAGCAAAAAGAATTGGCATGATCAGTTATAAGAGAAAGTCTACTGCAATTGTGCCACAAAAGTACAAGTTGAAATTTCTCTTCATCCGTATGTCTCAAATGTGGCTCAATATTAAGGTCTTTTATGATGTGAGCCCAAGGTGAAAAAAAAAAGGCAGGAACTCCCTCTTCATAAGGTCAAAATTGATATTTTTTTTCATTTCTATTTTGTCGATTTTTTGCAACTCACGAGCGAGAGAAAGGTTGGGAGCTGAGGAGCCCTTAGCGGTTAATGAGCTTGTGGTGTTGTGTGTGTGTGTGTGTGTGTGTGTGTGTGTGTGTGTGTGTGTGTGTGTGTGTGTGTGTGTGTGTGTGTGTGTGTGTGTGTGTGTGTGTGTGTGTGTGTGTGTGTTTAAGGGTCACGAGGATTATGGTGAGCAAGGGGGTGGGCCAGCAACAGAAAACGGCCGCAGACAACATGTTGAGTAGTGTGAGCCTTGGGCATGTGTGTGTGTGTGTGTGTGTGTGTGTGTGTGTGTGTGTGTGTGTGTGTGTGTGTGTGTGTGTGTGTGTGTGTGTGTGTGTGTGTGTGTGTGTGTGTGTGTGTGTGGAGTGCATGTGTTGCGATAATGGCGAGGCGGGCACTGCCAAACCAGTGCTGCATAGGCGGGCTTTAAACGACCTGTAAAGTGGTAGGGCAGTGCGTGGGTGTGTGTCTTGTTGTGAGCCAAGGTGGCAGAGAAAACTGGGGCCAGGTTTGCGCCTTTTGTGGGGTCGCAAGCACCAAGCGATGAGCTGGAACCGAGTCGGGACCAGGGGTTGAGAGAGAAATGGTCACCTTATGTGTGTGTGTGATGATCCAAGCCAAACGGGCCGGGGTCTGCGCCTTTTGAGGCATTGAAAGCGACCGGGCTCAGCGAAGCCGTGTGTGTGTGCGCGTCGTTTTGTTAGCACCAGAACTGGCCAGTAAAGCAGCATTCAGCTCTTCAATATATATATATATATATATATATATATATATAAAGGGAAGATTCCCACGGGATGAGAGGTTTGTGTGTTGCCTGTGGGCTAGCTACCAATAGACAAAATGCTAGACTTCATATGGTAAGGTTTTGATCCCTCGATCATCAAGGCAATTTCAATTGTTACTTTTTTACTTTTAACACACATCACAAAGACTTACATTCCATTATAGCCGACAATGCATCTCTCAAACATTACTTATGTTATCACATTTGATGAGGCATATGCCTCATTCTGCCACATGACCTTGAGTTTCGAGAGATCTCTTGACATACATTTCGGATTGAAAACATTTCATGCACACCATTTGTTCAAGTCCATCAATTGGTCAATGTATACACACAAAATGAATGAAGAAGTTCTTATTAGCCACTCAAACTCAATTTTCAATCATTGCAACATAAGTTGCTCATATTCAATAGACCCTAATCCTCGGAGTTTGCCATTTCGGTTTGTATGGCCACACATATTAGGTCATGGCATTTGAAAAGGCACAATTCAATGAAATTTTTACCAATTCCCATCAAATTGGCATACACGACATTGGTCATTATCCAATCATTTTCAATTGAGTATCAATTGAATCATCTCAAGTCAATCATACACATCAACCTTTTAGGTCTTTTAATCATCATAATTAGTGATGGCACCTATCATTCATTCTCTCATTGGATTGATCATGCCATTGCCTAGGCACACACAGTAGCTATTTGGCAAAATTAATCATCATAATTGGTAAAAAATACCAATTATTCATTCAAGGACCGGATTGCACATGCCATTAATTGGCACACACACCCAAATTTAGGCCAAAAATTATATGCAAAAAATTACATCAATTCCATATTGCAATGCTAAAATTGCATGCTCGATCAAGCATAATTGAATGCATGCATGCTCAATTTCTAAAAATTTAACACTATTTTTACCCAATCAAGCAATGCAAACACTCAAAAATTAAGCACAAAAATTCAAATTTGGCTCAATTGGCGATGCATTTAGGCTTACACCTAATGATTGCACACACTTTTTTTGAACATTCCATAATTAAAAATCATTTTGGTGCCCCAATTGACCATCAATCAATGAAAATCAAGTGGCCTTGGATAGGCACACACACTCAATCTTTGCCCAATTTTTTTTGGCAATTAGGTTTATCCAATGATTGAATTAGCCTAACATACACATCAATTACATGGTCACATACTCATAAATCATCAATTCCGTCAATTTTTATGTATGCACACATTCAAGATTAGGTGCACACACACTTGAAATTTTTGACAGTTTTTTTTTCTCTTTGGTGCATGGACACACACAATGATTTTTATGCACACACATGAATTCTTGATGAGAATTAAGCATTATTTGGATACACACAAAGTTCATTAGTCACAATTTGACTATCACTTTCATTCCAAGTGTAACAAATTAGGTGCAAAGTGTAGGTCAATTTGTGTTACACACCTAATTTTAGCAAATGATTAATAGCATTGAACCACAGTAATCAATCAAGAATTGGCATGAGAAAGTGAGTGCACTTACATCATAATTACACTCCAAGCTATTCCTTTGCTCCACGAAAAGATGCATCATTGCACACACAAGTGTGTGCACCATCAAATCGGCTCCAAAATTGACCATTTGTAGGTCAAAACTCAAACACTCAAATCATCAAATTAGGCATAAATTAACACAATCAAAACTTGATTAGAGTGATGATTCCACCTCTTACAAGGGTATTAACATACTTTACACTTCAAATGTTAGTGGTTAGGCTAGCAAGGTTAGTCAAAATTAGTAAAAGTTAGCATGAAATTAGTAACATTAGCATGGAAACGAAGTGAGATTAGCAAGAGTTAGTAGGAAATTAGTGAAATTGGGGGTTTGGGATATTCATAACTCAACATTAGCATCAATTTATTGCACAATATCATCAAATCAAACAAAAAATTGAGTTACACACACTCAAAAACTGAGAAATTAGTAATGAAATTACTATATTCTACACATCCTAAACTCACTAGCTTAGGTTATCGATCCCCGGCAACGGCACCAAATGTTGGGAGGCATTGTAGCACGACCTAATTGCAACCCACACAAAATTATCAAATCTGGGGATTGGCAACACGGCTAGGGCATGGAAGCATGAGCATCGGATGAATAGAAATAGAGGATTCAAGAGATCACCTCTTCAATTCAAGTAGAGATTAGCCATGGCAAAACTAACTCTAAACCTACTCTAATCACTAATCAAACAACTCCTACACACATCAAGTCCACCGAAGTCCGACTTACCATAGACTAGAAACCCCAAACACACTAATGATAAGCACACACTAATTAGCACATGCCAATCACGGTACTTCATCAATATCTACACACACGAGGTGAATGGTGCTAGAGTTTCATACAACCTATCTACACACAAGCAAACAATAGGGCACACACACTAATTACAAGATTAAGACCCAACTTAATCAACCTAATCAGTGATGCTAAATCTCACAAATCAAATGCTTATGGAATAGTAGGAGTGGTTATGTCATAATAATCAATATCTAATTCTCCTAAATGATTTTCTCATGTTAAACTGATCATTTAATATGGGGAAGTGCCAGGGGAGAAAAAGCTAGAATATTGGTTAAGCTAGCAGACCGACCACAGTAGGGATCCAAAGGAGGGAAAATAGGGATCCAAAGGGGGGACCATCTGCAAAAGAGCCATGTGCAACCATGGGCTAAAAATACCCTAAGGTTCAGCCCATTAAGACTTCCAAAATGCTAAGGTTCCAAAATTCAAAGGTTGTGTCCAAAGGTCAACCATGGGGAAATTGGATGCTTTGTGTGTGTCCAAAAAGTCTTTACAAATCCCTACTTAGGAGGGGGCGAGCCTTGCTTGTAGAGGATGAGAGAGAAAGTCACACACACACACACACACACACAAGCTCCCTTTACACAAAGGGAATGAGGGACACATGTCAGCTCCCTAGCCCAGATGCCCGCAAGGTGTACCCAATTCCTATTGGATGGCCTTGGAGGTGGACCAATGAGAATTAGGCTAGAGGAAATCTAGTTTAATTAAATAATAAAAAACTTAATCCCAAGGGGTCCAATGAGCATTCAACAGCCCAATGGCTTGCCTGATTCCTATTGTCCAGGAGGCAAAGGGGTCCAATGAGAGTTTAGTTGAATTATTAAATTACCTAAAGCTCTCACAAAAGGGGAAAGGGGGACACATGTTAGAAGGCTATCACTTATGCTGCTTAATTTTCATTGGCTAGCCTTAGGGAGGTCCGATGAGAGGATAGCATGAGAAAATAGCAAGAGGGGTCGACCAAGAGAGAGAGAGAGGGGGCTAATTTTTGCAAGGATTATCACACACACACTCACACAATCTCATGTGTGACGTAAAGAAGACTCTCTCTCCTTCTCAAGCTTTAATGGAAAGCTTATCACCTACTCCAAGCTTGTGAGAAGGGAGGCCTACACCAACAACTCTTGGCTTTGTGATGCAAATCCAACCAAGAGCCAAGCTTCAATGCATGCTCATCTCCTCTACCATGCTAATTACTAAGCTAAGCTATGCTAATATGAGTGATTATGTGAGGAGATGTACATCTTTCTCGTAAGAATACTTCCACTTCCTCTCAATCTACTCTCATACCCTGCTAGATCTCACCATCTTCGAAGGTGTGTGAGGTCTTGGGTCTGAGACCGGGGAGAATTAATGTTGTGTTTGATAAGTGTTTTGCTTAGTGCATGAAGCTTTCATCTTCATTGCACTAGCTAGTCTTGAAGGAACACAAAGAATTGTATTGTACAATGTCTCTCTTGATGGGAGAAACCATAATACAAAGCCTTTTGGAGGGGCGACCGGATCCATGAAAATCCGGTCCTCAACTGTTGTCAATAGCTTAATTTCTCTCTCTTTTGAAAGTATTGTTCACGCTATCTAACTAGGTGTTATGCTTTTTGTTGCTCTCTCCACCCAAGCACTCTTGTAATTATCATTAGGAATCTATTCTAATGAAATGCCCACTATGTTCATGCTAATTTCCGCTACACACAAGTTTTTAGGCCATTAAATGTTACATGTTAATAGCAAGAAGTACATACATATCTCAAATCTAGAATAAGGAAAGTGTAATACTACTTCATGACAAGATGAAATGTAGAGAAGAAGTAGACTAATGAGAAAATAAGTATTATATTAATAAGGAAGAGCTTACTCTAATTACAATGGTTAGCACTAGCCTCTCAAGCATAGACATTAAGCTCAAGGCTATGCCATATAGTTAACACTCAAGAGAGAGGGAGCTCTCAAAAGTGGATTCTCAAGAGTGGATACTCAAGAATGAAGCCTCCTTGCATAAAGGCTTCCTTTTAAAGACTTTCACTACAATCCCTTCTCCTGTGGGTTTAAGTTTGAGCCCTCTAACTAGCATATACAACTTTGGAACTCCAAGTGAGCCCAAGACTTATACAAACTGAGTTGGAAATATTATGTACAACCATAGCATATCTTCCACTTGATGCATATTTGGTGTAGCCTGTGTTAGCCGCTGCTAACAGTGATATATGGTTTTTTTTTTTTAAGACAAAAAAAAAAAAAATTGGCAAATTTTTTATTGTCTTCACATAGTTTGAGATGGGTGGTAAAACAGTTATCTTACTGTAATTGTAATGTTATGTTAATGGCATTTGGTAAATGGATAAACTGACGCATGTTACAAAGCATATAGCTGATTGGTAAAATCTGTAGCTGACTTGTAACTTTTGGTCTGTTTAAACATAAGTGAGTATATGTCTCTTTATCAAGAAGTCTCAAAAAAAAACTTTTAAACATGCTGGTATGATGGGTATTATAAATTGTTGGCATTAATTCCCACCCAAGATCATGTAAGGTTACCATACTCGTTGGAATATGGTATCTGGGACTAATTAAAAAAAAAACGCTTTTAATGGTACACTTTCCATGTGTTGTCAATATCTCATAAATAGATATTTATTTTAGGTTCAAGCTAAGGGCATTGCATACAATTACAAAAGTACTGCTAGAATGTGTGTATATATAGTGATCCAATCAGAATGGCAATTATCAATGAGAAAATACTTGTAGAACGTAACAAACAAGAACTAAACCCTGTGGTAGTTACTCATGATACAAATGAGATTACCATGTTTAGGACTAGACCTTTTCTTGCCGAAAAAGCCAAAAATATTGTACATTACCCTGAATAACTAACATTGTATTGGCATTTGAGTGTGTGGTGGGTGTTTTATGGGATTGACAGTGATAACAAGAGGCTGTGGTTGCCTGGTACCTGTCTACCCGCAATGCTTACGTGTGTTCTAATACATCCGTATTGTTGGATGTTGGCAGAATAAACTTCAGTCTTATTCTATAGAGGATTCGTCGCCACAACCTCTGTAGCAAAATGATGTACTTCTGATCAATATTATGAATGGAAATGGTGTTACATATTTCAATATTGTTTTATTGTATTGGTGTTTAGTATAATTTAAGTATACAGTTTGTATATCAAAGGGGATTTTTATAACAAACACACACACACACACACACACACACACACACACATTGTTACTTTCCTTTATGTTTTTAGCGTATTAGAAAAACTATAGTAACCCCTAAATGTTGTCATTTTGGCTATATATCTCCACTATAGCCCTACACTTTTCCTAGTTACACTGATGAGTCGGTATCCACTGTGGGATAGAACCCTTAAAGGGTCATAATGGTTGCAAGACCCTAGCTGGAAACTAAATAACGTGGTTAAATTTTTTTTTGGGCCTCACCTACCTTGTCGGGAAGCACAGTGATGGATTTTCTCTACTGTGCCCGACCGCATCAGAGGCGGCTACTCGTTTTTGGTTCCCCAGGAGGAGCATGCTCTACTCAGTGCCCTCTACGTGCTACACGCCATGAGTGATGGTGGTCTTCCTTCTTCTATTTAAAGAGGTGAGGGTGCATTGTGCCCCTCACTTAGACTTGTGTGTGTTCTACTTGCATAAAGAGATAGGATTGTGTGTTTGTTTATTCTCTGCTGCACCAAACATGGAGCTTGTAACTCAACCGACACAGGTTAGCCACTAAGCTTGTTATTAAGGTTTTCTTTTATTTTTTGCTTGTCTTAAGATAATGTAAATAACTGGCTATGGTAATCATTGTCACTCAAAGCTTGGTAAGGCCCAATGTATGGGTTGGCTATACCTAACAATACATTGGATAGTTTAAATACACATGTGGCAAACTAATGATCTTGCTACTGGGTTTCAGTTCTGAGTAACCCTGTGTAATACAATTCAGTGGTCTAAGGTTCGCCTTAAATAATTGGGATGTGGCTTAAGGTTTGTTGACCGCTTGACTTAGCAAAACTCTCAATTTTGACTACTCTTTGTTAATTATTCATCTGGTTTAAAAATATTGGGGTATGTTGTAAATAACTGCTACTGCTTGGCTTGGCACTGTAGGGCTCTGTTGTTGATGGCATGACGTACTGATGGTGCATAAAAATCTATGGGATGGGGGGTATGCCCTGCATGTTTACTGGTTTTTTGACTTGTTAGAGGTTGCAGGTCGTACAAAATTACTAGCCAAATTGAGTAATGGGGTTTTGGCCCGCCGGCTGCGTACTTTTATTGGATTTTTTATACACAATGGTTGGGGGGATTTTTTGGGGATTGCCCCGGCTGCATACTAACACTGAACGTGTTCAAATTAAATCTTTTGGGATGGGGGGTATACCCTAAGTGTTTACTGGTTTTTAGACTTGTTATTGGTAGTGGTTACAGATCGCTAATTGAATATTGGGGGTTTGGCCCACTGACAATATACGAATGTTGGATTGGTTATAGTTGGTTGGGGTTTTTTTGGGGGTATGCCCCGGCTACATACTAATACTAGACTTGTTCGTTACTAGTAGTCTTGATAAGATGTTACAATACTTTTGCATTCACATGGTGGGGTATAGTTCAAAAATAAACCCATAAAGATATATATTCCTTTTACTTCATGGTTTGACATTCGGTCCGCTAGGGTTCTCTGTCACTTGGTTTGCTAAGAGATGTATAATTATAGTAAGTGATATTCAAACTGGGGAAAGGATTGGTTTCCATGAGCCCTAATGGGCATAAAAGTGTATCTGTCCTAAATAAACAAAAACAAGCTTGATATTCTTGAACTATAAATGGATTTTTAAAGGCTTCTTTTATGGCTTCATGTGGTGGAGCTTCACTAATTTGGAAAAGTAAAAACTCAAAAAATATTGATAAAGATGTTGATGGGGGAATAAGACACTTGGATTAGAAGGGAATATGGACTTCTAATCAGAATAATATTTATGCTCAAATATAAACTTTGGTTTTTTTTTGGAACACGTAAATACTTTGGACTAAGCTTCTTGTAAGTTTAAAAAAAGTTGTAAGATGGACATGGAATACAGTCCATTGATACCTGTAAAACACATCCAAGGCTAACATCTCTATTGTCTAGTTTGGATGGATGCAGGTAACGACTCTATCTTATCTTGGAAGGTCTTTCTGGCTTAAAGCAGTTTTCCACACATGATTACACATACACCTACTGCAATGGAAGTACTTTTGATATCTGTATAGTAACACCATATTAGAGAGTTTGAGACTTTGGAGCCAGCCTGGGAATCACCAATGTCTTGTAGATTTGTCCATATGGGCAAATCTCAAACAAGTTTTTAAGGTCAAAGCCTTCCTCAAGGTAGCATGTGAAAAGGTCTTCTGAGCCCTACTCCCTGCTCTTAGAACTTTGGCTAAGATTTGGCCATGTGGTCAAATCTTAACCTTGTTTTCAAAGTGGGAATCGGGAATTTCCCAAATTCAGTAATATGCTTCATTCTTATAAACATTGTACAAAGATAATTCTAAAACTAAGTTGTTTTTGTACTTATGATTTTCCTTTCTCTGGAGCCAGCTGTCTTTGAATGTAAAAGTTTAATTATGTATTATTATTTATGTTAAAACACACACACACACACACACAACCATAAGCATACAATTTAGTACAATAATGGTGCAAATTGCGAGGACCAGTTGAGGATGCATACTGCAACCAATCAAGGAGTTAATGGAGTTCCATCATCATCAGAGTCTCCTCCTACAATGAAGGACAATAAAAATTTCATCATGGATAAAGGATCTCAAGATGCTGGTTTACAAAGGTGAAGATGGGGGACACAATAAAGATGTAGTGAATACTTTTTTGCATAAGTGGATAGACATTCAACATTATTGTACTAGATGCCTTTTGTCCCATGAAAACTGGGCTAGTACTTGAAGGCAAGGCCTACAACTGGTGGATGTCGCTAAAGCCAAAGAAAAAGCTCACAACTTGGACATGATTTCAAGTTATGTTTGAGAAGGATTGCTTCCTAGTAATGAGAGTACCATAAACTAGCAAGCATGGGATGCATGTTTATGAATACTTCATCTCTCAGAACACTTTTATTACTTGTTATAGGGGAGTTATTTTCAAGGTGGATGGTCTCAACAAAATTTTAAAATGTTTGGAAATTCTTACAACGATTGCAACCTAATGTCAAGGAAAAAAATTACATCCTAAAACTTTGGAAGATGCCATGTCTTAGGCATTAGTTTATGACACAAATGAGAAAGGGCTTCGTGCTAAATTTTTCATAGCAAACAATATATGTTCTAATTAAGAAAAAAACAAATGCAAAGCATCTTCATCTAAGCAAATACTATACAAAAAAGGTTAAGGTCCCTTGTGATCCTTTATCTACTCTAAAGTTTTCAAGAGCAAAGAAGGATAATTTGTGTTTCAAATATTTTTCAAACAAGCATACATGCTTGAATGCCCTTTGAATCAAAATTCAGATGTGGACCAAGCCAAGGGAAATGATAAAGTGGTAGTAAAAGGCAAAGAAGAGGCTCTATGCATTGTCCCACTATTGCAATCAAGTGAGTTCATTAATTTTCTCAGGTGAATTATCTCACTATATAGCAACTCATTACTGTTTACTCACATCCTCCATGTGGGAACAATCAATGTGTCCTAAAGGGCATTCAAGCATACCATGCATGAATACCCTTTGAATCAAAATTCAGATGTGGACCAAGCCAAGGGAAATGATAAAGTGGTAGTAAAAGGAAAAGAAGAGGCTCTATACATTGTCCCACTATTGCAATCAAGTGAGTCCATTAATTTTCTTAGGTGAATTATCTCAGTATATAGTAGCACATTATTGTTTACTCACATCCTCCATGTGGGAACAGTCAGTGTGTCCTAAAGATTTAGTTCATCTTCACGATTACATTAATGGATTAAGGTGCACATACTCATTGATGATCGAGCCACACACGAATTTTGAATTATGATTTTGGTTAAAAGATTAAAGTTTTCACAAACTAAGAGTACCCATAGTTATACTAGATCTCTTATGCAAGGGCAAGGCTTTGATGTTTAGGATACTCTAGTTAAAGATGTTCTGTTGGAGGTATAGGTGAATCCAACAACATTGAATTGTTAAGTTATGAACATTTCAAGAGCTGATGTGGCTCTTGGACATCACTGGATACTGGAGTTATTGTAGCAAGCAAATGAAAGAGAGAAACTTTATTTGTGTCACAATGTGCCTCACTTGTATGTACATGAAGATAAAAGCTTTAAATTTGATTTTTATTTTCAAAATGATGAACTTGATCAAGTTTTTTAGGATTATAAAGATGTATTTCTTGATGATTTTCCTCCAGGGTTAGCCTTTAGCAATCAACACATTACACATGTGAAACGATAGTAAACCTATTAAAAAACCAACATATAGGCTTAGTCAATTTGAAGCTAAAATATTAGAATGTCAACTTGCTTATTTTCTCAATAAGGGTTTTATTCAAAGTAGTTCTTTTCTATCCAATGCTTTTGGTGAGGAAGAAGGATATCTCTTTTAACATGTGTATAAAGTATTGTGGTTTGCATAGGTTGCAATAAACAATAAATATCATATGCTCACAATTGATGAGCTTTTTGACCAACTCCAAGGGGCTCGATGATTCATAAAGATTGCTTTAAGGTTTGGATAACATCAATGACAAAATGACTCAAGTGATATTCCTAATGTAGATTTTTGTGCACAATTTGGTCATTTTGCATTCCTTGTACTTCCTTTTAGATTAACAAATGCTTTTGCTTAGTTTATGACACTTATGGGCATGATCCTATGGCCTTATTTATGTAAGTTTGTCGGTTTTTTTTTTGGATGACATCTTCATTTAAAATTCCAAAGAGGAATATTTAAAGCATCTAAAAAATAATCTTTGATTTGCTTAGACAAAATGCATTATGTGCCAAAAACAATGTGCTTTCATGCAAACAAAGCGCAGTACTTTGGCCATGTTATTTCCTTTGATGGTCTTAACATCAAAACTAGTAAGGTAGATCTTATTTTGAAGTAGCATTCTCCCCAAAATATGGAAGAGCTTCAAATTTGTTTGGGTACGATTGGCTATTATTGCAGGTTTGTTAAGAATTATGCAAGATAGTTATGCTTATGAATGACCAATTGAAGGGTTAGGGTCACCAATTTATGAGCAAGATGAGTGGCACAATAAATTTGATAAGCTTAAGCTATTGTTCCTTTATTGAACATCATTAAGCTAGAGAAAGTTTTTTTTTTGGTGATTGTTGCCAATAATAATGTTGTTGGTATAGTTTTGGTGATTGATGCCAATAATAATGTTGCTGGTGTAGTTGTACTTAAAGAGGGTAGAGTGATGTCAAGAAAATTGTGGTCTAGCTAGGAAGGTGCAAAACATGTAGTTGTGAGAGTTCGTGGGGTGAAAGTCACAAACACTTTTTCCAAAAATCACTTATGTTGTTCATAAGCCCTCTTTGTCACAAGATGGTTCAAAATCTTAGAGCATTCATAGTAGGGAAATCACAAACTCTCTACGTTCTAAATATGCTTGGAATGTGCCATGTAACTGCGACTTGGTTCATGATAAAAAGATCACAAGTTCACAGCCAGATTTACTAAAAAGAGCAATGGAAAGAACTTAAAGTTTAGCCATGAAATCTCAAGACATACACAAGCATAAAAACCATTCAAAAACCCAACCTTTTCCATGGTATTTTGTAGCCTCACCTCCAATTGCACAATACATTATAACATCAATCTATTGATAGGAAAACTCAAGGTTCCTCCTTCAAGTTGACCACATTATGATTTTATAGAGATTAAGAGCTCTCATATTCAAACCCTTACACAATTTTGAAGGAGTAGCATGCTAATTCACACCCTCACAAGCTCATATGGAAGAAGAAAGAGAGGTGAGACTGCAATACACACTCATAGAGAAACCATGAAGTGAATATACACAAGGGGAAACTTTTGACTCTAAAAATAGACTTTTGCCCCGATAGGATAAAATTCACTTCCTTCAACCTTGAAAAAATATTCTCACAATCTTCAATATGATCTAAAAAAAATTTAGGACACCCCCTTAAATCTATAGCTTTGGGTGTCTACTTGAATTGGTGGACTTACTACCTATGTTCCGGACACGGGTGGCAAAGTGGTAACTACCACCTAATTCCTAGTAAAAAAGGGGGCTCTTTGGTGGCTCTATTTTGAAAAAATAATTTAATTATTGCCCCATTTAATGACAAGGGACACATTCTCAATAGCCTGTTGTGGCCTCTCTCTCTCTCTCTCTCTCTCTCTCTCTCTCTCTCTCTCTCTCTCTCTCTCTCTCTCCCCCCCCTTTTTTTAAATGCATGAGCATTACAAATTTTCCTGTCATGGTTTATTGATGAATTTGTTTAACTCCAACTATCCAAAGTATAAGTTGTTACCATATATGTGGTAGTGATGTGTGCCAATATGACACTTTTTCCCTCACTAGGAGGTTTTTCCCCTGTGCATTATATATACGCCCATCACTCTAGTGAAAACTTAACTTACTATTTGTACAATCAACAAAACACTCCCTATTGTGTGACTTGATCTTCTTCATCTTCTCTAATTTGTGTGCACATCCTTGCAACCCTAATTCCAACAATTGGTATCAGAGAAGGTTGCTTCCTCATGGGCATAATTGTCAACATTGCCAAAATTCACCTGCTCACTTTCTTCAATTGTTGAGCTTTGCTGAGTGTCAGTAGGTCAAATAATATTTTGGGAGCACTCATATAGCTGAGTGTGCTTAGAATTCTGATTCAGGCTGATTTTGGCATCCGTTTCCACTACATGTAGTATTGTGCATGCAATTTCATTCTTTTATGCAGGATTTATGTTAGTGCAAATTTTTGCATAACACGCCCCTTACAGTTATCTTTGGGTTGTGATACGCAACATGTGTTAGTACTACTTCATTTTTCCTCTTTTGAAGTATTTTTCAAATCAGGTTCAATCATTCATGCACCATGGCTTACAACAACACATGTTTTCAAGATGTTTCTTGTTAGAGGAAAAATTGGATGGGGATAACTACCCAATGTGGTCTTCCATGATGACACATGTTCTTGTATCAAAGGGCATGTATATTGTTGTGCAAGGCCAATATTGATGTAGGTCCACTTTCTGTGGATACAAGCTCTATTGAGGATGTTCAGGTTCTAGCAGATCTATTGCTGCTAGATTTGTTTTGCCTATGAATTAGCAATCTCATTGGGATGTAAGAGATGTGCAGGATCATGCATTAATTGCATTATGTGTAAAGCACAATATTATTCCTAACATTTGCTCAACAAAATTATCAAAATGGGCTTGGGATACTCCAATTGGTCTTTATGAAAGTTGCAAAGAGCTGGAGTCAAAAATTATGCAAGAGGAAGATGACATGGAAAATTTTGTTGCTGGTATCAAGGATATCAATGAGCAACTCATTTTTGTAAGTAAAATTATTTCAAAGAGCACTTGTGAAGACTGTTAATGCATTGCTAGACTCTTAGCAAACTTTTGCTAGTATTTGGAGACTTATGACCAAAGGAAACCCTCAAGTTTGATGCATTATGCACATTTTTGTTAAAAGAGTCACTTTCAAGAAAGAATAGAGCAAAACATCGTCTATTGTTGCTCAAAGAGGAGGTGGTAATAGCAGTGTAGCCACGTCTCGTGGCTCTTTTATGAGTACCAAATCACCTATGTCTAGTGCTTCTATTGGAAGAAACTCGCTTGGGAATTTTGGAAAAAAAGGAAAGAAGAAGATGCATTGCCATTATTGCAAGGCTAATGATCACTTGATAAAGCAATGTCCTAAGTTGAAGGCAAAATAAGCCAAGAAGGAAGATGCTAGATCTACTACCAATGTAGCTATTTTAAATAGAGATTGTGATGTTGATGTAGATGTAGAGTGAGCATTTAGTTCAGAGTGTACTTATGACCCTTTTTTCCATGGTGCAAGTATGTCAATTAACTATAGAGTAACATGTTTGGTACTTTGATAGTCGTGCTACAAAGCACATTACTTTGTATCATGGTTTGTTTGCCTCTCTCAAGGCTGTCCCTCATGGGAATACGATCAGTTGTCCCAATAGTGCCTCTTATCCTGTTTAGGGATTTGGCAATATTGTGCTAACTCTTGTGTAAATGGATGTTCTTTCACACTTTTTGACCAAGTGAAAGGTTCCCAACCTACCGAAACCACGGTCAAGATGGGGTCCTTTATAGGTCTCTAGGTCCATTAAAAGTTAAGAGTCTCTAAGTAAGAAGGATCCAGGGAATAGACCTTTACCATTGGTAATGGCTTGGGACTATAGCCCTAGAGATGGACCTAGTCCTGTCTCGCAACAAAAATGGGACAAAAATCCTAAAGCTCAAAAACGTTTTTTTGGCCCTATAAATTTCGCAATTGGGCTAAGATATCCTAGAACTTGGCAAAAGTAATAATAAACGTATGGATGGGGAATGACTATCATTAGCAAAAATATGCTTGTGCCTCTGGTAAAGATCTTCGAGAAAGTGGTAATGACCGGAAATTTTGAAATACAATTTGTATGTAAAAAATATGATGTCCAACTTAAAACATCCACCTAGAAAAATGACCTTAAAGACATGTATCTTTGTATGCAGGAAATCACTTTTGATGAAGGTAAGTATATAGTGGTGACTTCACAATTGCAAAGTACTTTTTGATGCTTTTGGATAAATACATAATTTTGAACACAAATGTTTTACTTTGAAGTTCGTTCAAATTTAAAGAGCCTTAATCCTCAAGTGGGGGTCTCTGAAGAGATGGTAGTAGACTGGACTTTTGAAAATTGATCCAATTTACAAAGGATATGCTGTCCAATTTTTTCTAGAATTAAAAGATATAAATAGTAGCATATATAAATGGCTCAAACATGATATTAGATCTTGGTTATGGTGGTAGTTTGTGTTGTAATTTTTGAAACCAATAACAAGGGGAGGGAGTCGTTGACACCTGTCTTCCCAAGTAATGCTAGTTCTGAAAGGCTTGTGTTTCTTGGATGGTGGCTTGTAAGAGATTCTTTCCTTGGGATTACAACAAAAACTGCAGCGGTAACGGAAGATCGTCCAATGTACCAACAAATGTACCAGTTGGATCCTTCTATATGTAGATGTAGTTGAAGCTCATCCCAAAGGATGGGCACATACGATACAAATAATATATTGTAGTGATCAAAGATCAAATTTTTGATCTAAATGATTGTATTATCCATTAGATACAGAATTTTGTATCGTGTATATGAAATGATTTATGATATCTTTTTTTACAATATTGTTATTCAATATATTATCTAACTCAATTGTCTAAGTATGGTTCAATTATGAGGGGATTTTTCATACTTAAACACACACACACAATTTCCCTACTAGTCTTTGGTCGGACTAGTGCCATACTTAGCAATTGGGATTAGATAATATATCAGATAATAATATAGCTAGTCCAATTTATCCTGACTTCAATCAAACGGTTTATGTCAGGATATGGGTATTTATACCCTAAGAATTGGATTGCCTGCTCTTTAATACAAGTTACATTATTATTAGCTTGATCCACCCAATCCAAAGGGATGGTTCAGGGCTCTCAGCTCCTAAATTGGTCAAGTGCCTACATGTTTAAATATAATCCATATACTGTAAGCATTGATCACCCTCATGTGTGGATTTTCAAGTTATCTTGCAGGATCGGAGTATTGTACAGTAACCAACGTCACGAAATATTCCACAAATTTGGAGTTACATCATCGAAATCATGAGACATCAGGTATGTAGATTTCATAATACCTTACTCTCCTCCTTGGAGGACCCCTTTATCATACAACAATTGGGTGTACTTACATCTAGGTTCTGTTCAAACACATTACAAATGAGTAATCTCGCATCTAAATCTGGTTAACACCATACAAAAGATTGAGCTATAAAGCATGGAAATTTTTAGGAAGCAATTACTACAATTGGTGGGGGATTGGTCCACTTGGTGGACCATCCTCCACCAAGTGGATCTCTCCTCTAGGATGGGGGAGGGCCCCACACACACACACACACACACTTATATAGCTGGCAAGTCCTTGGTCACAGACTCACCTTGCATATCCCCGTGGAACCTATTTTATGAACATAGTTGTGTGGTAGACAACATGCCGCATAATTTTCAACATCTAGCTATGTCCTTCTGGGATTTGAAGTGCACTTGGATTCTTTATACTTTCCTAATCCATGTACTTGCTTACCAAACCCGCTTGGATTTACCTCACTTTGCGTGTTTTGGTGCATGCATTATACACCTTAAAAAATAGTACCATTTTCTTGGGTAGTTCTCTTACTGCTTATATCTCGCCAGCACAGCTCTGGGCACTTTACTTGCCTTGCATAGTATAAAACACACACACACACACATACTATCTTTCGTACATGATTTTGGATTGATACCTAATTTTGGACTCCAATTTATGGCTTACCAAAGTTGGTGGCTGTGATAAATAAAGACTTTATTTTAAGAGGACGTGTGTACCTCCTATGGTGCATGGTAAGCTGAACCTAGGACTCCTTGCCATGGTTGGCATACATGCTTTAAATGGATTTTCAGTGGTCCTCTTCACACCTAATCTCATGTGGGTGGTGTAGGAGCTTTTAAAGCCGGTAGAACACATGCATGAACATTCCCTTGTCTATTGTTGTTTTGCATCGGATGGGTATTTCTCCCTTTCTTTGGCGCTTGCTCGCAAAAGCCTCCCCTCTACTCACATGCACTAAAGTCGATTTTCTTTATCTGTTCTTATTCGAAGTCGATTTTCTGGGTCTACCCTCTTCATACACACACGCATATATGCGGTTTTGCAAGGCTCCAGTGGCATGGAGGCATTTTCTTGATCTCTTGCTTACCTAACCTCAGAACCTTTAGAGACTTTCCTCTCTGCTCGCCCTAACCGGCTCAAGGCTGGTACACAATATCGTTCAACACACACACACACACACACACACACAAGTGGTGACTCTTTATGCTACATGAATACTATGCTAGAAGAAAATGCATCAACCATACACACACATATGGGTCTCGTTAGCCTGAATGGCTGGGCATGCTCACAATCGGTCTGATTTCCAGAAGTCTCACACACACACACACACACACGTACACACACACACACACTCACACATACACACCCAGGTAGTGGCTTGTTGCTCTACATAATTCTATACTAAGCCCGATGGGACCACATAAACAGTACACACACATACACATACACACATGTGGTTTTCTCGCTACACCGCGTAAAAAAACTATACCTAATGTCTGCAAGCTACATCCAACTAATTGCAGGCTTGACCATATTGGATTAAAATACGGGGTGGCTGAGGGCTTAACCGATAGTGTCCCTAGTCGAACCTTTCAACACATGATACTACCCTAGCACATGGACCAATAGGGGTTTTTTTTTTTTTAAGGGGGACGAGTCCTTTAAAGACCTGGCTCTCACTTGTTGGGTAATTCACTGTGAGACTACCCACTGGTAGCGTGGCTTGCTCTTCACCGAGCCCTGCATTTCTGCGCATGCGTAAATTGCACCATACAAGGCGATGCCTCCACGGATATTTGATGGGGACTTGTGCCTGCCTATGCCACACCATCTAATTGAGCCTATGGATTCTACAGGAGGCTTTACTGTGTGCGCTCAACATGACTAGACGTGCCCAGGCCTCGGGGAAATAACGCCTTGAATGCCTCTCAGTACTCCTACAAGTCCTGCTATGTATAAAGGTGAGAGCCCCTTTGTGCTTCTCACTTAGATCGGTTGCGCTACTGTCTATTTTTCTACATTGAGGGATTAAGTGAGGTGAAGGGAGAGATTCTTTCATTTGTAATCATGCCTAAGAAGACAACACCGACTGCTGGGAATGAACTCGAGGCTACGCAGGTTAGCATGCTTCTTGAAGGCTGTGGCTTGAAAACTTGGATTACTTGTCTGTTCGTTGAAGCAACATAATGTAATAATTGTTGTCATACATTTAACTCCTCTTAATTCTGGCTCGGCAATAGCTGCGGGACTCTAGTTAAATGTTTCCTTTTTAGCCATAACCATTGGGCTACTTACTATACATCCTGGCCCTTATGACTCAGGCTTGCTAACTTGTTCATTATGGAACTACATCTGTTATTGGTTGATAGCCCGTATAAACAGTGATTATGTGTTTGGTTCACCTTACTCAGCTCTGGTTCACCGTACTTGGTCTACCGTTGGTTGGATTTAGGTGGGGATTGGTCTATTGCATCTTTAAAGCCTTGATGATATTGGGAATATTTTGAAAAATGTCATAAGGAAAGATCACCTAGTAGTTGACCCTGCTAAGCTTTGTATAGGGCTCAGTATATGCGGGCCAGTAGTTGAGTTGTTAGCTGGCTGTGAATATAAGACACTTATGGGTTGCTGTATTGTTGCTCCTTCCTCTGACTATATAGTAAAGACACAATTTTTAATTTAGTCCTATAAGACTCCCTGATTACGTAAAAGAATTTGAAAAGTTTGGGGCCCATGTTTGTACTATGGACCTTAACTTTATTAGCAATCCAAGTATCAGAAGCCTGTTGGCTAAAGGTCTTAATCATATACCTTGTGAACCTCTTAACCCACACTTGGCTATGGCCTCATTATTAAACTGCCTGGCAGATCTTACTACAACACTCCAACTGGAGTCAGAAGTCCTACAGGACTTAGCTCAATATGTCAAAATCAATTTTCTAAAGAAAATTAGTTCTCTTCCCATAAAATGGCTTAGCAATGACACTAGTTGGTTAACACCTGCTCTTACGATCAATTGTCAAGAAGTGGCCAGCAAGTGGTTCATTGTCGGCTTAGACAAAGCTGCAAACAATGCTAGTATCATGTGTAAAAAACTTGCTTGGGATGCAGCCAAAGAACGACTTAGTGGAAATGAATTTTACTCATCTAACCTTACTCCTTTTGTGCTTACAAATAATATCCTAATTGAACTACAAGCATTAGGATATGGTAACACTTGCAGGAAACTACCTATTTTATTTCCTACATATAAGAGCCATAAGCATAAGTTTCGATGGATCTCAGATGCATCCAAATGTATATATACTGATATCACACAGAACATTACAGTATGCCTTAATCTTATTTTACTCGAATTTGAAGCGCTTTGTGAAAGAAAGAAGACACTATGCAAGAACTTCTTTGGCCTTGACATCTGCCCGTTCTGGATTATAAAAAATGTTGTAGATGTATTATTAAATCTACCGAATAAGATATATAGCATCTTTACAGCTGACATTTCTCAATGTTATGAGAATATACCTTTATCAGGAGACTTTGGCCTGATTAACACTCTTGAAAAGATAATTGAGCTGACCTTCAACTCCAAAAATAAGCAAGGATACCATATGATTTCCCTTGTAAAGAAACCAAAATGGGTAAAGACTACTGCGCTTAAAACGCCACTTCATTTTGATCGATATAAGCTATTTCAACATATTATCTGGGTTCTCAATAATTTTTTCGTACGTATTGGAAACTCATGTTTTAGACAGGTACTTGGCATCCCTATGGGTTTCTCCTGCTCACCGGTTATGTGTAATTTGTACTTAGGCTACTTTGAATACTCTTGGATATTAAAACAATTGGCATGTCATCATACGGCTATGATGCTACCTAGCTTTATGTATACTTTTCGGTTTATGGATGATATCTTTAGTATTAATAACCATGCCAACATTGACTCCTTCCAAAACATTTATCCCTCAGTACTCTCAGTGGTTCCCACTGCTGCTCATAACATTGATATCAATTCAAAATCATTTTCAATAAGTACAAATTATCTCAATATTGGGATAACTCTTGTCTCACCATTCTCTGGGATTTTGTAACAAGATTCAGTTGGAAGCGTGATAAGCTGGAGATCCTACCCTCTGAGTTTGTGAAAAGGAAAAGTAATCGACCACATAAAACTGCGATTAACTCTTCCCTTGGCATGCTGCATTTAATCATGTACTCTTCAACTAATACATATGTAGATTTCAAAGAAATCACAAAATTGCTTAGAAAATTTCAAGGAAATGGTTTTCAGAAAACTGAGCTGCTGAGCTTATTGTCTAGGACGATTGAAGAAAAAGATTGGCCTGGATGTAAAGTAAATAAAAGTTTGCTCATCTCTATGATGAGGTAGTAGGCCCATACTCTATGGGCCTGCTACCTCTTAGAGTATGGTGCCTGGGATTGGGAGGGCACCCACACACACACACACACACAAGTGGTGACTCTTTACGCTACATGAATACTATGCTAGAAGAAACTGCATCAACCATACACACACATATGGGTCTCGTTAGCTTGAATGGCTGGGCATGCTCACAATCGGTCTGATTTCCAAAAGTCACACACACACACACACGTGCACACACACACACACACACACTCACACATACACACCCCGGTAGTGGCTTGTTGCTCTACATAATTCTATACTAAGCCCGATGGGACCAATTAAACAGTACACACACATACACATACACATACACACATGTGGTTTGCTCACTACACCGCGTAAAAAAACTATACCTAATGTCTGCAAGCTACATCCAACTAATTGCAGGCTTGACCATATTGGATTAAAATATGGGGTGGCTGAGGGCTTAACCGATAGTGTCCCTAGTCGAACCTTTCAACACATGATACTACCCTAGCACATGGACCAATAGGGGTTTTTTTTTTGTAAAGGGGGACGAGTCCTTTAAAGACCTGGCTCTCACTTGTTGGGTAATTCACTGTGAGACTACCCACTGGTAGCGTGGCTTGCTCTTCACCGAGCCCTGCATTTCTGCGCATGCGTAAATTGCACCATACAAGGCGATGCCTCCACGGATATTTGATGGGGACTTGTGCCTGCCTATGCCACACCATCTAATTGAGCCTACGGATTCTACAGGAGGCTTTACTGTGTGCGCTCAACATGACTAGACGTGCCCAGGCCTCGGGGAAATAACGCCTTGAATGCCTCTCAGTACTCCTACAAGTCCTGCTATGTATAAAGGTGAGAGCCCCTTTGTGCTTCTCACTTAGATCGATTGCGCTACTGTCTATTTTTCTACATTGAGGGATTAAGTGAGGTTAAGGGAGAGATTCTTTCATTTGTAATCATGCCTAAGAAGACAACACCGACTGTTGGGAATGAACTCGAGGCTACGCAGGTTAGCATGCTTCTTGAAGGCTGTGGCTTGAAAACTTGGATTACTTGTCTGTTCGTTGAAGCAACATAATGTAATAATTGTTGTCATACATTTAACTCCTCTTGATTCTGGCTCGGCAATAGCTGCGGGACTCTAGTTAAATGTTTCCTTTTTAGCCATAACCATTGGGCTACTTACTATACATCCTGGCCCTTATGACTCAGGCTTGCTAACTTGTTCATTATGGAACTACATCTGTTATTGGTTGATAGCCCGTATAAACAGTGATTATGTGTTTGGTTCACCTTACTCAGCTCTGGTTCACCGTACTTGGTCTACCGTTGGTTGGATTGAGGTGGGGATTGGTCTATTGCATCTTTAAAGCCTTGATGATATTGGGAATATTTTGAAAAATGTCATAAGGAAAGATCACCTAGTAGTTGACCCTGCTAAGCTTTGTATAGGGCTCAGTATATGCGGGCCAGTAGTTGAGTTGTTAGCTGGCTATGAATATAAGACACTTATGGGTTGCTGTATTGTTGCTCCTTCCTCTGACTATATAGTAAAGACACAATTTTTAATTTAGTCCTATAAAATGGGCTTGCTGTTGTGTCCAGGCTGATGTACATACTACTGGCTTTTGCATGGCATGACTAATCTAGAGTAGCACTGGGACTAAGATAGAGTGAGCTAGATGGATGTCCATCCGTAAAATAGCATTACATTAAACTGTGGAAATACATCAGGTTGTTAACATAGAATAAATTAACTGCTGGCTGAGTGTGCTTGACTATACTGACATTGGTACTTCTTCAGGGCGTTTTGTTACATTGCCAAACTAAGGGAATCATGAAACTATGACTAACTAGTTGGTTTAACATGGATCATCAGAACGTATATGGTACTGGTAAGGTGCATCCTAACTGCATATGGGTCACAAATTCGTTTGGCTGATTATGGATACTGTATATGGCGGTGAATCTTCATCAGTAAGTAACACTAAGGTTTCATAAACTGGTCATTGTCTGAGCTTACTATAATGGTGTTTAAATATACCTACCCTATGGGTGTTTTAAGAGGGCTCTGGCATATGAACATGGATTGAGAGATGGAAGGTATGGTATGTCTGGAATAACTCTGGCTGAGAAGGCTACTGCTGCTGGGAAGTCCGGCCTGAATTCTACTTTTTGTAAAAAAAACCTATGGCTTGCAATATGTAACTTGTGTACAAACTAGACTAAATAAAGGTTTTTTTTAAAAAGATCATAATCGGGTTTTTACAGCAAAGTATGGCCCTAGGATGGGCCTCTCTGTTCTGCATAATATTCACAAACATTGTTTCTGGATTTAGTTGTTTAATTTTATCACCATCAGCAGGTACCACTCGGCTGATCAATGATTGATCTACTTTGAGCTCACAGTAAACGAACCATTGGTTTGTATACCCCCTGTTTCTATACACTAAGTTTTGGCCTATGACCATATGATAGTTTCTTTTAAACTTATGCATCTGTAGAGGTAGGTATAACATTTTGTGTAGTAAGAGGTGTAGTCCCTCATACTATGGCTATGTCAACTCGTGCTAAAGATCATGTATCACTGATAGCTTCTTCTTGGGAATAGATTTATGGGATTCAGGAGGATGTTTTGGAAAAGAATTTGATTTAATTTCAAAGACAAGGTTATGCTACAAATCCTCATGTTGAGGGTCTCCTTGAGAGATGCTGGTTTTTTTTGAAAAATAATCCGTTCTTCAAAGAAAACTCTGGCAAGATTTTTTTACATACTCGTCGTTATGGTTGGGAAATATGAGGATAAGCTATATACTATATCGTATACACTAAATTACACTCGACTTTTCATTAGACATAGCTCAGTAAAAACATTGGGTGTTATGCACGAATTGGGTGATTGTAAAACACCACCACTTGGCCACCAGCACTCTATGCATGTTTGAAAAGCTTGCATTGTTTGTAGGTAACCTGACTTGTTAATGATACTTTGACGTGGGGAGATTTCATAAATATTTGGATTAGGCACTTCACTGGCCTCCCCTAGGATGTCATGACCTATGGCGAAAACTATGGCCTATATACTTAGACCCTTTTGCTCTTCACTATTAGGTGTAGTAGTAATTTAAGTTGTCAGTAGATTGACATGGATAACAACTGACTAGACCTGATGATACCTGTCTATACGCAGCCAGATCTAACCAAATGTTGCTCTGTTTGTATGGATGCAGGTAAGGGTCTATCTTGTTTGCTGTTGCTTTGTTTACTGCTATCCGGCTCAGATGGGTGATTGTATCATCCCCCCATTTACGATGTTCCAAGCTTGATGGATTTTGTATACTGTAATAATGCAAAATGTCTGTAATAACAAGGGATGTTTTGTATTATCTTTTGTGAGAATCAGGAGTCTAGAGTCTATTGAATATGTAAGTATTCAGTTGTGGTTATTGTAGCCCTAGAATAAATGAAACACACACACACACACACACACACACACTTTCTTAGAGAGGACCTATTGAGATGGTTTACAAATACAATCGTAATCTTGGTTGCTCAGTTGATGATCACTCTTGATGTTCGGAATTTGCTGTCTTCATCCAATTATCTCGAAACCTCCAAGCAAACATTCGATGACAACACCTTGGCTCGAGATCAACTATCATTGGAGTCGTATCAACATACAGGTAGGTTCTTGTGCACCTACTCAGAATCTGTTTTTTTTGTTTTTTGAGAGTTATCTTTATTATAATGGTTGTGGAACATACTTGGATTTTATGAGGACACTGTAGATTTGTTCATTGGCTCATTGGTTTTTTTTGGATTGTATGTACTATACATGCTTGTCTCCGATACAAATAATCTCTATGATGGTTACTTATTGAGTATTCAATGGTTATTTTTTACTGTTCTTCATAGTGACATGCTTCACGTCCACAGTCGACAGTAAAGTTTATGTATCGGATTATGTTTGGTGGTTGGGCACTAAGAGTTGCAATACAAAAATTGGATGATCTGATTGGTCTAAATTACCCTTTAGACTTGGAATTAATCAATCTTAAGCATTGGCTATTATTTATGTATATTTCTTATCACAGAGATATTTGCTTGCTCTTGGAACTTGGCAAAAGTAATAATAGCTGCACCTACTTAGTACACTTTTTTGATATTGTAATGGCTTAGTCTTTTGATTGTTTTTCGAGGTTTTTGACATACTCTAAACTTTGTACATAAGCCTTAACATTTTCTTCGAGGTTTTTTTTGGTTGCAGCTGTGCTTGAGTACATGCCTTGAATAAACTCAATGAAATAGACAGGTTTAGACATATATACAGGTTATTATGTTCCGTATACTCAGTACATGTGTATTTGAATGAGCATCCCTCAAAAATGTGTATTCTACAAGTAGGTGCCACGCACCTAGTCAGTATTTGGAGTTGTGCACACTTTGTCTCAACACTTTGTTGATGCTGTCTGAAGCAAATTACCCATGCTGCTCACATTTTGACTTGCAAGAAAAAGTCTTATCATTTGACCTGAATGCAACAAGGTTGGATTAAACTAAAATAAAAGACACTCTTTGTCTTAGGAAATGATTGTCACTATCGGTTGCATACAACCTCATGTGAGGGTCTCGTGGGAGATGGCATCGATTGGTCTTTTTTGAAATGACTGAGCATAAACAAAGGAAATGCTGCCGAAATTTTTGCATATATAATTCCGATTCGCCATACCCTGGTGCTTTGCTTGCATATAATATGAGATGGTTTATTTGGGATTGTTTCTCGAAAAACGTCCACTAAACACTGAAGTCCTAATCTTATACTAGAGATTTGCCTTGCGGTAGTATCCTTTTGCATAGTCAGCGTCTTGAGTTGATAATGGACACTTTACTAGTGCTGATATATTGTTGCATACCTGTGACTGAGCGATTTTCACATGATCACAATTGCACCTACTCAGTATATTTTGGGTTTTTGATAAGTAACAAGTTCTCAGAAGGTATGTCGGAAAGAAAAACATTTGAAACCTGCAAGTAGTGGTATCCATTTCCGAGTTTTGTACTTAACATCGTTTGAAGTTTCTGGATTTTCTATTCACTGATGAGAGTTTACCTGAGTTGATGGACCGTAGTTGGGGATCCATTGGCCGTGATATCTACGTGGATTGCTAACTACATTAGTCATTTCGTTACTGGAAGTCGACACTAAAGTATATGTATCGGATTATGTTTGGGGTTTGGAACTCAGAGTTGCAATATGGAAATGGGGTGATCTGATTGGTCTAAATTACCCTTTAGACTTGGAGTTAATCAAGTTTAGGCATTGGTTTTTTGATCACAGATATATTTTCTTGCTCCCGGAACTTGGCAAAAGTAATAATAAATGTATGGATGGGGAATGACTATCATTAGCAAAAATATGCTTGTGCCTCTGGTAAAGATCTTCGAGGAAGTGGTAATGACCAGAAATTTTGAAATACAATTTGTATGTAAAAAATATGATGTCCAACTTAAAACATCCACCTAGAAAAATGACCTTAAAGACATGTATCTTTGTATGCAGGAAATCACTTCTGATGAAGGTAAGTATATAGTGGTGACTTCACAATTGCAAAGTACTTTTTGATGCTTTTGGATAAATACATAATTTTGAACACAAATGTTTTACTTTGAAGTTCGTTCAAATTTAAAGAGCCTTAATCCTCAAGTGGGGGTCTCTGAAGAGATGGTAGTAGACTGGACTTTTGAAAATTGATCCAATTTACAAAGGATATGCTATCCAATTTTTTCTAGAATTAAAAGATATAAACAGTAGCATATATAAATGGCTCAAACATGATACTAGATCTTGGTTATGGTGGTAGTTTGTGTTGTAATTTTTGACACCAATAACAAGGGGAGGGAGTCGTTGACACCTGTCTTCCCAAGTAATGCTAGTTCTGACAGGCTTGTGTTTCTTGGATGGTGGCAGGTAAGAGATTCTTTCCTTGGGATTACAACAAAAACTGCAGCAGTAACGGAAGATCGTCCAATGTACCAACAAATTTACCAGTTGGATCCTTCTACATGTAGATGTAGTGGAAGCTCATCCCAAAGGATGGGCACATATGATACAGATAATATATTGTAGTGATCAAAGATCAAATTTTTTATCTAAATGATTGTATTATCCATTAGATTTAGAATTTTGTATCGTGTATATGAAATGATTTATGATATCTTGTTTTAAAATATTGTTATTCAATATATTATCTAACTCAATTGTCTAAGTATGGTTCAATTATGAGGGGATTTTTCATACTTAAACACACACACACACACACACACTTGTATACTGTTCATATGAAGAAAAACTCTCAAAAAAGAAAAAAGAAAAACAGCCCCCTTCCCCCCCCCCCCCCCCCCCCCCTTCTTGTTTAGGCTCCTGCTGCCTTGGACCACACTAGGTCTAAAAAGCTTTTATTGAATGTTTATTTTGACCACTACCGGGGGCCAAGACCTTTACTAAGTAATGATGCTCTGTCGAGCGTGATCAAAGGCTACTGCCCTCAGGGAGTAGCGAAGGTGGCCCTCATCCTCCTCCTAGTCTGTCGATCTCTATTGAAAGCTATAGGCGTGATACTCGATGCTGTATCTCTTACTCATGGTGGAGCTTGGCCTTCCTCTCTTGAGACCGTGACACTACACAAGGGCAAGACTTGCCTCCTCCTTCTATAAAAACAGGTGAGGGCGCATCTCTGCCCCTCACTTAGCTATATTGGGTGTGTTGAGTCATTTTGTGAAACATTTCCTGTCTGCTTGCCACTACCAAGGAGAATGGAGCTCTCCTCGGAGGTGACTCAAGTGTTCAATCCCTCCTCTGCTGAGTTTACTGTTTTTCTGCACCATTTTTTACACATATTAAAGGTGTCTTCCTACCTTTTGCTTGGTAAAAACAGGCATACTGTGTAGGCTCATTTTTTGTTATGGGCTTCTTACAAAAACTGTGCAGATTAGCACTTTCTGTTGATATTATTAAAGGGCTGGATATAGTGAAAATAAGGATTGGGGCATCCTTGCCATATGCATAAGAAAATGCTCCTGACCTAGAACTTGTTGGGCCGTCTTTGTGGCATACTGTAGGCTATGTCGAATACTACAGGTTCATATACTTTCAAAACTTGACTGGTTTTTTGTTTGCTAAAAGCCTAGCCATTATGGGTGGTCGTGGGCCTCTTGTGCATAAAAAATGATCATGGTCTGCATAATGAGGTGGCCTCAGGGCGCAATACTTCACCTCCACATAAGACTGTGTATGCATGAATGACAATAGGTGTTGGTGAGTATGAAGGGTGGATTGATGGCCGTTCAGGCTTCTGTTGGGTGAGAAGCAAAAGGCGGGCTGTTACTGTATAACCGACTGTGTAAATGGTTGCTACAAGGGATTATGGCCAATGGGCCACTTGGCGAAAACCAGCAGGTTGCTATCGCTGTGATTACGTTTTTTCTATCTGACAGTTCTCGAAATCAGTGGGCTCTTTCTTTCTTTCTTCCATGATTAACTGGTTGCTTAGCATATTTTGGAACTCATATGCCGGACACTGCATATGGGAATAACCTGACATCTTTTCCGAAGGTAAGTATAGTAGCTCATTCTTCTGAAATTTTTGAAATAAGGCATGTTTGGTATGACCAGACACTACTGTTCGAGATAATCGATATTGACTCTTTGGATAAAGAAGGCAAGTGGATATTTTGGCTTGGGTATAGCTTCCACGCTTTTTGGCAAGAAAATGATAAAGTTTTTTTTTATTTACTACTCTCCTAAACTAGTTACATTTTTTCTTATTAGTTGGTGTTTAAAAAAAAGAAGGTAATCACCACCAGCATCTATAACCTCTGGTTAAACAAAAAATATCGGATCTTGCATCTTTTTGTACCTTTGATACCATGGGCTCTACTGATTGAATAAGGTAAGTATATACTTGCTTCTTTATACATAGTCACTAAGCGGTGGCTTTTGGTGTTACCCTTGATGGACTCCACCATAATTTAAAAAGGAATATGAAAAAATGCTAACATACTAAATGAATAAACTAGCTTGTCAAAAGTAATTAAAACCTATAAGATGGACATGGATAACAACTGATATAGTCCATTGATACCTGTAAAACACATCCAAGGCTAACAGAATTGTTGTCTTGTTTGGATGGATGCAGGTAAGGACTCTATCTTATCTTGGATGGCTTTCTTTTCTTTGGCAAGCAACCTTTCTGTAATGAATTACTCACTGAGGAACCAGGAAGTTCTCCTATTTCTAGTTTTACTGAAAGAGGATCTCTTTCATACAATCATTGTACCTAAATAATTCTAATACTGAGTTATTTTGTACATATCAGTTCATTTATTCCTTGGCCACCTGTCTTTTGAATGTAAAAATTCAATTATGTCTTATTAGTTAAGATTTAAATAGCTACACACACACACACACACACACACACACACACACACACACACACAGATAAAGTTCTTGGTGGGCTTATTATCGAGGATGTCATTACTTGGAATGCCTTAATTGCATGGACAGAAAAATCTTGGCTTAGAATTTCAAAAAAACCCCTTCTTTCTTCGCCTTTACATCTCTATTAAACCATCCATTACATGATCACACAAGCAACTGTCACAATAATAACACGTGTTTGGACGCTTAGCCAAAGATACGGTTGGCCAAAATTACACCAACTCCCTGGTGTGGGGTGTGTTGTTAAAATATCCTCTGAGGGGCTGGCCAAAACTGCGATACAAAAAAATCTTATGGTGTGGAAGAAACTGCGCTAGCAAGTATAACCGCTCGGAAAATCCACGCTTCATTAAATGTTTCACATAATAATACCGAGGCCCTAAGCCCATGGCTTCAGTTATTATCGCCAGACGGATATTGTTCTTGAAGTGCTCTGGAACCCAAAGGGTCACCCCGTCACTCTATTTTGATATGTCCACCACTTCGTTTGCGTAACCGATGTCCCTCATTGGGGGAATAAAAGACGCTCATAACGGAGTATAGTGGTTCTCCTAATGGACTCACTCAATTGCTGAAGATGAGCGATGGTTATTTCTAATACCTGATCTTGATTATAAGTCATAGCAGATAAAGTGTATGGCATAGCTTAAGACAAGTAATCAGCTGGCTGTAAACTCTTTAAAATTTACTCAAGATTGTTATTGTGCACCCTGAAGTTTAAAAACCCTCGTCTTTCATAGAACTACATAGCTACCTGAACCTAATGAATATCTGTAGAATAGCCCATGCTACTTGCCTTCTCTTATTGGGTCCAGTATTACATTAACTCACCTCTATGTGCTTGACATATGTTTCTTCTAGAAACTTACCCAAATGGTTATCTTATCGATAATAGTCTCGTTTGATATGTCAGTATTATGAGTAATTTTTTGTCTGTGACCATCCAGAGTTAGAGGCTATACCTCTTTAGAAATTTTAAGTGCCGCGTATCAACTTAGCTAAAGTAGTTTGGAAATTTCAAACTAGCTACTGCTACAAAAATATTGATGCTCATAAAGGATTTTTTTGGTATCCTCTTTTTAAATTGTTCAATGCTTGTCATTATTTTTAGCTTTTAAATACCCTAAAAATGCCTTACACTTGTATTGCGTGTATTCTTAGTAACCCTCTGCAATACTTCTTGCAGCTACCCTCTGCATGCATATAGTGTGTTCATAGGTGCGCGGTTGTAGCGCTTATGACTCGAAACTTGCTATTCTCAACCGGATTGTGTGCTAAAAGAAATCCTAGGAAACAAGGTCTTTAATGGCGACCTCGATTACGGGAATTCTTGGCAAAATTTGGGTCCCTTCTTCTACGGAAGGGCATCATCATCTATAAAACCTTCACTAATTTACATCAGGTGAGTACTTTACTCACTTAGCATCTTGGTTTTGTGATTACAGCTTGTGCGTTCAAAACTTCTAAGCTATTGTGACTTCAACATGGCTTAAAAGTATGGAGAAAAGTTTGGTGGAGTCATCATCCTCTCCAAGTCTACAAGTTATTTATCTGTTTGGCACTCATGTAGCCTTTAAGAATATTGGGCTGGACTGGTTTGGATAAAATGAAGGTGCTTAAATTGAATAAATGGTAATCTTTGTTTGTTTAAACTCTGGATAATTGGACAGATTTTTGATTAAATATGATGCTTTGATTCGGGGAAGTATTTTTTGCTAAATCTCTGAAGAAACTGAGAAAATTCACTATTGCATAAACTCAAGTTACTGAGGTGCTGCCAGGTCTCTAAAATATTAAGAAGATTCATTGTCATATAACTTCTAGTTACTGAGGTGCTGCCAGTTATTGAAAAGATTCGTAGAGGATGTTGAGCATCACATACCCAAATAATGTAGTGTTTTTTATGTTGTTTAAAGCTTGAATACTTTTGCCTTCTTACATCACTTACCCGCTTGATCACCACTTGTAGTTTGTTTATATTGCTGACATATGGTTACTGGATACATCTTGCCTGTTATGGTTTGGGTCACCGGCTTTAAAATAATCTAAGCCTTGCTCCGTTAAAACTTACCCTTATTTGCTCTCATTATATCAACGCATAGGAGGATGAATGCATACTGGCATGATGTTGTGAAGAAGAATATAAAAATGGTATCTCCAACTAGTGTGTAGATGTGTTTAAAGGGCTGATGGTATATTTGGTACCCGCTAGTGTGAGAGATGGTCTTTGAATGAGCTTTTGATGGTCTCTGGCCTTCTTTATTCTAGTTTTGATTGAATGCATTTTTCCTGGGGATTAGACCTTCCCGACTAGTCCTGCTATGGTATTATCAAAACATATTAGACATTTAACATGGGGTAATGGTACTATGGCTACTCTCTGGCGAGTGAGAGGATGAGTTTGGGAAAATACTTTGGCTGATCTCTGGTTTTTTTTACTATATCTTTGGATTTTACTGGTTGGGCCATTTCTAGCTTGATGCTATGACCTGCCCTGCTGTGCAGGTTGTGTTTCAGGGAATGGCACTTGGCCTGCACTTTAAAAACATACTTTCTGATTTGTCCGCTCTTTTTTTCATAATGAGAAGAACAAATCTGCAGTTTCTGTTTAATATTTGGGTAAACATCGGATGGGATTGCTTTTAAGATGTATTCGGCTAGCAAGGATAAAAAAAGTAATTTGTTACTGGCTATATGGAAGATTATGTCGTCTATGACATAGGAAGAGAATTAGCTGTTAATAATGATGGAATTTGAAAGGAATAAATTGGTTCTTAATTCTAGTATTGGTATGGCTTGAAAAAATCCAAATATATGTTTCAAACTCCTCTGGTTGGTCTGCTGGTCCTGTACCTTACCGTGTCGCTCTGATGTGTGTTGGTGTGGCTTTCGCTAATATACTACAAAGGCCTTTTAGGCTTTGTAAATGAAATAAAAATCAAGCTCCTAACATCGTTCATACATAACTAGGCAATCCTTTATCTCTTCAAGAGGTGTTTAAGCCATTTAAGAATTGATATCTAGTGTAGGATTATATGTCTAATGCTAACTTGGGCTTGCTCCTATGGGGTAAAAATCTCCCTGATCTGGTTAAAGAATGAGTTTGGGATAAAAATCAAAAAAACTATAATCTCTTTAAAGCTCTTGAAACAAAGGTTAGGCATCGGAAAATTTTATAAAGTAAATCTGGAACTAACTTGATATATAGTAGCTTTGTGGGAATCTCACTCTCTGGGATAGATTGGCTAAAAACCAAGGACTCTTATTCTGTTTAAAAGAAAAACAAATACATGTAGAGAATTGTTTTGTTTTTCATTGCGACATGGATAACAACTCGGATGCCCAGCATCACCTGCGTACAGTCATGTTAAAAAATTGTTTTCTTGTGGCTATGAGTGCAGATGAGGGCTACCTTCTTTGATAAAAACATTCTGTTCTATGTGGTTGATGACTTATGGCGTATCTCTTACCTTGAAGCAGCATCACCCCAGACTTTGGGATTACTTTCTCCCATGTTATACTTTGTTATCTTCATTACCTTGTACAAAATTTATTCTCAAATGCAAATAAATTATTGTACAAATCCATTGTATTTGCCTAGAATTATTGATCTGTGAACAGGTAGTGTTCGTTTGCGTGTATGTATCTGTTTAGAACTGCTATACACAAAGTAAACGCAAAAGAGTGATTGACTTGTCTTTCTCTCTCATAACTTAGTTCTAGTTATAAACACCTATTACAATATAATTTATTATATTCTAATAGGCAGGGGTGCTATCACATAGTCTCAGTGGTCCCCTTCGACCTGACTGGTGAAAGGTTGCTAGCACGACCATTCCATTCTATACTAGAGATTCTCGTTCTCTCTTTCTAAACAACCTTTTTCCTTGTCATTTCACTATTTTATTAATTTTGTCCACCAGTGTAAGGTCTCTGACCCGATCACAAGAGCACCCTTGTACCACGAAATGAATACAATGGAATAAGTTACTATTTTTAGCAGTTTTCCAGATTTTGTCAGTGCCATGATGTTTAGAATGTTATAAAGCTTCAAAATGTGAATTAAAATCATTTTTGTGAAAAATTTCTGAAAATAGTAAGTTATTGGTCACCCGAACCGTCCAGTCTCGACCGTCTCGAACTTCTGCACCCGTACCCCGAATTTGAAAAAAATGCATTTTCAGACCCCGGGAGGGGCTGCTAAATATGGCAGGTACTCAGACCCGTACGTCTTAGTTAGAGCTTAGTATAGCAATTTACGGCATCAAAATGCGACTCGTATGGCCCGTTTTAGCCTAAAACCAATTTTTTCACAAAATTGTCCGGGAAGCACCGGGGGCCCGAGGCTGTGTGGGAACAGGTCCCAGCCCACTCCAGACCTGCTTTAGCAGCTAGGGGGCGCCCTCTTGCTTTGTGGGAGTCTTGGGGAAGCTGCCAAGCCTGCAACTCAGTGTGAGAGTCAGTTTACTGAGCCAACTGGACACTTGGTGGGTAGGCAACTGGACTTGCCATGCAAGGACTGAGTGCTCATCCAGATGCATTTAGCAACACAAATCGATTTTCAGCCTGTAGGAGCCTATTTAAAGGCCTACACACACACACACACACACACAGATATGCTCACACACACACATTGCATACTCACACACCTACACACTAGGAAGGTGCTGTCGGCACACACACAGCTTTTGAAGGAGGAGCAAGGAGGGAGGTGCTGCCGAATTTCCCATCTCGAGGATTCATTGCATCATAAATTTAAGAGGATTCTCAGCCCCTAATCACGGTAATTATGGTTTAATTACTGCTCTTCTTAATCTCATCATTACCCACTCATAATTCTTGTCTACTATGCCTACTTTTAGCCATAATTCTCTATAGCTGCTCTCTAAGCTATACTTCATTACATAATTATCATTCATTTAGTTAATTTATTCAGCCATTCATCATCCTTAATCAAGGATTAATGCATGATTAGGAAAGATTCTCTCTCTAGGCGGTATAGTCAATAAATTGTCAGCTAGTAATAGTGTAGATTTGTCAGAATTCAATCTTTCACTACTCAATAGAGTTGTAATTAAATTACACTTAATCTTCTCACACATTTAGATGCGATTAAGGCTGAAAATTAATCCGTCATTAGTCCAATAAGAAGAAGGTTTTTCCATCACAAATGCCTGCGGTCACTCTGCACCTTCATATTGCTCTAGGAAAATGAATGAGCTTACTTACTTCATATCTTTCGTGAATCAATTAGAAAAACTCTGAATTTCTTAATCATCTAAGCCAAGTAATTAACCTTAGAGTCATTTCCCATAGGGTGGATACAGAATTACCCTTAAAAAATTGCTAGGGCAAAAAGGGGAAAAATCTAACCTCGTGCATAAGGAGGAGTCTTTAATAAATCTAATCTGTCGATTGGTTTGTCATGTTGCTCTCGGACCTTAGCTCTTTTTTTTCAAGTCTATCATTTAAGTAGTGAGAAAAATGGCCCCGGTTAAGAGAACTCACTTCGGTGGAGCCCACGACCGCGAGGCGGGAACAAGCAATGTCAACGAAAAAGGAAAGGCTCCCATGGACGAGCAAATACCGGCCATCTCACGGGCTATTGACGAAGAAATGGAAGAGGTAGGTCCCAATTTCTATTCAAGTTGTTTAATTAACATTGTATACGATTAGTTAGGAATGAACATATCCCCGAACATGTTGGAGAAATCCGACAGAAACCTTGGCATTGAATGCATAGTACATTTAAGTATAAAGTAGGAAAGAAATGATTGATGGGTATGTTGTTTGCAAGAGGAAAGAATGTTTGCTAGGGAAAATTTAGCTCGACATGTTCATTTTATTTCCAATGTTGAATAAGTCCTGACCTCCCTACTGATCACAGGGGGAAGAGTTCCTCGTTAGGGCTCTTGAATCCACGACTTGCTTTTTATGCGGTGGATATCCATGCCTTGCTTTTTATGCGGTGGATACCCACGACTTGCTTTCTATGCGGTGGGAACCCACGACTTGCTTTCTATGCGGTGGGAGTGTCCATGACGTGCTTTCTATGCGGTGGACATACCTAGTTGTATGGGCAGCTAGGCGACAACATGAGGAGTGAACTCTCGCTGGAGGGGGGATGTTGTACCTCCAGAACATTGGAACTTTTATGAAAAAGTTTGAGTAGAATTTTTACTAGAATTCTGTCTTGGTGTTGTTTGCAATACTGGTTGAAGGGCTGCTTTAACGAACCATGTGATTCGGAATTAAACAAGGAATATCTATGTTGAACAACCTTTGTGGTAGTAATTAGGTCACACGAGGAAGTGTGAGTGTGGGGGTGGAAAGTGGGGGCTTGGCTCGGGTTGCCAATGCCTACGAGATGGGTGGTCCCAATTGGTCGGGAACTCTCTATCCCCATAGTGCTTACTCGATATTGGTATTACTCATTGCCCCTAGAGCGGCGAATCCTCGAGAGTACGTGCCTCTGAAACATGGGGAAAAAGGCACTCGGGGTTTCTCTCCTCTTGGAAGGTGGGTCTTAGGATCGCTAGATAGTTAAGTACGCTTCCCCTGCGAGGTGGAGCTAGATCTCGTTACTAGTAGGCTCGAACTCGACTCACTTTGTGATGAGAGATCGTCCGCTAGTTGAACCCTGAACCATTTTGTTTGCTTCCGCTATAGATCTAGTGGCCACCAGGTTTACCATCAGATCCGTTGTCTGATACGACGGGGTGGGGACCTCACACCTGGTATTAGAGCCTAGGTTAGGCTGGGAAAAATAAAGTCGTATTGTTTGAACATTTAAAAGGAACTGAAAGTGTATAGGTAGTTGATCCGAATTCCTTGCATTGGTGTTGCAGGAAGACCCCGTGCTCGAATATCAGAAGTTCCAAGTGTTTGAGCTTATTTATGAGCAAGCTCGAAGATCCCCTGTTTACCAGTTCAGGCGAGATGTCATGGAGATAATGTTGAAGGCTTATACGCCACAGTCCACTCGCATTGACAAAGGATGGGAACTTGATTGGACATTTCCAGGAGGGGTTTACTACATCAATGCTCGAAAGCTAGGGTGCCTGGCTACCGACTTGAAGAAGATACTTTGGGGAGAAGAGTTGAGAGTGATAGAGATATTCTACTTGGTGCCCACACGATTGGACCAGACTGTTTCGGGCAACTCCAACCAAACCATCAACGACTGGCTCTTGGAGAAGGTCACCAATGTGATTCCAGCAAACCGAGTCAAAACCTTTGGATTACTGAAAGCGGAACTCCGGCCCGATATCTTAGTTTATTATCCCCTCAAGAATGTGTATAAGAACTATTACACGAATGAAGTAGTGCATCATGTCAATACCATTTCCTAGGCGTATGTTATACGCAATCCATAAAGCCATGTAATAAGCGGTCATCAGTCATTCTAAACCTTGAGGAGTTTCGATTGTAATAAAGTTCCATCAATAAAGTGCTTTTTGTCTCTGAATCTCTGTCTCTTGATAAAGTAGAATCTTGAATTTTATTTAAAGTCTCATGTCTATTTTGAAATCCAAGTAATGGTATCAAGAATTTCGTATAACCCATGTAGGTACCGCCTGTTGCTCTGTACTCGGCAGCGCAAGAGAAGAAGCTTCTCCTCAAACAAGCCCAACCTCCGATCTTTAAGGGCGAGGGGGCAAATGTGGAGAGAGATGCGGAAGTATGGATGGAAGCCATGGACAATTACTTTGAAGCTGCGGGAACCCAACCCGTAAATCAGACCATGCTTGCGATGTTCCGCTTGACTGGCGATGCTAAGATATGGTGGAAGCAACATTGCAGAGACCTGGACATTAAAGGATCTTCCCAATCTTGGGAAGACATCAAAGCTGCGATAATGGGACGTTATTTACCACCTGCCTATAGGACCTTGAGAATGAATGAATTCTTTTCACTTCGGCAGCTGAATTCAACTGTCGAAGAATACTATGCAAAGTTTGTCACTCTTCGGAGATATGCTCCTAAGATGACCTTGGAACAACAGGTGGCAAGGTTCTGTCAAGGACTAATCGATCCCTTGAACACTCAGCTGGAGGCTCTCAGGCCGTCAACACTACAGGATACCTTGTTGAGGGCTAAACCTCTAGCTCTCGAAGTACAAAAGGCTAATCAGAATAGGAGGAATCATTGGGCAAAGAGGGCAAGGAACACTGCTTGGGACAACAGACCAGCCAACCAAACCTATAACCAGCGCCCTATTGTGGCTACCACCACAACCATGGAGTTCCCTGATGTTCGATGCTATGGTTGCGGCGAGCATGGACACTACAGATCCAATTTCCCTAGGAACATTCATGCAACCAACGCCAATGCCATACCCTTGAATACCCGTGGGCGTGGCCAAGCTAATGGAAGAGGAGGACGCGGAAGAATGAACAGAGGCCGAGGGCGTGGAGCTACCGCCAGAGTGAATGCCGCAGTAGTTCAACCAACTGTGGGTGATGAAGTAGTGGAGAGATCAACCCTACATGCTGCAATTGACAATCCCAATGGTTGCGAGCAATACGCAGTCATTCATACGCCAAGATCTCTCAGAGGTTAACAAGTTAACTTCCTTATAGATTGTGGCAGTACTCTTTCATTTCTTTCACCCAAATGCATGAGAAAGCTTAAGCTAGATAAGTATCCGTCAAGCAAGCTAGTTGTCGAGTTAGCAAACGGCAAGGAGGTAGTATCTCAACACTCTGCAGGCAAAATTGACTTCGATTTAGGGGGACCCCCAATTGGCCCAATTTCGAACCCTACCCTTAGGATTCTTTGATGGGATACTAGGGATGGACTGGTTAAAGCAAAATAAGGCCCATATCCATTGTGCACAAGGAAACTTTACATTTACAGATAACTTGGGTAATGAAGCCTTAATTCAGGGGGAAAATGGGAGACCTAGGGCTATTCTAGTTAAGGCCAGCAGACTCTTGAAGGGACTAAGGAAGGGTCAGCAAATATATGCAGTTAAACTCAATAAGGTGGACCAATCAGATACCTCACTTCGACCAGACTGGCTGAGGGAGTATGATGACGTATTCCCCAAAGACCTTATGAATCTTCCACCACACAGAGAGGTAGATCATGAGATTGAGACTATCCCTGGGTGTGAAGAACCTATCTCAAAAAGACCTTATAAAATGTCACTTCCGGAGGCCATCAAACTCAAAGAACAACTTAGGCAACTCATTGAGCAAGGATTCATTCGACCCAGTACTTCTCCTTGGGGTGCTCTAGTTCTTTTTCAGAAGAAGAAGGATGGGACCTTAAGGCTATGCATAGACTACCGTGGGATGAATCAGGTAACTGTCAAGAACAAGTATCCAATTCCAAGGATCGACGAACTCTTGGACAGGCTCCACGGCGCCAAAATATTTACAAAGATTGATCTAAGGTCAGGATATTTCCAAATCAGGATCAAGGAATCAGATATTCCAAAGACAACTTTCAACACCAGGTATGGACACTACGAATTCACAGTAATGTCTTTTGGTCTAACAAATGCTCCTACAAGCTTCAATCGACTCATGCAGGATATCTTCAAACCTTACCTGGACGACTTTGTCTTGGTTTTCTTTGATGACATTCTAGTCTATTCTAAGAATGAAACAGATCACAAGGAACATGTTCGCAAAGTACTTGATCTCCTTCGAGAACACCAGCTTTACGCTAAAGAGAGCAAGTGCACTTTTTGCTCACCAAAGGTCAACTATCTTGGATTTGTCATTTCGGCTGAAGGGATTTCAGTGGACCCAGACAAAGTCAAGGACATCGTTGACTGGCCTCAACCATCCACTGTCAGCGAAGTGAGGGGATTTCTTGGAATAACGGGATGGTACAGGATTTTTGTCAAGGATTATGCACGTATTGCTGCACCTTTGACGGAACTCCTGAAGAAAGGAATGAGGATCGATTGGAAGGCCGAGCACGAGTCTAGTTTTGCTAAGCTAAAAGAATTCTTGGTCTCAACTCCTATTTTAAAGCTTCCAGACTTCAGTAAAGAATTTGAAGTAGCGACAGATGCTAGTAAGTCTGCTCTAGGCGGAGTTCTTACTCAAGAAGGAAGACCGGGTGCGTATACTTCGCGAAAGCTGAGGGATCATGAGAAGAATTATCCCACTCATGATCTGGAACTTTTAGCAGTTATACATGCACTGAAGTTATGGAGACATTATCTTCTTGGACGCAAGTTTCAGTTGGTTACAGACCACAAGAGTTTAAAGTGGATTTTTACTCAACCCATTCTCAATATGCAACAACGGCGATGGATAGAGCTATTACAGGAATATGACCTTGACATAAAGTATAGACCAAGGAAGGAAAACGCAGTTGCAGATGGTCTTAGCCGAAAATCGTTTCTCGGAGCTATCTCTATTCCAAATAACCCTATCTGGGATAGAATCAAAGAAGCATCCCTTGAAGATCCAGAGTACCAACGTATGGCTTCATTAGTCCAGTAGAATAAGATGCCTGAAGCTAAAGATTACTCTCTTATGGGAGGATGTCTTTACTACAGACATAGACTCTGTGTACCCAGAGACCCAGCTTTAAAGAAGGCCATTCTATATGAAGCACACGATAGCCCTACATCCGGACACCCAGGCTATGCTAAAACTCTTCACGCCGTCAGAAGGAGTTATTTCTGGTCTGGAATGAAAGGAGACATACTTCGCTATGTGAGGCAATGTCTTTCTTGTCAACGGATAAAGGCCGAAAGGATCAAATTACCAGGGCAACTTCAACCTCTTGACATACCCCAGATGAAGTGGGAATGCATCAGTATGGATTTTGTTACAGGGTTACCTTCTACTGGAGGTTATGATTCTGTTTTCGTGGTTGTTGACATGCTCACAAAAGTGGCTCATCTAATACCCGTAAAGACAAACTTTACTGCTTCAGATATTGGTCGGGTATTCATCAAGGAGATTTTCAGGCTACATGGTCTACCCAAGCGTATTGTCAGTGATAGAGATGCCAAGTTTACATCAAAATTTTGGACTTCTCTTTTCCAATCTATTGGGTCACAATTAGCTTTCAGTACAGCATACCATCCACAAACAGATGGGCAAACTGAAAGAGTTAATCAAGTCATTGAGGACATTCTCAGAGCCTATTGTTCGCAAGAACCAAAGAAGTGGTTACAATATCTACCTTTGGTAGAATATTCTTATAACTCTTCCGAACACAGAAGCATTGGAATGTCACCTTTCAAAGCTCTTTATGGACAGGACTGTTTAGCACCACTGAACTTTCAGATCCAACCATCAGAGTTGAAGCCTCTAGAAAGATGTTAGAAGATATGGAAGCACAGACTAGAGCCATTCGCCAGGACATTCAGGCAACTCAAGATAGGCAGAAGCACTATACAGATAAGAACCGCACAGATAGAACTTTCAAGGAAGGAGATAAGGTTTTTCTCCGAGTCCGACCTAAGAAAAGCAATTTATCGCTAGGCAGATACAAGAAGCTAAGCCCAAGGTATTGTGGACCATTTGAGATCGTTAAGGCTGTAAGTGACCAGGCCTACAAGCTAAAGTTACCGGCAAACTTGAAGGTTCATGATGTATTCCATGTCAGCTATCTCAAACCCTATATTCCCAATCCTGATCAATTCTTGGACTCAGATCAGATAGTCATGCCAGCACAAGGAGTTCTCGAGCTCCAACCTGACTATGTACTTGAAACAAGGGAAAGAAAGTTACGCAACATAACTATCACGGAGCATCTAGTAAAATGGGAGGATTACCCTGAAGAAGATGCAACTTGGGAGGACGAATCGACGCTCTTAAAAGATTACCCAAACTCATTCTTGAGATGAGGACATCTCAAATTTTTCACGTTGGGGAGATTGTAAGGTCTCTGACCCGATCACAAGAGCACCCTTGTACCACGAAATGAATACAATGGAATAAGTTACTATTTTTAGCAGTTTTCCAGATTCTGTCAGTGCCATGATGTTTAGAATGTTATAAAGCTTCAAAATGTGAATTAAAATCATTTTTGTGAAAAATTTCTAAAAATAGTAAGTTATTGGTCACCCGAACCGTCCAGTCTCGACCGTCTCGAAATTCTGCACCCGTACCCCGAATTTGAAAAAAATGCATTTTCAGACCCCGGGGGGGGCTGCTAAATATGGCAGGTACTCAGACCCGTACGTCTTAGTTAGAGCTTAGTATAGCAATTTACGGCATCAAAATCCGACTCGTATGGCCCGTTTTAGCCTAAAACCAATTTTTTCACAAAATTGTCCGGGAAGCACCGGGGGCCCGAGGCTGTGTGGGAACAGGTCCCAGCCCACTCCAGACCTGCTTTAGCAGCTAGGGGGCGCCCTCTTGCTTTGTGGGAGTCTTGGGGAAGCTGCCAAGCCTGCAACTCAGTGTGAGAGTCAGTTTACTGAGCCAACTGGACACTTGGTGGGTAGGCAACTGGACTTGCCATGCAAGGACTGAGTGCTCATCCAGATGCATTTAGCAACACAAATCGATTTTCAGCCTGTAGCAGCCTATTTAAAGGCCTACACACACACACACACACACACACACACACAGATATGCTCACACACACACATTGCATACTCACACACCTACTAGGAAGGTGCTGTCGGCACACACACAGCTTTTGAAGGAGGAGCAAGGAGGGAGGTGCTGCCGAATTTCCCATCTCGAGGATTCATTGAATCATAAATTTAAGAGGATTCTCAGCCCCTAATCACGGTAATTATGGTTTAATTATTGCTCTTCTTAATCTCATTATTACCCACTCATAATTCTTGTCTACTATGCCTACTTTTAGCCATAATTCTCTATAGCTGCTCTCTAAGCTATACTTCATTACATAATTATCATTCATTTAGTTAATTTATTCAGCCATTCATCATCCTTAATCAAGGATTAATGCATGATTAGGAAAGATTCTCTCTCTAGGCGGTATAGTCAATAAATTGTCAGCTAGTAATAGTGTAGATTTGTCAGGATTCAATCTTTCACTACTCAATAGAGTTGTAATTAAATTATACTTAATCTTCTCCCACATTTAGATGCGATTAAGGCTGAAAATTAATCCATCATTAGTCCAATAAGAAGAAGGTTTTTCCATCACACATGCCTGCGGTCACTCTGCACCTTCATATTGCTCTAGGAAAATGAATGAGCTTTCTTACTTCATATCTTTCGTGAATCAATTAGAAAAACTCTGAATTTCTTAATCATCTAAGCCAAGTAATTAACCTTAGAGTCGTTTCCCATAGGGTGGATACAGAATTACCCTTAAAAAATTGCTAGGGCAAAAAGGGAAAAAATCTAACCTCGTGCATAAGGAGGAGTCTTTAATAAATCTAATCTGCCGATTGGTTTGTCATGTTGCTCTCGGACCTTAGCTCTTTTTTTTTCAAGTCTATCATTTAAGTAGTGAGAAAAATGGCCCTGGTTAAGAGAACTCGCTTCGGTGGAGCCCACGACCGCGAGGTGGGAACAAGCAATGTCAACGAAAAAGGAAAGGCTCCCATGGACGAGCAAATACCGGCCATCTCACGGGCTATTGACGAAGAAATGGAAGAGGTAGGTCCCAATTTCTATTCAAGTTGTTTAATTAACATTGTATACGATTAGTTAGGAATGAACATATCCCCGAACATGTTGGAGAAATCCGACAGAAACCTCGGCATTGAATGCATAGTACATTTAAGTATAAAGTAGGAAAGAAATGATTGATGGGTATGTTGTTTGCAAGAGGAAAGAATGTTTGCTAGGGAAAATTTAGCTCAACATGTTCATTTTATTTCCAATGTTGAATAAGTACTGACCTCCCTACTGATCACAGGGGGCAGAGTTCCTCGTTAGGGCTCTTGAATCCACGACTTGCTTTTTATGCGGTGGATATCCACGACTTGCTTTTTATGCGGTGGATACCCACGACTTGCTTTCTATGCGGTGGGAACCCACGACTTGCTTTCTATGCGGTGGGAGTGTCCATGACGTGCTTTCTATGCGGTGGACATACCTAGTTGTATGGGCAGCTAGGCGACAACGGGAGGAGTGAACTCTCGCTGGAGGGGGGATGTTGTACCTCCAGAACATTGGAAATTTTATGAATAAGTTTGAGTAGAATTTTTACTAGAATTATGTCTTGGTGTTGTTTGCAATACTGGTTGAAGGGCTGTTTTAACGAACCATGTGATTCGGAATTAAACAAGGAATATCTATGTTGAACAACCTTTGTGGTAGTAATTAGGTCACACGAGGAAGTGTGAGTGTGGGGGTGGAAAGTGGGGGCTTGGCTCGGGTTGCCAATGCCTACGAGATGGGTGGTCCCGATTGGTCGGGAACTCTCTATCCCCATAGTGCTTACTCGATATTGGTATTACTCATTGCCCCTAGAGCGGCGAATCCTCGAGAGTACGTGCCTCTGAAACATGGGGAAAAAGGCACTCGGGGTTTCTCTCCTCTTGGAAGGTGGGTCTTAGGATCGCTAGATAGTTAAGTACGCTTCCCCTGCGAGGTGGAGCTAGATCTCGTTACTAGTAGGCTCGAACTCGACTCACTTTGTGATGAGAGATCGTCCGCTAGTTGAACCCTGAACCATTTTGTTTGCTTCTGCTATAGATCTAGTGGCCACCAGGTTTACCATCAGATCCGTTGTCTGATACGACAGGGTGGGGACCTCACAATCAGGTTAGTGGAAACTCACTGCAAGAATGAAGGTCTGCTCTGACCTAGTAAAAAGAGCTCTGATTTTGAAGAAATTATGACTTGCTAGAAAAATAGAAAGTGTCTTTCCTAATCTCTCTTAGGATTAGGCCCTATCTTCATAGGGCTGTAAAATTCAAAAAGAAGTTACACTCTGTACAAGATCTTCTGGTCTACTCAACTCTTCCAAAATGCGGTAATCTAACTGTTGTTATTGAAATCTGTGTAGATTTTCTCCCTTTCCCAAGGGCTCACTCTTCCTATGGAACCCCTATCCTTTGCTTCTCTACTTGTGCCGAAATGTATACAATATAGCGAAGCTTCAACTCTAATTTTTGATGCCTCAAAGTATTCTAGTATGTCACTTGTCCATCTTATTTCCTTTGACCAATGGATGAAAGTTCTCACTCTCCTCGTTAAGAATAAAACTGAAGGTATCAACCTACTACTGGAATTTACTTCTAATTTGTCTAGTCTATCCAAAGCCCATATTCAAGACTTAGCTTCCTTCTCTTCTAAAGGCTCTGAACTATCTTTGTTACTTCTCCCTCTACTCCAATAGTCCCTCCAACTAACAGCCTCTTTTGTAGAGATGTTGAAAATTTCAAAAGGACCTTTGTTCACTCAGTGAAGCTTACCTTTTGGATATGGTGCCGAAATTCTCTAGGGCCTTTCCTCTTTTATCATCACAATAGATTGAAGTAGAATCCTTGGTTGTAGAGCATAGACTTTGGTTGTTCCCAAATAAAGGGTTTCTTACACCCGTTTCGATGGAAATGGGTCTTCCTTGCCAACCTGGCACCTGCCACTATTGAAGAATGCAAGCTTAAGGTTCTTAAAGGGATTCAGCTCCTGGATAAAGGAGGTATGATTAAAGCTCCTTTCAATATGAATTTCCTTGATGATAAAAAATGTGGATCTAATACAGGTTTATATGCAAGAACCAAAGGTGTGATGACCTTTAGTAAAAATAATGATGATTACTACACAATATGGAATGTGTTCAGACCTTACCTTAAGTGTGCATGCAGATTTTTAGATCCTAAAGCTGCTTGTGAGTCGAGCATCATTTGGTTTGACTATGCTATTTGGTACGCCCTCAACAATCTTCCAAATATCTTTCCTGACAAAGCAGAAGAGTTTCATCTTTCCCTCTTCTGTTTGTGGCTTGGTGGACAAGCTGAGGATCCGGTCTTAGCTCAAAACGCCTTTATACATTATAAATCAATTATGTGTGACACCCTCCAAGAGCTTGGTTCTGAAGGTTGTGGCACACTGTTAACCAATTATGGAGGTTATAAAGGAATCAAAAGTATGGTTCGGCATATCAAGCCTAATATTGATGATGATGAAACTCAAGTTTCCAAACGCCCCAACACTCTTGTCTCTCCGTTGGCTTCTTACACCTCTTTCTTGACTCCCTCCTCTAGTGATTCTGTTTTTGGGAGAGGGAGAGCTAGAAGTTATATTAGAGGCCGTGGCAAAAAGCTACCAGTCCAAAATCTTTTGGATATGTAATGTGCAGGTACGAAGGAACGCTTGTGGCATACTTTACCTACCTCTGAAGGAAGAAGCATGTAATAGAATATTTTCACACTGCTTGTTTACTAGCAAAATTTTGGAATTTTTTACTCGCCAATCTATTTTTATTGAATGCTTTAGACATGTTTTTGGATCAGTTTCTAGAAGATGTGATGTTTGGATGAAATACTTGCCGTCTATCAAAAATCTTTTTTATTCAAATGATTTCCTCCACAATGAAGAGGTTCATGTCTGCGTTTGTCACCTATTTCCGAAGTTTTGTAAGCTTTTACTAACTTTGGCTTACATGTTTGTACTTCTAACTTAGAAATCATATCTGATTCTCCTATTGAGGAGCCTCTTGAGTAAAGGCTTGAATCATATTCCTCTTTTTCCAGTAAATCCTCAGCTTGCCTTCTTGGCTCTACTAGAATGCTTGTTGGCCTTAAAACTCCAACCGGAGGTTGATATTCACATTCTACTTACCTCTACACTTAAAGAAATTTTCTGGAAAAAAATCTTTCTTATGCCGCAGGTGTGGCTAAGTACTGAGACTACCTGGCTGACTCCTAAAATTAAGATTTCCATCTCTAATATTAAGGAGAGATGGTTCACTATTGGCATTGATAAAGCCTCGAATACTGCTTTCTTTATTTGTAAAAAACTAGCTTTTGATTCCGCCTATTCCAGACTCAATGGTGTTGATTTTTTTAAACTTGATACCTCTCCGCTTAGAACTTCTACACTTCGAAATAATGATTTATCAAGACTTGGTTACTGTCCTAACTCTCTGAAAATACCTGTACTCTTCCCAACTTATAAAAATCATAAATATAAATTTAGATGGATTTCTGACGCATCTAATAGCCTGTTTTCCTCTATTACGAATGACATCACCTTTTGCTTAAGTTTTATTTTACTAGAAATTGGAGCGTAATGATCTTAGACGATTCGGAAATTTAAACTGCTGCCCGTTCTGGATTAGAAAGAATACGATGGAGAGAAAACATTTTCTGTATCTTTATGACAGACATAATACAATGTTATGAGAATATTACTCTAAAAGGCTCTTTTGGTATTTTTAATACATTATCTAATCTTATAAAGTTAGATTTTTTCCACAGAGCGAAACTGGGATATACATGTATCTCAATAAAAAAGAGTAAAGGTTGGGTAAAAAAATAAAAAAGGTCTACACCTTTCGTCTTTAGAGAAGATGATCTATATAGATATATCTTTTGGCTCCTTAATGATTACTGTCTCCAAATAGGGGTTACGTGCTACAAACAAATTTTAGGGATCCCAATGGAATTTCTTGCCTTCCTGTTATGTGTAATCTCTATCTTTGTCACTTTGAATACCAATGGCTCTTAAAAATGTTAAGTGACCCTGCCAGGGCTTCGTTACTCACACACTTTGTTCATTCGTTTAGGTTTATGGATGACCTGTGTAGCCTTAACAATCCCATGTTTGAAGATACACTTAGAGATATATATCTCTCCTTGTCTTTATATTGAACCTACGTTCTCTGGTAGAATAATGTGGCTTGATAAATGGGTCATTTCTACGACTCACTTCCTGAATATCGAGATTCCTCTGAATCCCCCATTCTTGGTTAATTTTTATACTAGTTTATTCTGAAAAAGAGATAATCTCAAACTCGTATCCTCTAAATTTACAAAAAGGAAAAGCAATAGGCCCTTTAAATATTCTTTACACACCTGTTTAGGAATGCTTTTTCTTATAATGTATGCTTCGTCACATAGTTTTTCAGCATGTGAAGAAATCAATACTCTTATTACCAAGTTCATTAATAATGGGTTTTCTAGAAAAGACCTAGTTGCTTGTATCTGCAATTCCTTAAAAAAGCACAACTCGTCCGGCCTTAAGTTTGACCTACAGAATTTGATTAGTCTCTTTAAACCAGAATAAGATACACTAGAGTATCAAATTTCTCACTTTCTAAAGGAAACCTCCTGTTTTCCTTCCGAAATATTTGGAAATAAATAAAATTTTCTTTGAGGGAGTAGGCCCATATTCTATGGGTCTACTACCTCTTAGAATATGGTGCCTGTGAAGTGTTGTTAAAATATCCTCTGAGGGATTGGCCAAAACTGCGATACATAAAAATCTTATTGTGTGGAAGAAGCTGCGCTAGCAAGTATAACCGCTCAGAAAATCCACGCTTCATTAAATGTTTTGAATAATAATACCGAGGCCCTAAGCCCAGGGCTTCAATTACCATCGCCACACAGATATTGTTCCTGAAGTGCTCTCGACCCCAAAGGGTCACCCACGTCACTCTATTCAGATATGTCCACCACTTCGTCTGCGTAACCGATGTTCCTAACTGGGGAATAAAAGAGGCTCATAATGGAGTATAGTGGTTCTCCTAATGGACTCACTCGACTGCTGAAGATGAGAAATGGTTATTTCTAATACCCGATCTTGATTATAGGTCATAGCAAATAAAGTGTATGACACAACTTAAGACAAGTAATTAGAGGGCTGTAAACTCTCTAAAATTTACTCAAGACTGTTACAGTGCACCTTGAAGTTTAAAAACGCCCGTCTTTTATAGACCTACATAGCTACCTGAACCTAATGAATATGTGTACAAATAGCCAATGCTACTTGCCTTGTCTTATTGGATCAAGTATTACATTAACTCACCTCTACGTGCTTGACATATGTTTCTTCTAGAAACTTACCCAACTGGCTATCTTACCGATAATAGTTTCGTTTGATATGTCGGTATTATGAGTAATTTTTTGTCTGTAACCATCCAGAGTTAGAGGCTATACCTCTTTAGAAATTTTAAGTGCCGCGTCGACTTAGCTAAAGTAGTCTAGATATTTCAAACTAGATACTGCTACAAAAATATTGATGCTCATAAAGGACTTTTTTGGTATCCTCTTTTTAAATTGTTCAATTCTTGTCATTATTTTTAGCCTTTAAATACCCTAAAAAATCCTTACACTTGTATTGTGTGTATTCTTAGTAACCCTCTTCAATACTTCTCTTTCATTGGCCTGGTCGCACGCTACCCTCTGCATGCATATAGTGTGTTCACAGGTGTGCGGTTGCAGCGCTTATGACTCGACACTTGCTATTCTCGACCGGATCGTGTTCTAAAAGAAATTCCAAGAAACAGGGTCTTTAATGGCGACCTCGATACAATGCCTCGCAAAATCCGGGTCCCTTCTGCTACGGCGGCGCATCATCATCTATAAAACCTTCCCTGATTTACATCATGTGAGTACTTTACTCACTTAGCATCTTGCTTCTGTGATTACAGCTTGTGCTTTCAAAACTTGAAAGCTGTTGTGACTTCAACATGCCTAAAAGTATGGAGAAAATTTTGGTGGAGTCGTCATCCTCTCCAAGTCTATAGGTTATTTATCTATTTGGCACTCATGTAGCCTTTAAGAATATTGGGATGGAATGGTTTGGCTAAAATGAAGGTGCTTAAATTGAATAAATGGTATTAAAAAAAATGTTTAAACTCTGGCTAATTGGACAGATTTTTGATTAAATATGATTCTTCGATTCTGGGAAGTATTTTTCACTGAAATCTCTGAAGAAATTGAGAACATTCACTATTGCATAAACTCAGGTTATTGAGGTGTTGCCAGGTCTCTAAAATATTAAGAAGATTCACTGTCATATAACTTCTCGTTACTGAGGTGCTGCCAGTTATTGAAAAGATTCGTAGAGGATGTTGAGCATCACATACCCGAATAATGTGGTGTTTTTTATGTTGTTTAAAGCTTGAATACTTTTGCCTTCTTACATCACTTACCTGCTTGATCACCACTTGTAGTTTGTATATATTGCTGACATATGGTTACTGGATACGCCTGTTATGGTTTGGGCCACCGGATTTAAAATAATCTAAGCCTTGCTCCGTTAAAACTTACCCTTATTTGCTGTCATTATATTACCGCATAGGAGGATGAATGCATACCTGCATGATGCTGTGAAGAAGAATATAAAAATGGTATCTAGCTAGTGTGTAGATGTCTATAAAGGGCTGATGATATAATTGGTACTCGCTAGTGTGAGAGATGGTCTTTGACTAAGCCTGTGATGGTCTCTGGCCTTTTTTATTCTGGTTTTGGTTGAATGCCATTTTCCTGGGGATTAGACCTTCCCGGATGGTCTTGCTGTGATAATATTAGAACATATTAGACATTTAACATGGGGTGATGGTACTATGGATACTCTCTGGCAAGTGAGAGGATGAATTTGGGAAAATACTTCGGCTGATCTCTGGTTTTTTTTTTACTATATCTTTGGCTTTTACTGGTTGGGCCATTTCTAGCTTGATGCTATGACCTGCCCTGCTGTGCAAGTTGTGTTTCAGAGAATGGCACTTTGGCCTGCACTATAAAAACATACTTTCTCATTTGTCCGTTCTTTTTTTCATAATGAGAAGAACAAATCTGCAGTTTCTGTTTAATATTGGGTAAACGGTTGATGGGATTGATTTTAATATGTATTTGGTTAGCAAGGATAAAAACAGTAATTTGTTACTGGCTATATGGAAGATTATGTCGGCTATGACATAGGAAGAGAATCAGCTGTTAATAATGATGGCATTTTAAAGGATTAAATTTGTTCTTAATTCTAGTATTGGTATAGTTTGAAAAAATCCAAATAGAAATTCAGACTCCTCTGGTTGGTATGCTAGTCCTGTACCTTACTGTGTTGCTTTGATTTGTGTTGGTTTGGCTTTCTCTAATATACTACAGAGGCCTTTTAGGCTTTGTAAATGAAATAAAAATCAAGCTCTAACTTCATTCATACATAACCAGGCAGTACTTATCTCTTCAAGAGGTGTTTAAGCCATTTAAGAACTGATATCTAGTGTAGGATTAATGTCTCAAGCTAACTTAGGCTTGCTCCTATGGGGTAAAAATCTCCCCGATCTGGTTAAAGAATGAGTTGAGGATTTTTTTAAAATAAAAAAACTAAGGTTAGGTATCGGAAAATTTTATAAAATAATTCTGGAACTAACTTGATACATAGTAGCTTTGTGGGAATCTCACTGTCTGGGATAGATTGGCTAAAAACCAAGGACTCTTATTCTGTTAAAGAAAAAAACAAAATACATGTAGAGAACTGTTTGTTTTTTCATTGCGACATGGATAACAACTGGATGTCCAACATCACCTGCGTGCAGTCACGTGCTAACAAATTGTTTTCTTGTGGCTATGGGTGCAGGCTACCTTCTTTGATAAAAACATTCTGTTCTATGTGGTTGATGACTTATGGCGTATCTCTTACCTTGAAGCAGCATCACCCCAGACTTTGGGATTACTTTCTCCCATGTTGTACTTTGTTATCTTCATTACCTTGTACAAAATTTATTCTCAACTGCAAAGAAATTATTGTACAAATCCAATGTATTTGCCTAGAATTATTGGTATGTGAACAGGGTAGTGTTTGTTTGCGTGTATGTATCTATTTAGAACTGCTACACACACTTTCAATTGGTGAGCGCTAGACACAACACTCTACTACTGGGAGTTTTAAAATAAAATTAGGTGTAAGATGCCATCGTTTCTTTCAGCACATCACCTTTGGCCACCAAGGACAAGCTCTTTGCAACACTGTTAATGCATGCCGTAATGTGCTTGCACTACCGCACACACAACTTTCTCCACTTCTTATTGTTGATAAGAGTTGAACATTTGCATCTGGCTGTTACCCGTTGGAAAAGGTTTTTAACCTCTTGGACTCCAACATCTCATTGCCCTTTCATGAATTGGGAGGTAGCATTGGCAACATGAATTCTTTGGCATCTTCCGAGTGAGGTAGCACAATTAGTCATCCAATAAGATCTTTGATAGGGAGTAGGGCTAGAAGAACGGAAGTAATCTCCATGTACAAGGCTTGTCCTATTTGGACATGCCTATGACAACAACATTAGATGTTGCTATGTCACTATCCGTTGGGCTTGGTGCAAGTGGTAAGACTCACGACCTACGTTTTTGGAGTGTTTGTGGTATGGCTCCTGGCTGTGAGACATCGTAGGAGAACGAGATGAATCGACAAGTGACCAAGCTCAAAACACATTCAAAAACAAAAAAACTACATCCATGTCGAAATACACACTGGCATAAACACACAGGATCAAACCAAAACCCTAATTATTTATACTAAATCATGTAGCCTTGCTTCTAATTACACAAGTACAACACCAATTTATGGAACACAAAACCCTCGCTCTCTCCCACAAAACACCCAAAATCTAGTTATATGGAGACTTGAGCTCCTTGATAGAGAGCCCCACGGATGAAACTGAAGGGATAAAGCCCTAATTGGCACCTTTACAAGCCCAAAATTAGGTAGAGAATAGGACTGGATTGGAATCACGCATCATAGTAAAACCCTACTTCTTACACATAAAACGGAGTGAAACTAATGATATTTTTCCAAGAAAGAATTCCCCCAGATTCCACAACCACAGCACTATGAGTTTTCAACTTTGGGCTTTTCACATCATTTGGGCCCAATTTTTGTGCTTTTTGACCAGTGCGGAAAGAGAGGCACGCCTATCCTGCATTTTAATTGACAACATTCTTGCATTTTAATTTCACTTGGTTAAGCGGACCAACAGCTGCTGCTGGCCGATCACTTAATGAAGGAAGTTATGGAACTAGAAAGTAACTGATAAGCTCTCTCTCGTTTCTTATGCGGAGTCTTACCATACCCCGAGCGACATTTTCCGAGCGAACACAGATCTGAGCAAACAAATTAAGAAAGTGAATGATAATACATGAAAATGAACTCAACAAGTTATAGTATTACAAACACTATCCGATTTGTTAATAACTAAACCCTACATCACAATTACCTGCCAATAACTCTCTAAATTCTTTAAGGAGTTGCTTTCGTCTCATCAATGACTTAATGTTTATCCATAACACAAATTACGTTGTCAAATCATTAATACAAGAGAATTCCATAAAAAATGGACAAAGTTTTCTTTGTAAAATGAAAAAAAATTCAAACTAACCATGGTCCATTGGACACCTCACATGAGGATTTCAAAATATTCACTTTCAAAATCATACAAGGAATGACATGTCCATTTGTCAATACTTAAACTTTAGATCATAAGCACTCGATAATAATTATAGACTCTATGAAGAGACGCATCCGTCATTAATGAAAACATTGGGTTAATGACGCATTTTACAGATATGAAAGTCGTATCGCAATTGCTTCGCCATCCTTTGAGCCGCTGCCTCTACATATATCGGCAATGCACTTCCACAAACAAGCAAAAGTGAATGTAATCAATTTGCATGCACTCAAAATTCAATCTATGGATCTCATTAATAACATTAAACGTAATTCTTTCTCAAGATACATAAATGGCAAAAAGTGAAACATAACATAAAGACCCAAAACAAAGAGCAAACAAAATAGAGAAGTGAATCATAATACAAGAAAATGAACTCAATAAGCTACATTTTCACAAACACTATCTTATTTGTTAATAACTAAACCCTACATCACGAACACTTGCCAACAATTCTCTAGATTCTTGAAGGAGTCGCATTCATCTCATCAACTTACAATGTTATGTATTATCCATAATACAAATTATGTTTTCAAATCATTAATACAAGAGCCTTTCATAAAAAAATTTGGACAAAGCTTCCTTTGTAAAATGAAGAAAATTTCAAACTAACCATGGTCCAATGGACACCTCACATGAGGATTTCAAAATATTCACTTTCAAAATCATAGAAGGAATGATATGTCCATTTGTCAATACTTAAACTCTACATCATAAGCACTCGCTAATAATTCTTAGACTCTATGAAGAGTCGCATTCGTCATCAATGAAAACATTGCGTTTATGACGCGTTTCACAGATACGAAAGTCGTATCTCAATTCCTTTGCCATTCTTTGAGCCCCTGCCTATGCATAAATCGGCAATGCACTTCCACAAACAAACAAAAGTATATGTAGTTATTATGCATGTAATTAAAATTTAATCTATGGATCTAATAACATTAGACGTAATTCCTACGCAAGATACATAAATGCAAAAAATTGAAACACAACATAAAGATCAAAAACACAAAAGTAATGTCAATGTCATAGTAGGAGCGAAGTCTCACTAGTCATCATAAGGGTCGACACGCGATGGCATGTCACCCTCATCCTCAACATCTAGAGAGGTAGATGCCTCCTCTCGGCTTCGCTTTTTAGGGCAAAGCAAGGGAACCACATAGTCTCTAGTAAGAGACTCTCGGTGTCAAACGCAGCACATGCTCATTCAGATGATAAGCATGCAGCCAAAACGGGAACTGTACCACACCCAAGCTCCAAACAAATACCTCCACATCAACAAAGCAGCTCAACAAAAGCTGCAACAAAATCCTGGCTCCATTGCATCTCACCCCACCAAGGCATCCCTGATCCTGATCTAGCTAAGGAAGGCTCCGGAAAATGGTGTGTCATGAACGAATCTGAAGGCTGGAGACCCAAGCGAGAGAACATAATGGTGCTCTCAGCCATAAAGCATGCTGGCTGCATCCCAATCCTGTGTACCATAAGTAGCATAGAGCACTAGCACTGCAAATCAAATTAAAAAACCAAAACATTGAAGAAACATTGAAGAAAGAGCCTCAACAAAACTATATAATACTGAAGTGAAAACAATACCTGAATTCGACCAGATAAACTTTCAACATATCCATATGAACTATGATGGAGCACTATAATGCGACGATGTACCACCATCTGTGAAGCACGACAGAACCTCTCCACCCATCCAATAACCTCTCCTATTCATAGGTTCTTGTAAGAAAAAACTACCAATATTATGAAATAATATTAATGCAAGTAATCAAACACAACACAAATACCTGCAGTAGAAGCCATAATGAGCAGCCATCCAGAATCTGCAGTGTAGAAAAAGTCAAATGGATAGCAGATCGTACATGCTCCTCAGCGCAAATATCCCAACAAGATGGAGAAGAAGAATCAATATGCAATCCACCAAAAGGAAGATCGAAGAAGACAAAATCTGCGGCCCACGAAATAGACTTTCCCCCACGAGTGTATGGCACACCGCTTGAGCAAACTCGAGACATATGTTGATGCACAAGATTCCACGATGCATTGCAAGTACCCTCTCTATAGTTTGCAGCGATAGAAATGTAATCACCAACAATAGCAATACATCGTGTATCAACAGGAAGCATTGGGTAAGGCAAAGGAGACTCCAAAACATAGACAAATTGTATGCTCCTCCTAACAACAATCAAGCCCGAGGAGTCTGCGACAACATATTTATGATATGTGAACTTTTTCACAAAGTATTAATAAAAGTCGACGATAAAAATTTCGACACTTACGATGCTCTAGAACATCCTTCACAATAGTGGTATCAACCACAGTCTCCATCCTCTCACTAGACAAGTGGACACCTTAAAAGACATATACAACAGTTTTTGAACCTACAAGAATCAACGGCATGAAAACATAAAAGTTAAAGAATGACATAAGCATACCTGGTTGTCTCGCCTCTGAAGTAGCAGGTGGTGGTTGTCTCACCTCTGCTGCTGCATCCCTAATTATGGTTTCTCAAAGCTCTTTCTCTCTCTCAAGGATGTGACCCTGCACCATATCTAACCACCATGGACATGTATCTCTCTCCCATGTTGTCAAAGTGGGCATTCTAGGGGGGTACATATATGTGTCCTTTGACGTAGTCTGTGCCCACTGTCTCACCACAAATGGGAGAGTTGGCAAGATCCCCTTTGAAACCAAAAGTGACAAAAACCTAACAAGAAAAAAAAACATTGAACACATGACTCGATAGTGACATACAAAGCAAGATCAAAATTGTTACAAACCTGTAAGCCAATCATTGAACTGCCATTTGAAAAGTATCAACTTTCTTGAGTGCTTGTTTCTCTACATCTTTGCTTTTGGCCTCCAAAGAAACCTCCAAAGGATAGAGAAAAGGCCTAGCTTCAAACTTAATTTCATCAAAGTAGAACCCCAATGTGCATTCATGTGGCAATGGTGCCCCTCCTGGCACATTTGAATTGTCCAAAACAAGTTGTGTTGCTCTCTCATAGACACGAGCAAGGTAGCCCTCTCTACGCAGCCAACTACAAATTTAAAAAAAGCAAAGTTGTGTTATTTAAACAAATATTATCTCTTAGACAAAGCAAACCAAACATTAAATAACTAGTAAATCATACTCACTGTCAAAACAAATTATCTCCCTTCTTCAAACCAAAAGAAGTCCTTGTGATCCTATTGGACTCGAGTAATGAAACCCATTGGATTTTATTCTACATAGGGGCATCATGGAGTGCAATCAATTTTAGCTTCTCTAAAGTTGCCCAGCTGTCATGTCCCCATTTGAGTGACATAATCTTTGCCAACCAGTCTGTCCCAAGATTGGGATCCAAAATATTCAAGAGCTACAACACAATACAAAGAGCATGAAGTTTTACTTCACATCCATAACAACAATCAACACAATTATGATTGCTTGATTATTTGGTGAAGTGTACCTTTCCAATGCATTCTTGATATTTATGTATTATCTCACGATGAATGCTCTTCTCCTCCTTCTTCACATCCTCTATAGGCATTCCTTGCTTGAGTTGAGTCAATCTAGACTCTTTCTCTTTAGTTATTTGAATCTAAAAAAGAAATCAATTTGTCTAAGAGTTATTCAAATGACTTAAAAATAATTTGCAAGCAAAAGAAAAAACAAAACTCACATCATAAACTAGCATTCCAAGGTAGCGTCGTGTGAGTGGATACCAAGGTTCTGCACCTTTAGCATACTTTCTTCGCACAGATGCAATTAATTTCTGGTCGTTGTCGGGGAGAGTTTTTAGGTAGCTTTCATGTTCAACTGCACATATGTGATTAGTGTTCAAAATCTCATCCCGTATGTGCAGAGTGGCCACCAAAGCATGCATGTTCATACTGCAAAAACCCATATTGATTTGTTTCCATAATAAAGTATTCAACAACAAGATATATGCTTTAGTAGATACTCACACATTCATTCGTTGCAAGCTACTTAGCAATGCAATCTCAGGAACCTTGGTGGGATCTATGATAGTACAAAGGACCCTACAATGTCTCTCCTTTGAGGTGAAAAACTTCTCTTTGATAGCTTCAGTCCATGCAAGCGTGCGATGGTTGCCCTCCCAAACATAAAACATGCGGTCTGACATATCTGCAAACCTTGGTTGGCTTTTGAGCTCCAACTCATACTCCTCATTGATTTCTATCCAAAGAGGATCCCACTTTTCCTTGATGTCATCTTCAAAACAAGAAACCAAAATTAGTGAATTCAAAAAGAATTTTTAAAATAGAAATTCACTTAATAAATTTAAGAAGCAATGGTTTGCTCTCTCTTAAATGTCCAAAGTGAAACAATGAAAGCTCCCTTTTCTTGCATATATCCTTCCTTTGCAAAAGCCATTTTTAATCCACCTAAATCATCTCTTCAACCTCTGACTCTAGCATATGGAATCAACCTACACAATGGTATAGGAGGACAGTCGAAGCAACTGAACATACGTGTGGTCTGAAGTACATCGGCACCTCTATGCATAAAAATATTTTGCTCCTCGTCAATCTCTGCAGCTGCAGTTACCTCATCTCGCATTTCCCAAGGGATAATTTGAAGTTAGTTTTTTTCAGGAGCCAATGTGTCATCAATTTCGTGCATAGACCCTTGGTCAACATCCAGAGAGTGAATCTCTTCCTCTTCAATGCCATGACACTCTGACATTTCTGTACTGACACTGATGACACCTGTTCACTACTTTCAAGTGGTTGTGTAGACTTTTCATTACGTAGACTTTTCTTTAATCTTCCACGAGATGGACTACAAATAAAATACACAATCAACATCTAAAAAAAATTTGTACATTGCCTCTAAACATGAACTTTAACATGCATGTCTATAAGCAATGAAAACTTGCCTCTAAACATGAACCTTAACAATGAAAACATTGCCTTTAAACATGAATGTTAACATGCATGTCTATAAGCAATGTTTCAAACAGAATTAATCTTTACATAGTCCATTGGAGGAGACAAAAAATAAAGATTGAAGACAAAAAATAAATACTATCTCCAACAAAACATTGCTTGTAAAGATGCACGCTAACATATAACATGTATGACTAGAACCTTTTTTGTGCATAAAAATAAATTCTAGAAATACAACAATATATATTCTGCTACTCTAATGAAACATTGGTTTTAAACATGCATGTTGACATGCCCTTCAATAAAATACACAATCAATCTTTGAAAATATTTGGACAGCACCTCCTTTGAATGTGGAACAAAATTTCAAAAAATATAATAATCCAATGGACACCTCACATGAGGGTTTCTTAATATTGAATATAAAAAACAAAAATAATCTCTTTTGAAACATTAATCACTTTTCTCTAAACATGCATGTTAACATGCAGGTTTTTAGACACTAATTGACTTGAAAGCTTGGATGATTTGAAAGTTTTTTTTCATATGTAAACATCGTCTCTAGGCATTCACATTAACATGCAGGTCTTTAGACACTAAATAAAATTTAGCAAGGTACAAACATTCTCGTCAATGGGTAGTTCTAGAAGCAATTTGCTTTTGTAAAAATATATACATTATTTTTGATACAATTTGCTTTTAAGCATGCACATCGACGGGCACCTCTACATGTATAATAATGACATCAAAAAAATGGTGAGAAAATGTACCTAACAGGAGGGCGTCCTTTACGTCCCGCCATTGCTCCTCTCCGACTTTTTGGTGATGTTGGCATGGAGTGCAAGCTTTGCGTCGATACTCGGATGACAGATGCTCTAACGCTCAGACTTCACAGGTGCTTTCTCATTTGCATGTGCAACTCAGACTCATAACCATATTTTGAAAGCCTCAAGAGACCGCACGCTCACAGTGAGGATGTCTCAGTAATGTCTCGCTTATTTGAGAGAGAGAGAGAGAGAGAGAGAGAGAGAGAGAGAGAGAGAGAGAGAGAGAGAGAGAGAGAGAGAGAGAGAGAGAGAGAGAGATGGATGTGCGTCTGTTCAATAACTCCGAATACGTGCTTTTGTAGAGACCAACACCACCGAGGAGTAAACAATTATAAGCTATAAGCTGAGTGCATTCAGTCATCATGGGTGCGTGCATTCTATACTCTGAACATTCTATACCCTGCACATGTGCACCGAAATAAATCGTTTTCCAAAACCTTGAAACCATGACAGAGTAATCTTCACACATTATGGTGCTCATGGTGCTCATGGGATAGAGGAACGATCCGCAACCCTTGCAAAAACTAGACTCCAGAGCTTGTGCATGAAAACTCAACTTGTTTAACCATGCAAATCCCTTTACACGTGGAGGAGAAATGCCATTGGCGTAGCATGTGCTATTGTGGTATGGGCATCAGAATAGTATGATATGGTAATAGAGTCAACTATATATATATATATATATATATATATATATATATATATATATATATATATATATATATATATACATGTGTGTGTGTGTGTATAAAATTGACCCCAGCAACATTGCCTGAAAGAAATAAAGGACTATTGAACGTTCTGGTATAACAAGATCAACTTGGTATCCAAACCTCTAAGAATGCTAGAATTGGGATTGAAGTGAATTGTAAAAACGAGCCGAGAAGCAACATTTAGTGGCCCTTAATTGCAGTAAGCACAACACAATGCAATTAAGGGCAACCCTTAATCGTAATAAGCACAACACAATACAATACTGGAGACTCATCATTTGAGATAAACAGTTGCATTCATGATAAAAAGCAGGAGAGCACAGAATAACTTTGGGCTCTGAACATGACTTTATGGAAAAACCCATGGGCATCCAATGCAATACCAGAGACTCGTGAAGATTGAAAAAATGATAGCATCATTTGAGATAGACAATCGCATTCATCATAAATACAAGGAGATCACAGAATAAATTCAGGCTCTCAGCATAACCTTCAAGACAAACCTGTGGGCATCCCACAACAAAAAAAGTGTTTCCTTTGCCAGAAACTTGAAGATTGTGGGAGAATACTCAATTGTGAGATAGAAACCAAAGACTTTGTTACTCTCCTGTTCAGTGCATTTTATGTTTACTATTGAATCTAAGTTGCAATACACATCAGTACGAACTGCATTTTCTGTTTACTATTGAATCTAAGTTGCAATACAAAACTATACTTACTCATCAGTACGAACTGCACGCCTTGCGTCCTCACTCAGCTTGCATTTTGACGAATCTGAGCTCACAATGACAGAGTTGGGACTGCACGCCTTGCGTCCTCACTCATAACTGCTCGAATCTTGCTCTCCACTACAGAGTGAGTGAGCAACTCCTCTCCATGCTTCCGATTTGAGAACTGTCGAGAACTGTCGCTGCCGAGAAGCGATTTGCGAACTGCCGAGAACTGCCCTGATTTGCCGAGACTTGCCCTGATTTGTCGAGACCTGCCGCGAATTGCGCCGATTTGAGCCTGCTGATGGACACCTGAGTACTCTGCTCCCAAAGAGCGCACGTTAACATGCGCTCACTGCTTAGCTATAGCTCCGAGCATCTTGGATCAAACACAGGGTAGGAAATGACCTCAAACAACTGTGGTTTTTTGAGCCCAAAGACCTGCTCCCAAAGACCCACGTTAACGTGCACACAGCTTAGCTTTTGTTTTTTGAGAACTGCTCCGATCGAGACATGCACCACTTTGCGCCCTAAGACCTGCTCCCAAAGACTGCACGTTAACATGAATGATTAGAGTTTCTTTGAGAGTTGCTGTGACACCTGCTCCCAAAGTGCGTGCGCTCTGCTGTAGATTTGAGAGCTGCTTCCAGAATTGCATGTTAATGCGCACTCACATCAAGCTTTCCTAGGAAAGCTAGAGATCTTGTTAGAATAAACCAGAAGAGTGGAGTAGTGATTTTGAGTTGGTGGAGTAGTTATTTGTCTTGAACGACGTTTGTTGGTGCATTCATGATTTTAATTTTTAATAATTTTCAATCATTAAATGTTCACGCTGCTGATTTTTAAAAAGTTTATATGAAATCTAATTGTATATATTTTTTTTTTGAAAATATGTTGAAAAGAAAATCGTCACTAATGTGTCTTGAATTGCGGGCAGGATATGGAATAATCATTTGCAACGTGCGATTCTGCATTTATGGCAACAAAATAATCATTTGCATGAGAATCATGAAACGTTTTTGTTGCAAAAAAATTTAAACTTTATATTAAATCATTTTTATTTATTTTTGTAAACATTAAAAAACATATTTAGATTTGTTAAAAAGGGAATCGTCATATTTGAAAGCTGTTGTGTCATTCTAGTGGATTGTAGCTACAATGGGTCGTCAGATTACTATCTATGGTCCAGTTCGTGGTCAGAAACTTTTGTTACTTTTTGAAAATAGATTCCATGAATTACCTTTGCAGTCAGTGAGAGAAAGTTTTGGCTTGTTTACCAGTTCGTTTACTCTGCACCCATTAACATTGAATGGTGAACATGTAAAAATGGAATCCTCGAGGTCAGGTTCTGGTGAAGAAGTCTTTTTACTGGATCATGAAGTGTGCCAGTTTTTTAAAGTTCGAATAACAAACACTCATGAACATCAAGGCTCCCCGGGAAGTGAAGCTTCTCCAATAGTTCTGGATATTGGTTCAAGTGATGTCACAAAGAATCAGACCAGTGTCATGGATATAATTTGATCAATACCCAATAAAAACAATCTTCATTCTGCTTTGAAGAAGACTAATGAAATTGTTCAATGTAAGGAGATGGATATGTTGCATTTGAATTGCCACCAACAAGCAACGACAATACAATGGTTGGCATGGAGCAGCGTCATGATTGTCATTTGTGGGCAGAATATGTCACTTGTAGTAGTGATTGCTTTCCTGGTGCCATTCGCTTCAGTAGGTGTTCAGGTCATCTCCGTTGTGTCAATGATGCATGTCCTTTCTATTTGCGAGCCAGAGTTCATAATGAATCACAATGGCATGGTCGTCTCTCTAAAGTTATTTCCATTGGAATATTGACACCTGAGCTGGGGACAGTGGTTTGTGTCCATTGCAATCAAATGCCTTTTTGTGTTGCAACATGTCCTGCTGTTATTTATTACTGTTTGCCAAAAGATAAGCAAAGAGTTACTCGATGTGCTATTCATATGGGAGAGCACAAGCACCCTTGTGTTCAGGGAAAGAATAGGTCTGTTGAGCAAATGATAGATTCGCTTCTGCAAACTAAAGCAAACCAAGATCCTTTCACAACTGCCAAGAAATTAGAACGTGTTGCTACCCAAGACGTGATAATAGATAAGCTAGTGATGGAAACTGCTGGCAAAAATGACACTATTGAAGATGGAGAGTTTTCACAATTTCTTGATACCATTACTCCTCTATCTAACAAGCGAAGAATAGAGAGGAGCTTAGAGATTGCCAAGAGGTCAAAGCATTTCAGTGCAAAAGGTTTGGAAGCTGTCCTAGACCTCAAGAGCAGGTGTAGGTATCATTTCATTCATAGTGTACTTTTTCCTGGACAGCTTGGAGGTTCAGAGCAGCCACATGTGTTCAAAATGTCGATCATAGGTCCAGGGAGTGGAGTTGACTTGGTAAATAAGATGCGTCGAGCAGGAACTTTAGAGAAAATGTGGGTTCACTTTGATCATGTGCACCGTGTTCAAGGGTGGCCAACAATGTCTGCTCATGTCTACGACCCATTTGTGCGTGAATTAATGACAATTGCCACCTGTGAATTCACTGTTGAAAATAAATTTGCTCAAATAGAGTTTTGGAAAATGTTAAATAAAGTGGTGCAAGATCAAGGGTATGAAAAGCCAGAATTCAGAGGGTTTATGGCAGATGAAGCAAATGCAAATTGGGTTGTTGTTCGAATTGTTTACTTTGGTGGGGCAAAAACAAAAATACCTTCCAAAGAACGATCATGTGGCTTTCATTGGGAGCAGTCCATGATTTGACATGCAGTGAAATGTATCCGTCCATCTTCACAAGAGGATCACAAAATCTTGTGCCGAAAATGGCGGAGTGCACCATCTGAGAATCAAGCAGACATTTGTAAAGAAGATCTACGCCAATTTTGGAAGGTAGGGCATGTTGTCGATGGAGAGATGTCTTGTTTAGAGACTTGGATGGCTTGGTGGGATGTAAGAGTACAACATTGGGGAGGGAGATTTGTAACACAGGATGAGTCTGGAATTTTTGTGCCCACAACAAACTTGTCTGAGGTTAAGCATGCAAGCATGCGTGCATCTATTGGTTACAAAGAGAAAATTAGCTTGTATGAGGCAGTTGGTGCAGACATGGCAATGGCAGTGCTACAAAGCATCAAATACAATGCTTATCTAAAAGGTGTTAGGTCTGCTACTGGTCCTGGGATCGATGATCTCGCAAAGCGATTTTTGGGCCGATCATCAACAATGTCAACTTCCAAATCCCTCATTGACTTGACACACTCTTCAATGTCTGAGATGGGTTTTCAAAGCCCTGAAATGAATAGAGCTCCCTTGCGAGAGAAGAGTGTTAAGAAGAAGCGACCAACATTTGTGTTGAGATGTCGAGCTCTACATCTTGAACTAGCATCCACTACGGGTCTTGGCCGCTTACGGCATTTACTCACTGGCGCGTTAGGTGACCGACACGGAGGATCTCTGCCAGTGATTCTACAGCTGGACTACACTTATAGTGCCAGCCTAGTACGCTTCTAGCGAGTTCACACTTAGTGACCGCATGTACATATGTGCTACTTTTCAGTTTTAGCACTTAGTCATTTTGTACTCTCTTTTCTGTGCGAAGAAGAAGAAGAAGCTTTCCATCTCTGTGTGCTTTGTGCTTGTCTTGTGTAGCTCTCTTGCATCCTCATTCTTTACATGGTATCAGAGCCTGGTGCAGGCAAGAGAGGCTAAGAGAGCAAGAGCATCACAATCCCTTCGTTCGCAATCCACGACCAGATCTCCAATTTTGGGGGTTTTTCATACAAGTTTCTGAACAGGTCTCCAAAGTGCAGTACACAGAGATTTACTGTACAAGTACAGTGGTTGTATGTACGCTTGATTGTGGACACTCGTTGAGTGTAGAAAGAGTTACAGGTACCACGATAGCAGGTTCAGCAGATTTGCAGGTTTTTGCAAATTGCAGCTATTTTGTCTTAGTGCTTCAAGATGTCTGACGGTTTCAGTTAGATTGTTACTGAGAAGCTTGAGAAAAATAACTACCGTGCATGGAAGTTCAGAATAAAAAATTTCCTAAAAGGAAAAGGTTATTGGGACTATGTAGAAGGAGATAATGAAAAGGAACCAGAGATTCCCGAGGCAAATGCTATAGCACAACAAAGGAAAGCTTTGAGGGACTGGCAACAACTAGAGCAAAGTGATGTATTGGCTTTCTATTATTATGCACATTTTTGTTAAAGGAGTCACTTTCAAGAAAGAATAGGGCAAACCGGCGTGCAATTGAGTGTTTTTTGTTGCTCAAAGAGGAGGTGATAATATCAATGCAACCACGTCTTGTCGCTCTTCTATGAGTAGCAAATCTCGTATGTCTACTGCTTCTGTTGGCAGCAACTCATCTGAGAATTTTGGGGGGAAAAAAGGCAAGAAGAAGATGCGTTGTCATTATTTCAAGGCTAATGATCACTTGATAAATCAATGTCCTAAGCTGAAGGCAAAAGAAGCCAAGAAGGAAGAGGCTCGATCTACTACCAATGTAGCTATTTTAGAATCTTTTGGAAATAGAGATTGTGATGTTGATGTAGATGCAAAGTGAGAATTTAGTGTAGAGTGTACTTATGACCCTTTTGTCCATGGTGCAGGTATGCCAATTAGTACAGAGTAACATGTATGTTCTTTCACACTTGTTAATGCATTTATATATCAAGGATCAAAAAGTAACCTTTTGTCTATATTTGCACTTATAATACATACTCTTGTTGTCAAATTTGTGGATGACATATGTACAATTCATGATCTTAATTTTGTGATGAAATTGTTACATCATGCATTTTTTGTCATGGGCTATATAGGCTCACTTTGTATGACAAGTGTGTGTTAATCTTTCAAATGTAGTTGTGGATTCAAAGATTGTTTTCAAATGCCAAACTTTGGCATGCATGTTTTAGGTATTTGAATTTTCTAGTTTGTTGCATTTGCAAAAATCTAATATGGTTGCTTCTTTTCCACCATTGAAGCACCTTCTAAGATTGTTTGTGAAGGATGTATTTTGGGTAAGATGTAGCATTCAAAATTTTTCAAAGGATGGTTTAGTAAGGGCTACATGCAGGTTAAAACTTGTGCATATTGATGTTTGTGCACCTATGCAAACTCCATCCTTGGATAATTACTTGTACTTTGTGACTTTCATTGATGGTTACTTCGGGCATGCTTGGGTGTATCTTCTTAAAGTTAAGTATGAAGTGTTCATGTGTTTCAAGCAATTTCTATTTACGGCTAAAAATATCTCTAAGTGTACCGTGGGCACCCTTTGTTCATATCAAGGAAGGGAGTATATGTCTCACAAATTTAATGCATTTTTGGCTAGTCAATGGGATAAAACACCAATATATAGTACCTTATACATCTCAAAAAAATGGTGTTGCCGAAAGAAAAAATAGGTCGCTTACATAGATGACATCTCACCATCCGGCTTATGTTTCAACTTGTAAACCCACTTTATACCAATGGCCTTAAGAGGTAAATCACATAGATTCCATGTTTCATTCTCTATAAGAGAGCATCATATTTTGATTGTATTGCAGCCATCCAATCTTCTAAATTTTGTGCTTCATCAAAAGAAAGAGGATCCTCTTCATCACGTAAACTAGAAACACCAAAGCATAACAATTTGATGCATATAATGGATGGCAAGAACCTCAATGAGTAGGATTAGACATAGGTGCATCCAATTTACTACCATGCAAAGTATGCGCTAGCAATTTTGGCATACCCCTAGCCTCTTCCTTGGGACAACCACTTACCAAAATCTCCATATATCATGTACATTCAACGGGTTATAAATAATATCTCAATATACATACTATATTTACACTATGTTCTTATTTTTAAAAAACCCCACCCTTCTCTAATGTACACATAAAATTACACACTTTGAAAAGAGACCACCCCGGGAACCTCTTCATTTTGACCCCTTTCCACATCAAGTACATCACGTATATCTCCATCAATAATAGGCTGATATAAACTTTTTTGAAAAACCCATAGGCTATACATTTGCCTCATTGGAACTTACATTCAAGTTTCACCATTAAAAAGAGGCAACAAAGTGTCAAACATATAGTGTGAGCTTACATTACTACATGATAACAAAGGATGAACAAAATCTTTCACAAGTACAACATCTTGTGAAACCAAGATACATTTTGTTTGCAAATGTATAACCTATAACCTTTTTTTTCAGGACTGTAGCCAACAAAAATGTGTTTTGATAGTCTTATCATCCATTCTTTTCTGTTGTGTTTGTGGCACCAAAGCATAAGCTAAACGACTTAAAATGTGTATGTGATCAATAGGTGGCTTCTTATCATGCATGCTTTATGAGGAGTTATAGATTGCAAGTCTTTGGTAGGATATATGTTTGAGTAATAAGTAGCACATATGAAAGCCTCAAGCCAAAACGAATGTGGTGAATCTTGACTCTTGACCATATACAAGGCTAGACTTGTCTCAAAAAGGTTGTGCACAGTAGAAAGGCATTGAGTATGAAGAGACTTCTGCTCCCACTTGTCGTATGACTATTGTTCATTTTTAATGTGCATTGGTAGCTTACTTTGGATGGAATGTACATCAGTCAGACATTGTTACTTCTTTCTTGAATGATGATATATTTGAGGAAGTATATGTAATGCAACCTCGCACTTTTGTTAAGAAAGGACAAGAAATAAAAGCCTTGCAAATGTAAGAAAGATTTATATGGAAGTATATGTAATGCAACCTCGCACTTTTGTTAAGAAAGGACAAGAAATAAAAGCCTTGCAAATGTAAGAAAGATTTAAATGGGTTGAAGCAGTCTCCTTGTGCTTAGTATGAGAAAATTGACACTCATTTGGTTAAACAAGGCTTTTGTAACAGTCCAATTGAAAGCACTTTGTATGTCAAACGTGAGGATGTTGCATTTCTCATTGTTGTTTTGTATGTTGATGATTTGTTAATTATTGGTTTGAATGAGAGACACATTGCTGATTGACTGCAACTTTCAAGATGAAAGATTTGGGTCTTTTGCATCATTACTTGGGCATACAATTTAAGCAGTGTGATGGAGGTATTTCTTTGTGTCAAGCGAGATACATGGAAACATTACTATGTAAGTTTAAAAGGCTCTTTTTCTAGTTGACTGGCACTTTACATCTTAGGTTGTTTATCCCAAGGAGGGATCATTTCCGCCATATTTGCATGCTTTTTTGGACTCAAATTGGGTTGGTTGTTATGACACACGAGTTTCCACAAGTGGTTTTTGTTTCATGCTCCATACTTCATGCATATCATGTTGAGCTGAAGCAACCTACAGTGGCCACTTCCAGTTTTGAAGCTGAGTATAGGGCAGTCCTCACAGCTATGGCTAAGTGTTTCTGGCTCAAAAGCACTACCAACCTCATCTACATTGACAGTCAAAGCACATTGGCAATTGCAAGGAGCCTAGTTTTTCATGCTTGCATTATCACTATGTCAGTGATAATGCACATTGAGGTGCATTATCACTATGTCAAGGAGAGACTCTCAGCAGGAGAGATCATTCGGCATAGGACAAACTTGCAAATCTATCCACAAAGGCATTGCCTCATGAGGAGTTTGAAGCTTTCCACAAAGCTTTGGGCTTGCTTCCCTTTGTGGATTGATCTTGTCCTTAGGGCTTGGAACTTCTCTATATGCTATGTCCCAGCTCTTATTCACCGCATCACTCCCATAGGGAATTTTTTACCATAAATGGGTAGTGGTGTGTGACCACACTTAGGACCACTGGGGTACTTTTCCTTCACTAGGAGTTTTTTTTCCCTTACCTCATTGCCATCGTATCAAAAGTTAGGGAATCCTCTAGATTTGGTTTGTAGTGATCTATGTGGGTCTATGCCACATCAATCTTGAGAGGGGGAATTATATTTCTTGACATTCATAGATGACTCTACTCAAAAGGTGTGGATCTTGTCTACCAGTGTTCTAGTAGAGGAGGCAGACCTTTCCATCTCAGTCTGCTTCTCAAGCCGAGAGAGTACCTCCCGCTCCTTTCCAAGATTTGTTCAGAGATTGGGATTGTACACCTCACACAGCAGACTCTATAGCTTCAAGGCAACTAGCATACCTACATTACACGTTCTAGTTTGAGACACCTTTTACTTTACTCAAGAGGTGTGGGTCTTGTCTACCAGTGTTCTAGTAGAGGAGGCAGACCTTCCCATCTCATTCTACTTCCCAAACCGAGAGAGTACCTCTCGCTCCTTTCCAAGATTTGTTCAGAGATTGGGATTGTATACCTCGCACAGTAGACTCTATAGCTTCCAAGGCAACTAGCATACCTACAGTACACGTTCTAGTTTGAGACACCCACAACCTCCCAAAGTATCTCGGGGTCACCCGGATGTGGATTACTCCCCATTTAGGCCGGCCTCGAAGATAGAGAGGTTGGTTGTTGTTGCACCATTGGTTTTCTCTCACTCACTCCATGAGGATCGTCTCATGGAATGTGCGGGGATTAGGAGCACCCAAGTTTCAGCGCCACTGGGGTCAGTTGCGTCAGAAGCTTCAGCTATGCCTTGTGGCTGGTGAGATTGATGGCCATTGTGGGTACAGGTATTATTGTGCCAAGCAGTGCCAAGCAGTGCTCAGTGGATTACTATGCAGGTTTAGGGTTGCCTCATGGGCTTCTTGAACATATGTGTGCCCAATGTGGCAAGTGTACGAGGAGAGTTTTGGTTTCATACTGTAGAGTTGCTACTGCATGCAAAGAAGTGGTGTGTTGGGAGAGACTTCAACATGCTGGAGGACCCATCTGACAATATTGGAGGTAGCCATGCTATTGTACACGAGCCTGGCTTGGTAGCTTGGGAGCAGCGTCTATGTATGACTTTGAGGGTTTCTGATGTTTGGCAACATTCAGGCTTTGTGAGGACCCCAAACAGCTGGTCTTTCTCTCACTCTGATGGCAGAGTAGGAGGAGTGAATCTATCTCGAATTGATGGCTTCTACGCCATTGACCACATCTGTGAAATGGGGTGCATCTGTTTGCATTTTGGCAGGGACTACCTTTTTCGACCATGCACTAGTGATCTGTTACCATATACATGTGGTAGTGATGTGTGTGAACACACTAGGACCGCCGGGGCATTTTTTCCCTTTTTAGGAGGTTTTTTCCCCCGTGCATTGTATATACGCCCATCACTCTAGGGCTATCTATCTTTCCATTGCACACTAAGTAACACACTCTCTATTGTGTGCCTTGAGCTTCCTTCGTCTTCTCCAAGCTGTGTGTGTTTCTCTGCAACCCTAATTCCAACAATTGGTATCAGAGCAGGTCACGTCCTCTCGGGCTTAGTCGCCAGCTGCTCCAGCACACGCCTAATCACTTTCTTTGATTTCAGTGAGCTTTGGTGAGCGTTCGCAGGTCGACAAAAATTTTGGGCGAATTTGAAGAGCTTGGTCTGCTCAGAATTTTGATTTGGGCTCATTTCGGCCTCTGTTTCCACTACAGGCAGTACTGCACATGCTATTTCGTCATTTTGTGCAGAATTTCTGTCAGTGCTGTTTTCTGCATAACAGGTGCCTTATAGTCTTCTACGGTTTGTGCTATATAGCACAGGTTGTTCCCACTCCGTTTCTCCTATTATTGGGCAGTTTTCACATCAGGTGCAGCATTTACCATGGCTGACAACAACAACACAGATGTGTTCAAGATGTTTGCTCCTGAGGACAGGTTGGATGGGGACAACTACCCTATGTGGGCTTATATGATGCAACATGTTCTTGTCTCAAAGGGTGTCTGGAACATTGTGCAGGGCATTGATGTACGTCCTGGTTCTAAGGATGTAGGCGATGTTGAGGATGTTGCAGGTCTTGCTGCAAGGATTGCAGCTGTTAGAGTTGTTTTGCCTACGATAGAACAAGCTCGTTGGGATCTTAAGGATGCGCAGGCTCATGCATTGATTGCGTTGTCTGTGAAGCGCACCATTGTTCCTCATATCCGTTCAGCAAAATCTACAAAACAGGCTTGGGATATTTTAGCAGGTCTTTATGCAAGACGCAATGAGGCTAAAATTGCTTTGCTGCGTAAAGAGCTGGAGTCGAAGATTATGCATGAGGAAGATGATATGGACACTTTCCTTGCTAGTGTCAAGGATATCAATGAGCAGCTTATTTCTACAGGTGAAGTCATTTTAGACAGTTCCCTTGTGCAGAATATTCTTGATGCCTTACCAGATTCCTACCAGACTTTTGCTAGTACTTGGAGACTTATGACCCAAGGAAATCCAGAAGTTGTCAAGTTTGATGCATTATGCACATTATTGTTGCAAGAGTCACTTTCCAGAAAAAAAAGGACTAGACAGCGTGCATTTGAACAGGTTTTTATTGCTTCTCAAAGAAAGGGTGGTAACAGCAATGCAGCCACTTCTTATGGTTCTGCTGCGAGTGGCAAAAATTATGTTCCCAATGCTTCTGCTGGAAGTACTTCGTCTGGCAATTCTAGTGATAAGGGCAAAAAGAAGATGCGTTGCCATTATTGTAAAGCCAATGATCACTTGATCAAGTCGTGTCCTAAGTTGAAGGCCAAAGAGGCTAAGAAGAAAGAGGGTGGTTCCACTGCAAATGCTGGTTCCACTACAAATGCAGCCATTGTTGAGTCTTATGTGAAAGGAGACTGTGTTGCTGATGTTGATGCAGAATGGGCTTTTAGTGCAGAGTGCACTTACAATCCTGCTGTCCATGATGCATGCTTGTCAGTTGCTGCAGATTCACATGTGTGGTATTTTGACAGTGGTGCTACAAAGCACATTATCTCACATCGTGAATTGTTTACCTCTCTCGAGTCAGTCCCTCATGGGAATTCAGTCACTTGTGCCAACAACGCCTCTTATCCAGTTCAGGGAGTTGGAAAGATTGCGCTCACTGCTGCTAATGGCAGTTCCTTCACACTTGTCGATGCACTTTATGTACCTGGGATCAAGAAGAATCTCTTGTCTGTATCCGCACTTGCTAGACTTGGACTTGTAGTCAAATTTGTGGATGACAGATGTACAGTTCATGATCTCAGTTTTGGTGATGAAATTGTTGCATCTGGGCTTTTGTGCCGCGGGCTGTATAAGCTCACTTTGTATGACAAGTGTGGACAAAACTTTGCAAATGTTGTTGTAGATTCAAGGGCTATTTCAGATGCAAAACTTTGGCATGCACGTTTTGGTCATCTGAATTTTGCCAGTTTGCTGCGTTTGCAGAAATCTGATATGGTTGCTTCTTTGCCGCCTCTTGAAGCACCTGTCAAACATGTTTCTGCAGGCTGTATTTTGGGTAAGATGCAGCGTTCTAAGTTTCCAAAGGATGGTTCAATTCAGGCCACATGCAGGTTGCAGCTTGTGCATAGTGATGTTTGTGGGCCCATGCAAACTCCGTCCGTGGGCAATTACCTGTACTTCGTGACTTTCATTGATGATTACTCCAGGCATGCATGGGTATTTCCGCTTAAAGCGAAGTCCGAAGTCTTTATGTGCTTCAAACAATTTCTGGCTATGGCTGAAAATGTCTCGAAATGTACTATGGGCACCCTCCATTCCGATCGAGGGGGGGAGTACATGTCTCATGAATTTAATGCATTTCTGGCTAGTCGTGGGATAAAACACCAATGTACAGTGCCTTATACACCTCAGCAAAATGGTGTTGCTAAGAGGAAAAACAGGTCACTGACGGAAATGGCACGATGTATGGTCAAAAGTCAAGCTTTGCCGCATTCTTTTTTGCTTGAGGCCATTATGTGTGCCACTTATGTACTTAACAGGTGTCCTACGAAAGCTTTGCAGTCTATTACTCCATATGAAGCATGGCATGATAGAAAACCTTCTATTGAGCACATGCGTGTTTTTGGTTGTTTCGCATATGCTTTGGTGCCACAAGTGCAGCGCAGAAAATTGGATGATAAAGCTGTCAAATGTATTTTTGTTGGTTATAGTGCTGAAAGCAAAGGTTACAGGTTGTATCATCCGCAAACAAAACGTATTCTGGTTTCTCGGGATGTAGTGTTTGTGGAAGATTCTGTTCAGCCCTTGCTGTCATGTACTAGAGACAATAATGTAAGCTCACAGGACATTTATGACACTTTGTTGCCTCTTTTCAATGGTGGAAATATGAATGTAAGTTCCAATGAGGCAAATGTACAGCCTATGGGGGTTTCTGAAAATGTTTTAGATCAGCCTATTACTGATGCAGATGTACATGATGTACTTGATGAGGAAAGGGCTGAAAATGAGCAGGCTAGAGGTATGCCAAAATGGCTGGTGCACACTTTGTGTGACAGTAAATTGGATGCACCTTTGTCTAGTCGTACTCATTCAGGCTCTCGCCATGCATCTTATGCATCAGATTGTTATGCTTTGGCTCTGTCTAGTTTACATGATGTTGAGGAGCCTCTGTCTTTTGATGAAGCACAGAATTCAGAAAATTGGATGGCTACCATGCAATCAGAATATGACGCACTTATAGAAAATGACACATGGAATTTATGTGATTTGCCTCCCGGCAAAAAGGCCATTGGTACGAAGTGGGTTTACAAGTTGAAACGCAAACCGGATGGTGAGATTGATCGCCATAAGGCTCGACTTGTTGCAAAAGGTTATGCACAGCAAAAAGGCATAGATTATGAAGAAACTTTTGCTCCCACTTGTCGTATGACTACTATGCGTTTTCTATGTGCATTGGCAGCTCATTTTGGTTGGGATGTACATCAATCAGACATTGTTACTGCTTTCTTGAATGGTGACATATTTGAGGAAGTTTATGTAACGCAGCCTCGCGGTTTTGTCATAAAAGGACAAGAGGACAAAGTGTGCAAATGTAACAAGGCTTTGTATGGGTTGAAGCAATCTCCTTGTGCTTGGTATGAGAAAGCTGACACTCATTTGGTCAAACAAGGCTTTCGTAACAGTCCAACAGAAAGCACATTGTATATAAAGCATGAGGGTGATGTATTTCTCATCGCGGTTCTTTATGTTGATGATTTGCTGATCACTGGACTAAATGAGAGACATATTGTTGAATTTAAGGCTGATTTGAATGCTACTTTCAAGATGAAAGATTTGGGGCTGTTGCATCATTACTTGGGTATACAGTTTAAGCAGTGTGATGGTGGTATTTCCTTGTGTCATAAAAGTTACATAGAGACATTGCTATGTAAGTTTGGACTTGAGGATTGCAAACCTATTGCCACTCCCATGGAAACACGTTTGAAGTTGAGTCTACATGATGCTGGCGATCCTGCTGATGTCACTCTTTACCAAGCTGCTGTTGGCTGCCTCATTTATGTATGCGACACGAGGCCGGATATTCAGTTTGCAGTCTCACAGGTGAGCAAATTTATGCATAGCCCAGGGTCTAAGCATTGGCAGGCTGTCAAGAGGATTTTCCGCTACCTTAGTGGCACTTTACATCTTGGCTTGTTTTATCCCAATGGGGGATCATTGCCGCCAGACTTACATGCTTTATCGGACTCATATTGGGCTGGTTGTTTTGACACGCGAGTGTCCACAAGTGGTTTTTGTTTCATGCTTGGCAGTTCATGTATATCATGGTTGAGCAAGAAGCAACCTACTGTGGCCACTTCGAGTTGTGAGGCTGAGTACAGGGCAGTCTTCACAGCTACAGTTGAGTGTGTATGGCTCAGAAGCCTTATGGCTGATTTGGGTGTTGGACAGGACACTGCCAACACTATCTACATTGACAGTCAGAGCGCATTGGCAGTTGCGAGGAACCCAGTTTTTCATGCTCGCACAAAGCACATTGAGGCTCATTACCACTATGTCAGGGAGAGGCTCTCAGCAGGAGATATCAGCTTGGCTTATGTGCCAACATAGGACAACCTTGCAGATCTTTTCACAAAGGCATTGTCTCGTGAGAAGCTTGAAGCTTTCCGCAAAGCTTTGGGCTTACTCCCCTTTGTGGACTGATCCTGTCCTCAGGACATGGCACTTCCCTTTACTCATGTGCCAGCTCTCGTTCACCGCATCACTCCAGGGGGGATTTGTTACCATATACATGTGGTAGTGATGTGTGTGAACACACTAGGACCGCCGGGGCATTTTTTCCCTCTTTAGGAGGTTTTTTCCCCCGTGCATTGTATATACGCCCATCATCTAGGGCTATCTATCTTTCCATTGCACACTAAGTAACACACTCTCTATTGTGTGCCTTGAGCTTCCTTCGTCTTCTCCAAGATGTGTGTGTTTCTCAGCAACCCTAATTCCAACATGATCCTCACTATGACAGACGGACAAAGGAGGGGGAGCAAGATGTTCTGAATCCCTGAGAGGATCTTGCTGGATCCATAGCTTAAATAGCGATTGGTGGTACTTTGGACAGAGAGCTTGGACATGCAGGACACCCCGGCTAGTAGAGTGTCATGTGGACTTATTGAGCTTAGTTGCTTCTTCCTCCAAGATTTTGTAGCTTGGTTGGCTGAAACCAGAGAGGAGGAGAAGTGTCTCCGATGGGGTGTTGTTTCCTTGTAGAGGATGCAGAAGCATCACCCAATCAGTCCTTGGTTGGAGGAGCATATGCAATAGGCTCGACAGGATCTAGCTAGCATTGAGGAGAGGAGTCATGAGTTTTCCTTCGTTTGGAAGGCATCTCAGTGAACTGAGGTGGGTGACAAAGTTACTGGGAAGTTTTGTGAGACAGTGGGTACCCGACATGCGCACACCAGTGTCAGCTAGTTAAGGAGACCCAACGGGTCAATTGCTTCAGAGCCTGAGGATATGTGTGCAATTGCTATTGACTTTTATCGCTATTTGATGTCAGTTGAGCCTCATTCAGAGCATTAGGATGCATGCAGAGAGTAGTTTTGGGTACAGATGCCTTGCCCCTCCAGCCAGAGGAGCTCCATGAGGCCCTCAGAGCACTCCCCCAAGGTAGTTGTCCAAAGGAGGATGGTTTGACTCCCAGCTTCTTCTTGGAGTATTGGGACTTGCTTGATTCAAATCTTTGCAGCTCATTTTAATAAATCTTGCGCACTAGAGAGATGCCGACAGCATAAGTGAGGGCTTGATTTACCTTGTTTCCAAGGAGGGATGATCCTTGGATGAGATTCGACAGTGGCAACCCATCACCGTCCTCAACTCAACCTATTAAATTCTAGCAAAGGCTCTAAGCTTGAGGATTCAACCACAACTAGAGAACATGATACATGGGACCCAGGTAGGTTTTGTCAAGGAGCATAGTATCCTTAACAACATCTCACTTTTTGGGAGGCGTTTGCCCTCGGGCATCTTTAAGGAGAGGATCTGGTGAAACTGCTTCTCGATTTTGAGAAGGCTTACGATAGAGTTGACTAGGACTTCATGGAAGACACTCTATGCAGAATGGGTTTCTCAAATGCTTGGATCAGAGGTGTGTCAACTCTATACAGACGTGCACACAGTCAGGTGCTCTTTGGAAGGGGAAGAGGGGAATGCTTCATGCTCACACATCCGGTCAAACAGGGTTTCCCTCTAGCCTTCTTCCTCTTTCTGTTTTGTGTTGAGACGATGAGCAAATTTTTGACTTCATGCCAGTTGGCTTTCGTGGTTTAGAGCTACATATTAGGGGAGACAAGCTACTGGACGCTGAGTTTGCCGACGACTCAGCCTTGTACTTGGAGGGCCAAGAGGCCAATCTACACAGGTGTGAGCAGGCTCTTGAGGTGTTTTAGTGTGCATTAGGCGCACTGATCAACTCGAGGAAGACTAGCTTTCTGGGTTGGCAGTGCTCCTATGCCTGATTGGTTGTCAGGTGAGGGTCTTAGGTAGATTTCCCCAAGGACTCCAATTCGCTATTTGGGTTGTCAGGTTGACCCATAAGTAGTAGACTACTCCCCTCCTCCTGTCTTGGCTACTATGTGGTACATCACGTCTTGTTGGATCTTCTCGAGCTCCTATACCAGCCAGCTGGAGAGGCTCGTCATGAATTTTCTTTGGTCAGGGCACGACACCCAGCTAGCCCGACCCAAAGTAGCTTGGCAAGTCATCACCTTACCATGTTCTCAAGGGGGGTTGGGGATCATCGACACAGCACAGCAGAGCAGAGCTCTTCTTGGGAAGTTTGTGGTAAGAGGACTGCTTGCAAGGGAGGAGCCTTGGAAGAGTTCTTGCTTCATCGGCTTCGAGCTTGAGTGCCTCATGTAGGAGGCCCTTGGAGCCCTTCCATCAAGTGGATTTTTACAATGATGCACAGAGTTGGTCTGAAAAGGAGGTTGGAGGATCGCTTTGTTGTGAGCCCGCTTAGGTCTTCGGAGTAGTTGAGGAGTGGCCTAGAGTAGCATCAGCCGACTTACATGGAGGAGCACTTGAGACCCAGTCCCTTGTTTGGAACCGCATGGTTAGCACTCAAAGAGGCCACATGGTTGGTAGTAGGCCTCATGTTTCTTGGGGTCTCATGGTAGAGTGTCCAGCCCACACTCTCGGTGACTGGCTCCAGTTTAAAGGTTTGTCTGATGAGGCCCAGAGCCTCCAGCTACGAGGCATGAGGAGGGTGCAAAGTATGTGCCAATACATTACATAGGCTTTACCAACTGATTGGCTCACCCCTCTAGAGATATAAGCTCCCAGATGGATGGGAGCCTTCACCACATGATTGGAGGTCCTCATCACAGTTCAAGCTTGCTCGGAGTCCGTACCCAACATGTTCTTTGAGGTTCAGCGAGAGGGTTGCCTTCACAGAGTCTCAGTAGAGGCTCCATGGGTTGCAGAGTGTTGCATTCAAAGGATACAAGTTTTGGGCATCTGTGGGAGGACCTCTATCATATATCCTAACCCAGCAGCAAGCCACTGGCGGATTTGGGCTTGGGCTGCCCTCTCCCACGAGTGTAGTGGGACCCAAGAGAGTGGTTTTGGAGAGACCCTTTCTCCTCAATTGATCACCCTAGGATCCCCTTCTTTCAGTACACAATTCAAGTGGGGTGCCACATACTTGCAGCAAGAACAGAGGCTTGTCCTGCTGCAGCACTTCATTGGTAGGAGAAGGATCTCACAGTTGATTTCTTGTCAGGTTTTTGGGAGCGGTTGTGGGACTCCAAAAAATCAATGAGAGTCACTATGCTCCAGTGGCTTGTTGCACACAGAGCTACAGCAGTTGGGAGATGGCTAGTACACAATGACTTTTCGATAGCTTGTGTAGCTTGTGGCCATCGTTTGGAGAGTCAACGGCACTGTCTGTGGGACTGCCACATGGCACAACAGGTTTGGCTTGGGGTTCTTTGACTTATGCCGGCTCTTTCCACACTCAATAGTACACTTGGGGTGTTGCAGCATGGTCCACTCTCACGGGGCCTGTGCTCCATTTTGGATTGGATTCCATCGATAGGATGATAGTGATCCAGGGGGGTCGACCTACGCTCCAGCTTTCCATAGAGCTACCCCCCACGAGTGGTGCAGTGAGAGAGGTGTTGGGCACCCGTCTGTGGCCTAACACTGTGGTCAATTTGGCGGCCTCATTGCTTCCCCATCTTGGAGGCTCGCCCTGTCCCATCGGCAGAGACTGTTCGTTATTTTTGGTTGGAGCTGATTCACACTCTCAAAGGTCAGTTTGAGAGGCTCCAGGGAAACTCCGACTGCATGTGGGAGCGCGGAGAGGCTTTCTTGCGACTCTGGCACCCAAGGTCTTTCTTCACCATGGTCCAGGGTGCATCCAGATGGCACTACCGTCCACCTGTGTGGCTCTTTCCTCCACCCATTTTGTGATTTAGTCCCCATTTTACATATTTGTCTTCTCACTAGGAGAGTCTCCCCTTGTTTTTTATGTAGCCCACTCTAGTAGAGGTGGTTGTAGCCCTATGGGCAGTTTTATTAATAGCATGATCTTTCTTGGAAAAAAAAAATAGCAGGTTTCAAACTAGCTTCATAGAATCTCCAAAGGACTGTGCTAAGGTTTTTCATGGGAGTTGAAGTTCCAAAGTCCAAGGGTAAGTTTAATTTTTACCAAGTCCATCCTAATTTAGCAGGTCATAAATTAGCAGGTAGACTCTAGCCCGCGTCAGCTTCATAGAGCCTTCAAATGATAGTGCAAAGGTCTTGCATAAGAGCTAGTTAAATTGAAGCTAAGAGTATGGTTTTTAATTAATGGAAGGAAAAAGCAAAAAACTAAGGTAAGATCAGCCCTTCCCTATTTCGAAAGTTTCCTTCTCTTCCAAGTTTGGCTAGGCCACATGTCCAAAGTAGTTAACACTTGCTTTATGGAAAGTTGGACACGTGTGTGTGTGTGTGTGTGTGTGTGTGTGTGTGTGTGTGTGTGTGTGTGTGTGTGTGTGTGTGTAGTTGTTTTAACTTATATAATAAGATATAAATGAACTTTTACATTCAAAAGATAGCTGCCTTTAGAGAAAAGGTAAAAATTAGTACAAAAACAACTCAGTCTTAGAATTATCTTTGTACATGGCATATGACAATGAAGCCACATTCCAGTATACAATGATATTGATCCAATAAAGAATTGCTTCCCAAGTGGTAGGAGCAAGTGTAGTATCTGACAGACAATAGCTTTAAGCCAAAAAAAAATCCAAGAAAGGATAGAGTCCTCACCTGCATTCATCCAAACAAGATAACAGATTCGTTAGTTTTAGATGTGTATTACAGGTGTCAATGGACTATATCAGTTGTTATCCATGTCCAACTTACAACTCTTTTTAACTTAAAACCAATGTCCAAAGTGTTCCTCTCTTTCAACTCTTTTCAAATGTGAAAAATCTTTATTATTTCATTTATTGGTAGTAGTAATTGTATGTATGGTTTCTATATATCCCAATGTTTTATAAGTCCTTAAGTAGATATTTAACATACATATCATTTTGATCAAAAGTCCATTACCCCTTTTGATCCAAGTGTTCTATTCTAACCCATAGGTTAATTTTCCACATTTTGTTTTGCCATATTTTCAGGCCCAAAATCCTAAGTATCGTAAAGCATAAAGTGAACTAATTTAACAACTTGAGATATGTCCAAAGCATTAATTTTGGCTTAAGTAAAGACCAAAACTTTCAGGCCCACATGGGCATATCCAATCCAACTTATGTCCTTCAGTATGTGTTGTGTTAAAGAGATAAATCTGCTAATTCAATCCTAGCTTAAACTACTTTTCACATTTAGAAAATGACTTTAAAATTTATTTTTTTTAAGCGGATATGAACATGTAATCAATGTTTTATCAATCCATATTCCCCACAGCTTATCTCTTAGAATAATCGTCCTTCGGGGTCAACTTTACCATTTATTTAGTGTCAAAGGAAAAAACCAAAAAAGTTACGTTTATCAAGATATACCAGTCTCGCTGTAATACCCAGTATCCAAAGATCTTCTTTATTTTACTGTTCAACCACAGCATTACCTAGCCCCAGGATTTAGATTAAGCAAGGATATCTAGAAGCCTTAACCATAATGCAATACACACGCTTACCAATTGTTTTTGGGTCATAGCCCACAATAATGAAAAGACCAATATCCTACCATCACAAAACCAGAATACCATAAGTTCTCAGCGTGATCAGTTTATAGATTACAAGATCAGTAATCCCCTCAATGAACATCACCAGTTTTATCAGGAAAAAAATTCAATACTGCAAGCCAATATTTTTACCAACCATTCTACAAACACCCAGTTTATGTATAGTATTCAGTCACGGTACAATATCAACAAAAACCTTTTTTAAAGCTAGTCGATAACTACTTGCATTAGCAAAAAAATGACCCATCCTATTTTATGCACAATATGCAATTGTGCCATAGTATCCAAAAAGACTTTTCTACAATGAATCGGTTCATGCACAGTATGTATTCCCGGCATAATATTTCAACAAAAAACCAGTAAAAATCCAATCGATAACTGCGCAAATAGCAGACAATACCGAGACTTATCATAGTAATCGCACCGACCTGAATTGGTAGTTCAACAACCTCCATTGCGGCACAGTATCAAAGCTCTCACACCTCACTTTGAAAAACACACGCAGAGAAAGAATACCCACAGACCAAGTGAGGGGCTCAAAACGCCCTCATCTTTTTATAGGCCATTTGATTTGCTCAACGTCAGTAGACGCCCCACGATCTGATTCAAGCAGCTTCATGCCTCTACTCTCGTAATGGGGGTTGAGAGGGAGAGAGATTGCATGTAGGTTTACGTAGTAGGCTGCGGTGTATGGTAATACAGTCAAGCTAGATAAATAGAGTAAGGGCGTGAACCTAGCTATTCCTGCTCGCGTTGAGAGGGAGAGAGATTGCATGTACGCAGTAGGCTGCGGTGTATGGTAATACAGTCAAGCAAGACAAATAGAGCAAGGGCGTGAAAAGTTAGGGTATTCATGAAGGCGACATTTTATGCATAATAGGCCTAGGGGTGGGTACCCATGTAAGGATAGACGGGAGAGGTATGTCCCCCCAAAAAATATACCATATGAAATTTTTAGTCAATTAATCTAAGGTACATAGTAACCTTTGCGAGGAAACAAAAAAGAAACAAAAAATTAAGTTGTTGTATGTGTGTGTGTGTGTGTGTGTGTGTGTGTGTGTGTGTGTGTGTGTGTGTGTGTGTGTGTGTGTGTGCGCGCGCGCGCGCGCGCGTGTGTGTGTGTGCGTGTGTGTACACTTGCCAAAGACGAAGTCAAAAGGACGAGGAAAAAATCTTTCAAGAATAGCAGGGGGGATGGGGGGGGGACATGTGTTAGCAGATGATGAAGCTACACTTTAAGCATTCACTTGTGATTTGTCCATGTAATATTCTACTTTGAGAATTTTTGGCGAGTGGGGGAAAGGAAAAAAGAGGGGGCTCGGGGGAATTTTTCCCCTCTCTCACTCATTCTCACACTCTCTCTTATGTGTCCCTTGTGGCCAAGCAAGCCTTTTCTCTCTCTCCCTCTCATATGGGAGTTCAAGAGATGGTCTCTATGCTCAAGAATTGGCTGTGGATGCAAATCCGAGCAATTAAATACTTGAAACTTCTTTTTCTTCTTCTCTACTCTTCTAGCTATGCTACGGGCTTGCTCATGAAGTAAGCACATAACAAATTACTACTACTTTTCTTGAAAAATATTTCTCTTCACTCTCATCTATCTCCATCCCCGAAGTTCTTTCTCCTCACTAGGGTGCTTAGGGCTTGGGAAGGAGTGTTACACCATGGAATCATGAAACTACTCATCTTCATTGGTTCAAGGAAACTTTTCAAGAGCACAAGCTTGTATTATAATCAGATCTCTCATTGAGAGAATTATAATTAAAAATCCTCATGGAAGGGGGACCGGCGGCTCCAAGCAAATCCGGTCCTCAACAAGTTGTTAATCTTAAGGTGTTGTTCTCTCCAAGTCCTGTGCATGATTCGATGTTTTGATGTGTAAATGATTAAATGAAATCAATCATGCACTACCTACGGTTCTCCTCTAAAGAATCTTCTTAAGGGAAAATTCTCCTTCCATAAATTAATTCCACTGTGATATTTTGACGTGTTAGGCAAAACTATACCCATTAAGTTTCATCAAAACCAAAATCCTTCAATTTATGAGTAGGTCAAAGATCAAGGTGGATTTCCATTTTATGATGAATACAATTGTGCTTCTTATCATAATACCTCAAGGCCAAAAGAGCTTGTTTCTAACTAGCAACCCAAAGTGGCTAGGTAATTGATCCACAAAGAACTCTAGGAAGATCAGATTAAGCAATCTGTGCCACAAGTGTCCTCCATAACAAGGAAATTCAACCACAACAATCCACGTTGTAGAAGCTATTGTATGTTGTAGCAATCACATTGATAGATTGCAAGGACCACCACCTCATGGTGTCTTGTTAGTAGGGATAGTCCTCCAAGAGGAAGTCAAGCCAAGCAAGTTCTGCTTGTAGGGCTATTGAACAAGAGCCTAAATCATCACAAAATGTTAGTGGCTAAATGAGCTATTTAACACATTGATCAATTTTTAGGCTAACATTTGTTAAATGAATAGTTAATGAAGATTAATGAAGAGATCTAAACCATTCGTGAGAGAGAAGGCTATATGTGCAAACAACTTCTCTATCTGAAGGTTCAAGATCATTTAGGGCGGTAGGGTAAAGTAAAAGTGCACAACAAATATTTGTATGGCTAGGAGACATCCCATGTGTCCACCTCAAAATCCCCTATTGCACTCGTGTTCAAGAGGTAATTTCAAAATCCCTCCTTTCACCATGACTTAAATCACCCTTTTTCCTCCACAATCTTTTATTTTTCAAGATTCTATTTTTAATCCCACTTGTAAATGTAGTTCTGTTACTCTTTGGAGTTATAAAAAGCCCTTTCGATGAGCTCATGGGCTACAATACACATTTTGAGGTGGATGCACCGCCCCGGGGGGGGGGGGGGGGGGGGGGGGGGTGTGTTATCTGAAACATCCTTTTTTGCAATGTTTACTTGATGCTCAAGAGATGAGATCATAGCTAGTTCTTGCACATAATCATACACCTAAGCATGTGAAACACATTGAAGAGACAATATGGCTGCATTGTTTATTGTCGCAACACTTTTACAAGAAACATCGATTCTCTTAAAGACAACCCTTGACATAATTCCGAGGAGTTCGATTAGTTAGTCTCATGAGAGAAGATACCCTAGCTTAATATGGAAAAGGTTTCCTTGTTGCTTTCATAGTCATATGGTTAGAACCTTTACATCCATTACCAAACAGAAAAATCATCAACTTAGTATGAAAAGGTCTACTTTTTGCTTTCATAGTCTTTCGAACCAACCTGAATATGGCTGCTAGAACCTTCACACCTATTAACAAACAGAAAAGTAATCTACTATCTTACCAAAGTAGGATGAAACACCATGCAAGTCATGCATCTTTTGTGCATGTGCACTTGCAATTCAATGTCATGTTTGTTCTGAGTTACCCCTTTGTGAGTAGTATGGCCATTTAGGTTAAAGGCAACTTCCGTATATAACTCTGATGGCTTCTTCCTCTTTTCGTCAGATGAGTAATAACATACACCACAGCTCCTTTTTGGCTTCTTTCGGAACGCGACTTTTGCAAGCACAAGTAATGCACATATAATTAAAGCCTGCCATACTGGCAGTGCAAATGCATTTAACAGAAAGACGGATACATCGTTGTGAAAACCTTATACTTTCTGTCAAATGCACTTGATTGTATCTGTACATAATACTATCACCTACATGTCAACCAACAACCATCACCTGCAATACAAAAGGAACAAGCAGTGTTTTACAACGAGCACTCAGTAGACTCGCTCCTATCAGACAAGTTGCCAACTGACAAAATGTATACAACTGTCAATGACCAAGCCGGAAAAGACAACTTCAATGCAACCAAGATGACTTCGCTGAGAAAATCTTGCACTGCACAAACAGTTACTCCTCTTAAGAATTTTATGAATGCTGAGATATTCAAAATCATGTAGCTTCATAGCAATTTAACTGGTAATATGTGAAACTTAGGTACTTCACATAATATGCGCCCAAAAATGGCGCTCACACTTGTGAGCTAACATGGATGCCAAGCAGAAGTCTTTTACTGGATCCGGGAAAAAAGGGCTGCCTCGAGCGTCCTCCCCCAAAAGAAAATCCAGCGCCCATGTGGATTAAACCCTGGACCTTCCAGGAATAGACGAATGCCTCAACCACTAGGCTATCTCATCCAGCTGCTACCACCTATGTTTTATAATAGTATGGCATATGGCAGGCGGCCTGTGTGAAAACTGGACCCAGCCATTTTCAAAACCTACTGGCCGGCAGCGCTTGGATGTGTAAGCGCCCTTGTTCAAAAAGGATAAAGACTTCCATGATAAGTCTCAAAGTTTCTCTGTGAGAAATGTATCTAAACAAAATACAGAACTTAGGAAAGCAAAGCTAAAACAAGCAAAAAGACACCATGTACTGCATTATGTAAGACACTCTGTACTGCAATGTGTTGAAATTTTGCAGTGAAGGAAGAGTATATGGGTTAAGCCACATACACCTTGAGTATGTATATATTTAGCACAAAAATTTGTTTGTAACAACATATAGACAAAACGCTGTAAAAAACAATATGAACATAATGAGGCAACTTCATTGAATGCTGCACCTATGCATTCTTTAGGTGTCATTGATATTTGCCTCCTCAAACAAACCGAGCCAAGTATTGGGAGCTACATATGTATAGCCAGTAAAAAAACCTACATCATCCGCTTTTGGTGTAGAAGCTGGTGAATCTTGGGCAGGCAGGATGGTCCATTTCTCATCAAAGTTTGCAATACAGTCTATACCGTTGACCTCAGGTCTGAACTTTGGCTGTATAGCACGTGCCTCCAATTTGTTCCAATTGATGCATTTGAACCATTTATGCTGCTTTATCTCGTCACTCCTATTCGTACCACTACCAAGACGCTTGATAGGATCTTTCTGTAGCAACTGCCAACACAAGAAGAAAGAAGCATTAACCCAATGACTTTGGGCAACACAAGGAGAAAGAAGCATTAACCCAATGACTTTGGGCAGCACAAAATTGGTAGTATTGGTGCACTGAAACTCACAAGGAAGAGGAAGTACAGAATTAAAAGTTTTAAGAAAGCAAGCACAAGAATGCAGTCACAGCAAAAAAAGCAAAGATAATAAAATGCATACATGAAACAAACTTAAGAAGCAACAATACCAGTGTTGTGCATTTGGTAGGGTAGAGGAGAAAATCGTGAGACATGCGCCAATAGGGAAACGGATACACCCCCTATTTAGAGACAAAATTATAGAATATGCTCGGGATCTTGCTTATGTGTCCTCTTATCATTTGCTGAAAAGTGTACCATCACTGGGCCTTGAGTGTCTATACTCCTTCAAGAAGCCTTAAAAATTGAATTCTCTAACCTAGAATACTAAGATGAGTTCTGACATGTCAATCTTGGTATCATTTAATGAATGACTAGATTTGCAAAATACCCCCCAAAACCACTATTTTTCAGCTTGGGGACTCTAAGATGGCTCCCTCTACCCCAGTGGGTCTTTTATAAAACCCTTGAAGCGATCTGTCTTATTACAGGAATGGGAAGCACAAAATGATGCCCATCTTCAGACTAAGCCTTACCCCTTTGAGCAGTGAATGAGCTTCACTGGATAGATAATGTGGTAGCTTTATTCTGTCCTTCACAATCTTCTCTTGAAGCTTCTGCCTGTTCCTCTGAGTAAATGGAGGCTGCCAAAAACACACCAACAACGAATATAATTCACCTGTCATGAGAACAAAAGAGGGTTCTTACACAATGCCAGACCTACCTGGCCAATCAACATTTCGTATAGTAGAATCCCGATACTCCACCAATCAGCAGCTTTTCCATGACCCTTTGCAAGCAGAATTTCAGGAGCCATGTACTCAACCGTGCCACACAAAGAGTTTGTTTGTGCATACTCCTCCACCTCCTTAGCCAATCCAAAATCCGTCAGTTTCACCTGGTAAGATCCACCTTTCACCATTAATATAGTATTCTAAAAAAGAGTATGTTTTGTCCAACAGCTGTTGCTTTCAGAGAGAAAAGGAAATGAGATAACATGTAATCACGAAGTAAGCTGCATACAGTACAAAGTCTCAGATGCAAACGCTAGCTACTATTTTGATCAAAACAGCCCATTATCTCACAAATGAAAAAAAAATATCGCTCGTATCATTCTGTCAGTTTCACGTGTAATACCAGGGTAATATTGCCTTGAATATTAAGGCTCTACTTATATTTGTATTGACTTCAAGTGGCAAACAAATTGAGGTGATTGATATGCATCGTTGTACAATGCACACAGCGAAAAAACTCAAATGCAAAAATAAACTAGCATCCCCGATACCCTTGCTACCGTAAAGCACTATTTTCTTCCGACCAGAAGGCCTTCCTATTATGCAATGTCATTGAAAAGGCAAGACTAAACCAAGACACAAAACTTACATGTCCTTCAGCATCCAAGAGAATGTTTTCAGGTTTCAAATCCCGATGTATAATACCATTGTTGTGCAGGTGAGATACGGCAGAAACAATCTCAGCAGTGTAGACCCGGGCCAAATCCTCACTGCACATATAACGGCACATTTTTTAATTGGTTATCACAAGAAATTTGGGCAAATAATAGCCAGACTTTGATACCTGAATGTCCCTTGCCGGTAAAGTTGGAAAAAGAGATGGCCCCCATTAATAAAGTCTAAAATCAGGTACAATTTTGATTTTGTCTGCAATCGATCATCAATGTGACATCAAGACGGAGAATTATGCACGCCATCAAATAGCACTAGATTCACAGTGCTTTTTTTATGTTGGCAAAACACAATATCAAGGTTATGTCAACATGTAAATAGGTATTAAAAACAAGCAAGAGAAACCAAAACTATCAAGACCGGAGATACTACCCTCTTAAATAAAAGCAATCATCCTTGACTGCATGTTCATAGCCAAAGGAAGCACACACATGTGTGTGAGAGAGAGAGAGAGAGCGAGAGAGAGAGAGAGAGAGAGAGAGAGATCCCGCGGCACGAGAAATCTTCGATTCTTCAATGTAGTTCCCCAAGGCATAAATATTGTCGAACTGCTGCAAGACTAAACGGCTTTCTTTCTAGCTTTCACACTTGAAAAGGTGAAAAATTTTACTATAGATCCCCCTCCTTGAAGTCTTTGAACTGATGCGGTGCAAAGCCAAGATATGGATAGTAGGGGTAGGCATATGGACTCCAACCGTTGTAACCAAAAGTGGTGGTGAGAAAGGTGGTGGCAATGGTGGTTGCACGGGGTTGCACAATATTTCTAAAAGCTCCTCCAATCGGAATAGAGGACTGAGTAGGTTGTCGGTTTAAAGCCCTTGTGGTGCAAGAGGAGGAACAACCTGAGTCAACAAAGGAGGCAACATGTAGTTCAAAAACTGTTGAAAGCTCTGTAGAATCCAAAGATTCTGCAAAGATGACTCGAGAACGACAGCACATGTGTCACAAATTGATGACGTGGCTGACCAGCTAGAAGAGAAATGGTTGAGTGGACAAGAGAAACCCTAAAAGATATTTAAGGGAACTTATGAAGCACCGGCAGAGGGCCCGAAACCCTAAAAGACAAAAGCTTGAACCCTGAAAGGAATTTCTGTAAAATGCGTTGACATGCAGATCGTACGGATGCTCACCTGTACGGGTTTCCGCGATTTATGCTGGCAACTTTTGGCGCTAGCATGAGAGAGCAGAGCTTATGGGTGAAAGTGCTTTTGAACCTGATGTTTTTGGGGCTCTACATACCTTGTAAATTTTATAAGAGCCCTTGGGGGCTCACTCTGCAGAGCATCTGGACGCAAAGTCTGTAACAGACTTGGACACTCCAAGTCGAGAATCTACCGCGACACCACAAATAATCACTTCAAAACAGTTCACAGTTCACAGTTGATTCGACACTGGCCCGACGGAGTTCCATGCCTAGAGATATTGGCCCCAAAGACTGGCGCCCCTTTCGGTATTTCTTTTTGTATTAATCAGTGTTCAAAGTACGAGAGTAGGCAGGCGCTCACTCTCAGACTCTTCGTCCAGATGCTCTGGCTGTGAGAGCCTGCCCACATATTTAAATTTTTACAAGGGATGCTAAAAGCAGAGCCCAAGAGCTGAAAATCAAAAGCTCCTTTAAAATTTAAAGCACCTCCAATTTTCCTCTCACAAGGCTTATTGGTAAAATAAAGCAAAAGCTTTTTCTCTCTTGTAAACTACATAGCTTAAATCTGCCCAAAAGCTACCGTAGACTGTCCACCAAAAGCGCCGCAAAAAGCGGGTGTTTGTACAACTGTCACGTGTCAGTAGCGCGTGAAAAACGCCGCAAATTCCGGCAGCCAGGCACATCACCATTTACCAGACTTTCCCGGGGGGTCCATTGCCAAGAGGGAAAGTGTATTGGGCAGCCATGTCACCAGTTTGTGACATACCCCCCTCTTGAAAGCATTGTAATCGCCCTCGATTACGCCTGCAAAACAGACAGAAGCCATAAACTGTCTTAGGAGACACTGACTGTTAGTACCGACGCACTAGGAACACACATCTAGCACATGTACCAAGCGATAGTCACATCACACGACATCACTAGACATCACTTGACATCACAGGACATACATGACAAATCACATTCAACATTCATTCGAATCTCAGACCATGATTTATCAGCAATGCAATTAGCAATCGCATCTAGATCTACTCAAGGCCTCATAGATGCCCGATTGACTAATCCCTATTGCAACCATGTCTATCGAGATCATTCAGACCAAAATGCTGCAACCATTTCGTCTATCAATTCCTACACTTAAACAAGTCAAGAACAAATCAGTTTCATATTCTTCGGAATTCCATTTCATAAAGTCATATAGCAGAATACTGTCAGCTCTCAGTATCCCTGAAGCTCAAAGAGACATCAGTGACTCTAGTATTCAAAAATCGACACATCTATTGACAAAGGAGCGGAGTAACTCCCCTCTTGTGCAACCCATTGCACCAGATCTCCGGCCAAGCTGAATTCGGGGTTCCATTTGGAGTAGACTATGCTAAACCAAAAGCTTCAAGGTAAAGTTTCACAATCTGAGGAGTATCTGCTAGATCCTCCTCTTCCATCCACTTCGCATTCAACGCACGATAGTTCTTGAATTTAACCAAGAACCGCCTTCTTACTTTACCCTTATTCTTTTTGTCCTTATGTGCCAAAATCTGTTCAAAACAAGGATCTCCTCGTTTTCTTCCACTTCAGGTTGCTCATCAGGCTCCCCATCTTCAGACACATCACCTTTAAAAGGCTTCAAGAGACTCACATGAAATGCATTGTGAATCCTCCAAGTGTCAAGCAGTTTCAATCGGAAGGAGACATCATTGATCTTTCCGAAGATCTGGCAAGGTCCGTAGTATCGCATACTAAGCTTTGGCAAAAGCCTCTCCTTTCTCTTTTCTTTCTCAGGCATGCCTTCTCAAAACGTACGAGCACCCAATCATCCTCCTTCAATTTCAAATCACAACGATGGCGATCTGCTGCCTTTTTCTAGTCTTTCTTGAGATTTCTGCAAAGCCTCAAGGACCTTGGCAAAAGCCGTGTCCAAGTCTCGAGTGTACTCATCGACTTCAAAAATCTTATCTTTCGTGCTTAGGAAGGGTGGAACCTTCAGGGCACCTTCAATAATCTCAAATGGCGCCTTCCCCGTCGAAGAGTGTACCGTGTTGTTGTAGGCAAATTCCACCGAAGGTAGATACTTTTCCCATTGAGTCTTCTGATCTGAGATATAAGACTTCAATAAATCTAAAACCACTGAATTGGCAATCTCATATTGCCCGTCAGTCTGCGGGTGGAAAGATGACGAGAACTGCAACCGCGTGTCAATGTTCTCCCAAATTGCCTCCCGTGAATTTGGGGTCCCTGTCGAAGACAATCGTCTCGGGCATGCCATGTAATCTGAGAATCTGGGCCACAAACAATCTCGCTAAGTAATTCGGCTTGACTGTTTTCTTCACTGGAATGAAATGAGCTTGCTTGCTAAATCTGTAATAGCAGTCCAGTTACCATCGTGACCACTGTGTTCTCGGGAGATTAAAAATGAAATCCATTGCAATACTTTCCCAGGGGCGGGTGGGTATGGGTAAAGGCTGTAACAATCCCTGTGCCTTATGCCTGTCAAACTTGACCTTCTGGCATACCAAGCAACTGCGCAAAAACTCGTCCACATCCTTCTTGAGTCTCGGCCAAACGAAGTATCTCTCTACCCCTTTCAAGGTGGTAGCAATGCCGCGGTGACCCGTAAAAGGCGGATAGTGGCATTCAGTCATAACCTTTTCCGTCATAGTTGTGTAACGCACAACATGGTTTTCCTCATCAAGTAGCCATCCCGAATGGAATATCCCGCTACTGTTTCCCCACCCCGTATGCGTGTGAAAACGTCTGCAAAATCTGTATCTGTAGCATACTGATCGACCATATCCTCGAAGCTCCTATGATGAATCGCGGAAATAGCCAAAACCAACGGCTTCCGAGACAAAGCATCTGCCACCAAGTTCTTCTGTCCCTAAACATGGACAATTCGGAAGTGAAACTCTGACAAGATGTTCGCCCACCGCATCTACTTTTTCAATAGCTACTTCTGTGACAAGAAGTAGTGTAAACTCTGATGGTCTGTGAAGACAGTAAAATCCGCTCCGAGTAGGGAGTGCCGCCACTGAGTAAGAGCATGGATAATCGTCAAAAGCTCTTTCTCATAAATCTGTGTTGTCAATTCGGGCCATGAGAACAATCGGCTCTTGTAAGGAATCACATGGCCTTCTTGCATTAAGATCGCACCCAGACTTCGACTACAAGCATCACAATATACTTCAAATGACTTCTGCAAATCCGGCAACGTCAAAACTGGTCCCGTAGTCAATTTCTCTTTCAATGTCTGAAAGGCAGTCACCTCTGTGGGTCCCCACGAGAAAGGGACTCCTTTCTGTGTCAAGATATGCAAAGGGGAAGCAACCTTTGAAAACTTTCTAATGAACCGCCTTTAGTACGAACACAATCCCAAGAAGCTTTTAACTTCATGGACATTCTTCAAATCGGGCCAATCACGGATAGTCTCTATCTTGGCCGGATCCATCTGCACTCCTGCTGCTGACACAATGTGTCCCAAAAAGTGTATCTTTTGTCGAAAAAATTCACTTTTCTTTGCATTAATCACCAACTTGTGATCTCGTAATGCCTGAAAGACTTCAAGCAGATGTTCTCTATGTTCTCCCTGATCCTTCGAGAAAACAATGATATCGTCAAATAAAGTGCCAACAAATAGTCTGTACTCTCGAAAAATCCTATCCATTGAAACCGGCCCGTAGGGCGGTAGACGTCGGCTTTCACCCGAAATTCTTTACTTTATACACACACACACAAAGCACTTTGCAAAGGGAACTTGTAATGGGAATTAACACTTGATCACACACACGGCTCGGAAGCTAGAACGCTCCGAGCAGACGCCGACAACCTGTAGGCCCCAAAATTGGCGCCCCTTTCGGTATTTCTTTATTCTTTAGGAGGGTAAATTACAAGGTAAGGTCCTCGGAATCCTTCACGTGTATCCACCTAGATACCATTTGATTTGGCCAAATTTCGGCAACATAACAGCCCCAAAACTTGCGCGAAACCAATTCCCCTGCTGGAACTCGCTTGCACTGGCGTATACCCTCTGATTCCTGTCCAAAAACAGTAAATTCAGCGTGCTGTATTTACTGGTTTTTGCCCTGTTTTCAGCCCCAAACAGTCCCCTAACTGTCCTCTGCCAATGGGGCACGATTCCCAATGGTCCTGGCGTCCGTATGGCTGAAAAACAGTGAATTTACAGCGCATACACAGCGCTGATTTTGCACCTGAACGGTGAGGTTATGACCCTCACCAGTGCCTGCTTTGGAGCAGCAGTTAGCTATCCCTGTTCCTGCTCAAGGAGGCTCTTGCCTCAACACAAAAGCATGAACCCACACAACTGTACATCAGTCAAATGAGTAGCCCTCTTGTGGGGCATCACATAACTGCACGTAGGGGAGAGAGAGAGCAGTGTGTAGTGTGCAGGGCATCACTCCTAGCACCACACTGTACATGAGAGGGAAAGAAAGCACTCCATAGCTCTTAACCTGTGACAGGTTGCAAATGAGGCTCATCCCAGCTTAAAAATTCAACGCCCATTTTTCTGGAAGAGGCAAGTCCCTGAAAATGTGACACTTGGCGCATTTACAAGCATTTGCCCGTTTCGGGCTTGCTGCTTAAAAATATCCCAACCGACGCGTCAGTTGACTTCGCGGCAGAGTTATAAAGTGTTCCCCTAGTCATACCGGAGGTAATGACGCGAACACATTTCACGGCCCAAAATAGCAGTTCCCTAAATTTTAGGAGATGCTTCCGTTGGGCTCCCACTGGTCTTCTGACCATCTATCCTCATTGGGACCGCATCCAAAAATGCAATGTGGCCCAACTGTCGGATACTTTTTGTTGGTAGTCCCACCTTGACTTTACGCCTTAATTGAGTTCACTTCCTAGTATCCACCAACTTGCTAAGTGCGACGGGGAGACCTATATGATCTTGCTCTGAGCCTAGACATCCTCTTACCATACGAATTCCAGTGCCGACCACTTCCCGTCTGCGGGTGAATCTACCGTTCACATTGGCCATACAATGTCCGACCGTTTGCTACTTCAAAAAGAGGGTCTTAAACAAATAAAATAAACCCCATCGGAAAGAAACCAACAACCAAGGTTAGCAGTTGCCACATCTCTGTGACATGGTTAATAACTGCCACGTCCTCGTGACATACCCCCCTCTTGAAATCGCAAACGTCCTCGATTGCATACCAGAAATACACGCCACTGATGATCTTGTGCTATTAACACTCTTTTATCATCGCATGTATCCGCAAGAAAGGTCGTAACATACATAGATACAAATGACTTAATGAGGCCTTCATACTTTTGCCATTTCCATCTATGGCACTGAATTCATATGTACATTTGATGTACTAGCTCTATCATTACCCCTCCTTTGCACATGTTGGGTTGGGGCATAAGTAGGCTGTAACCCAAAGGCTTCAAGGTAAAGCTGCAATACATTCGGTGACTCTAACAGTTCATGCTCTTCCATCCACTTTGCATCCATAGGTGGATAGTTCTTGAACTTCACCAAATAGCGTCTTGCAACTTGTCCTTTAACTTTTCTGTCCTTATGTGCCAAAACTTGCTCAAGTACGAGGATCTCATCAAGTTCCTCAACTTCTGGCTGATCCTCAACTGGCATATCTTCTGGCACATCACCCACGAAGGGTCTTAGAAGACTCACGTGAAACGCATTATGAATCTTCCACGCATCAAGCAGTTTCAGCCTGTAAGCCACATCGCTGATCTTGTCAAGCACTTGAAAAGGCCCATAGTATCGCATGCTAAGCTTAGGAAACAGCCGTTCCTTGCCCTTCATCTTCTTTAACCTTGCCTTTTCGAACCTTAGCAGAACCCAATCACCAAGTGATAACAACAATTCACGACGGTGACGATCAGCAGCCTTTTTCTGTTTTGCCTGAGTCTTCTCCAAGGCAACTTTAATCTTCTTATACATCTCATCCATGTTCTCAACATATCGATCTGCCTCAAAGATCTTGTCCTTTGTATACAAAATGGGAGGAACCTTTTTGTCGCCTTCAACAATTTCAAAAGGTGCTTTGCCAGTAGACGAATGCACCGTATTATTGTACGCATACTCAAGCATAGGCAAATACTGTTCCCACTTGCCCTTATTATCTGACACATAGCATTTCAACAGATCTAAGACAGTAGAATTGGCCTCTTCTGACTGTCCATCAGTTTGTGGATGAAACGAAGACGAGAACTTGAGCGTAGTACCCATGTTCTCAAACAATCCTCTCCAGAACAAACTGGTCATGCGAGGATCACGATCACTGATAATCGATTGTGGCATACCATGGTACTTAAACACATTGTACATGAACAAGCGTGCCATCTGATCAAATTTTATCTTCTTCCTGACAGGGATAAAATGGGCCTGCTTGCTGAACCTGCAGATAATGGTCCATATACCATCATTCCCTGTTGGCGTCCTTGGAAGATCAAAGATAAAGTCCATAGCAATGCTTTCCCATGGCTTATCCGGAATCGGCAGTGGTTGTAACAACCCTAGTGCCTTTTGCCTGTCAAACTTGACCTTTTGGCAAACTATGCATGCTCGCACAAAGGCATCCACATCTCTCCTCAAGGTAGGCCAATAGAAGAACGTCTCTACCGCTTTAACTGTTGCATCAATGCCACGATGCCCTGCATACGATGGGACATGACTCTCTTCCATGACCTTATGTCGCAATGGCCTAGTGACACAAAGTCTGCCATGCATCATCATAAAACCATCTCTGAGGAGGTAGTGCTCGTGATGTTGCCCCTCTTGTAACTGTTCAAAGATCCTTGCAAAATCTTCATCAGCATACTGTTCCTTCATGTCATCTAACTCATGATGATAAGGAATTGACACAGCTGAAATTTGTGGCTTTCTTGATAACGCATCAGCCACAACATTCTTCTTGCCTTCCACATGCATAATCTGGAAGTGGAACATGGAAAGAATGTTCGCGCATCGCATATGCTTTCGGATAACTTTGACTGTGTCAAGAAGTATCGCAAGGTCTGATGATCTGTTTGGACAACAAAATCAGCACCTAAGAGGTAGTGCTTCCAGCTAGAAAGCGCATGAATCACGGCCAAGAGCTCTTTCTCATAGACTTGCATAGTCCTCTCTGGCCCTTGCAAAATTCGGCTTTCATAGGCTACTACCCGTCCATCTTGCATTAGCACTGCTCCGATGCTACTGCCACACGCGTCACACTGGATCACAAATGACTTCCTGAGATCTGGCAAAACAATAACTGGATCTGAAGTCAACTTTTCCTTTAAGAGACTAAAAGCTGAAATCTCTTTTTGGGTCCATTTGAAAGTGACCTCTTTCTTTTGCAATGCGTGAAGAGGCGATGCTATCTCTGCAAAATTTCTGATAAACCTTCTATAGTAGGAAAACAATCCCAAGAAGCTGCTGACATCGTGCACAGTCTTCAAGTCTGGCCATGTCTTGATAGCTTCGACCTTTGCGGGATCCATTCTAACACCATCCTTTGAGACTATGTGGCCCAGAAAGTGGATCTCTTCGAGGAAGAATTCACTTTTCTTAGGAGTGACAAGTAACCTGTGACTGCGCAACTCTTCGAACACAATGGTCAAGTGACGCCTATGCTCCTCTTCATTCTTCGAATACACAATCATGTCATCGAAGAATGTTCCAACAAACTGTTGATGCGAGCGGAAAATCCGGTCCATCATTCTGTTGAACGTGGCAGGAGCATTTGTTAGCCCAAACGGCATCACTAGAAACTCATAAAGACCAAATGTCGTTCTAAACGCAGTCTTGTGCACATCCTCTGGGCTTATACGAATCTGATGGTACCCACTCTTCAGGTCTATCCTGCTGAAAATTGCAGCACCCTCTAAACGATCAAGAATATCATCAATGCGAGGAATAGGAAACCTATTCTTGATGGTATTCTTATTCAACGCACGGTAATCAATACACATGCGCCATGAGCCATCCTTCTTCTGCACTAGGAGCACTGGGGAGCAAAAGGGTGAAGAACTAGGCTGAATCAGCCCCTTCTCTAATAACTCCTCAACCTGGCCCATAATCTCTTTCTGCTGCGCCGCACTAACTCTGTAGGGAGGTCTATTTGGTGGGCTACACCCTGGCACCAAATCTATCCGATGGTCCTCAGGTCTCTCTGGCGGCAATTGCGACGGTAATGAATCAGAAAAACAGTCACTAAACTTTTGCAAAAATGCTGACCTTTCTTTATCTAACACAGATAAATTTGACTGATCACTATCTGAGACATCACGTGCAAAAATCAAGTACGCAGAAAGATGATTCTTTATTACAGAAGTGATAGCAGAAGCAGATACAATAGGGACTGACTCTCCTTTAAGCTTTACATCCAAGATGTGAGTTTTGCCCCTATGCTGTACAGTGATCTTTTTGTTGTAGGCATCCAAGACTCCATGCACTCGGAACATCCACGGGATCCCCAACAAGGCGTCACAACCTTCCAACGGCATGATGTAAAACTCTTCAATGTCCACATACGACTGAATATGCAGACGCAGTTTTCCAATGATGGGAGTAACACACTCTGAGTGGCCAGGACATGCCAACCCTGCCTCTGCTGTGTACCCCATCTCTTCAGCTTTGATGCCGAGCTTCATAGCTAACTCTGGTGAGATAAAGTTGGCTTCGGCACCTGGATCAAAGAAGATGAGTGCCGTCTGATCTCTAACTTTACCCCATGCCCTGCATAACTCACTGGCATCCGTGCTGGGCCTGTCACCCACCATGTCTGGCACTAAACCTGCCGTGGGTTTTGGCTTCTTGCCTTTCTGGTCTTCTTTATCCTCTGAGTCAGCTGGCCTTTTCCTTTGTGGACAATGGATAGAAATATGACCAGGCTGCTCGCATATAAAGCATTTGTTTTCAGCCATTAGGACCTTCTTTTCCTCGAGCGACTTGCGCACAAAAGGCTTCCTTTTCTGTTTCTTTGCCTGCGCTCCAGAAGTCCCAGCTGAATCCTTGTCCTTGGTGGCTTGTTCTGACCCCTGTGACGCATCAGGAGCCGTTTTCACAAAGGGCTTCTTTGCTGAATTTTTCTTTTGCTGCCCTCCTTTATCACTGCTCGGAAATCCACTATCCTCTCCTTTCAACAAGGCAAGACCAGTGTTCGCAACTTCCATAAGCTGAGTAAGGGTAGCCACTCTATTCTTTGTACAGTAATCGCGAAGCCCTTTAGGCAGCCCACAACAATACTTCTCTATCTGCTCTGTCAGTGGCACAAATCTGTAGGAGGTCACTGAGAGTAATGCTTTACAAAACCTCCTATTGTACTCCAACAAGCTCTTGCACGAAGCTGCCGTAAGCTGGTGCCAATCTGTCAAGACATCGGCTTCAAATTCATTTGATAGCCAAGCAGATGCAAACATTTGCTTGAAGTAAACCCAAGTGGCGGGTGCCTGTCCTTGCATTAACAATGTCGTCCACCATGTAAGCGCATTGTCCTTTAAGAAAGTGGCAGCTTTCCTGACCTTCGAGGCCTCTGTAAAATTCCCTCCCGCATAAGCTGTATCAAACTGCTGGAGGAAAGTGAGTGCCTTAGTCTTGTCCTCGAAACCACTGAAGGTACTGAACTTTACTGCTGCACCACCCTCTTTGTAAGCCTTTGGCTTCTCTAGTGCCCCCAAGTTGTCATACGGAATGGTCTGCAACATGGGCACTGTACTAGGCATGATCGGCACGCCTTGGCCATTCACATTTTGCGTAAGAGGTGCGATATTTGGCTGCTGTCCAGAAAAACCAGCCATGCCAAAATGACCCTGTGGCACCCCAAACTGGCCTTGGTTGCCGTGGAAACCTTGCTGCATGCCGATAGTACCATACATGGGGTTTGGCATGATGCCTTGCATACCCCCGAACACTGTTCCTGGCATGTACGGCTGACTTCTAGACGCATAACCAGCCATACTTTGGAACACTGATCCACCCCCGAAATACCCAGGATGTACCGTGGGTGGTGGAAAAACTGAGTGCATAGCCTGGTATCCAGCTCCCTGTCCATTCAAAACAGCATGCTGGCTCTGAAAGGTGGCGGGCTGAACTGGCATAACCTGTGGAATAGGCGTTCTAGCCACCTGTTCAAGCACGGGAGGAACCTGCTTTGGAGCCCCCGACTCCGCAACATGCGAGTGTTCCCTTTCCTCCTGCGCCTCATGAAGTACCTGGGCTTGAGCTTCAACAAGCTCCGTACGCGGCGCAGGTTGCCTATTTTGCTGTTGCACTGGTGGCGCTTGCAAGAATTCCATAAACCTCGGATTCTGCACCAGCTGCGAAAAGACATTCACCACGGCAACTAACTGAGTCTTAAACGCATCATCCTCAAGTTGCCCTGTCATAAAGCCCTGTACTACTGGAGGGACATTCACGTTGACAGGAGGTACAGACTGACGTGGCCGTGAGCTCTCGCCAATCTCAAAAACCATAGGAATCTCCTGCCTGTCCTTTGGAGAGGAACCCTCTTCCATAATTCCCTTCCCCTTGTCGGTCATAGTGTAATCCCCGCGTTCTTGCACTGTGTCTTTACCCTGAACAATCCAAGCTCACTCTTTGAGGAAAAAGTGATTGATATCCCGGCAATGGAACCATGAAACCGGCCCGTAGGGCGGTAGGCGTCGGCTTTCACCCGAAATTCTTTACTTTATACACACACACACAGAGCACTTTGCAAAGGGAACCTGTAATGGGAATTAACACTTGATCACACACACGGCTCGGAAGCTAGAACGCTCCGAGCAGACGCCGACAACCTGTAGGCCCCAAAATTGGCGCCCCTTTCGGTATTTCTTTATTCTTTAGGAGGGTAAATTACAAGGTAAGGTCCTCGGAATCCTTCACGTGTATCCACCTAGATACCATTTGATTTGGCCAAATTTCGACAACATAACAACCCCAAAACTTGCGCGAAACCAATTCCCCTGCTGGAACTCGCTTGCACTGGCGTATACCCTCTGATTCCTGTCCAAAAACAGTAAATTCAGCGTGCTGTATTTACTAGTTTTTGCCCTGTTTTCAGCCCCAAACAGTCCCCTAACTGTCCTCTGCCAATGGGGCACGATTCCCAATGGTCCTGGCGTCCGTATGGCTGAAAAACAGTGAATTTACAGCGCATACACAGCGCTGATTTTGCACCTGAACGGTGAGGTTATGACCCTCACCAGTGCCTGCTTTGGAGCAGCAGTTAGCTACCCCTGTTCCTGCTCAAGGAGGCTCTTGCCTCAACACAAAAGCATGAACCCACACAACTGTACATCAATCAAATGAGTAGCCCTCTTGTGGAGCATCACATAACTGCACGTAGGGGGGAGAGAGAGCAGTGTGTAGTGTGCAGGGCATCACTCCTAGCACCACACTGTACATGAGAGGGAAAGAAAGCACTCCATAGCTCTTAACCTGTGACAGGTTGCAAATGAGGCTCATCCCAGCTTAAAAATTCAGCGCCCATTTTTCTGGAAGAGGCAAGTCCCTGAAAATGTGACACTTTGGCGCATTTACAAGCATTTGCCCGTTTCGGGCTTGCCGCTTAAAAATATCCCAACCGACGCGTCAGTTGACTTCACGGCAGAGTTATAAAGTGTTCCCCTAGTCATACCGGAGGTAATGACGCGAACACATTTCACGGCCCAAAATAGCAGTTCCCTAAATTTTAGGAGATGCTTCCGTTGGGCTCCCACTGGTCTTCTGACCATCTATCCTCATTGGGACCGCATCCAAAAATGCAATGTGGCCCAACTGTCGGATACTTTTTGTTGGTAGTCCCACCTTGACTTTACGCCTTAATTGAGTTCACTTCCTAGTATCCACCAACTTGCTAAGTGCGACGGGGGGACCTATATGATCTTGCTCTGAGCCTAGACATCCTCTTACCATACGAATTCCAGTGCCGACCACTTCCCATCTGCGGGTGAATCTACCGTTCACATTGGCCATACAATGTCCGACCGTTTGCTACTTCAAAAAGAGGGTCTTAAACAAATAAAATAAACCCCATCGGAAAGAAACCAACAACCAAGGTTAGCAGTTGCCACATCTCTGTGACATGGTTAATAACTGCCACGTCCTCGTGACATCCATCATCCGGTTAAATGTCGCAGGAGCATTGGTTAGGCCAAAAGGCATCACCAAAAACTAAAATAACCCAAAAGTTGTCCGAAAGGCTGTCTTGTAGACATCTCCCGGCGCGATTCGGATTTGATGATATCCGCTTTTCAAGTCAATCCTGCTAAAGCACGAGAATCCCTGAAGTCGGTCAAGTATATCATCAATTCTAGGAATCAAAAATCTCTTCTTGATGGTGATTTTGTTGAGAGCTCTATAATCGATGCACATTCTCTAAGATCCGTCTTCCTTCAAAACCAGCAACACTGGAGAGCAGTACGGTGAAGTACTAGTGAAACCGGCCCGTGGTAGGGCGGTAGGCGTTGGCTTTCACCCAAAATTCTTTACTTTAGACTTTACGATAGAAAGGAACTTCACAAATAAGCTTGTGACTGGAATTTAACACTTCAAGACAAACCACGACCTGGCAACTAGAGCGCTACCAAGCAGACGACACCCTGTTGGCCCCAAAGACTAGTGCCCCTTTCGGTATTTCTTTATTCTTATTATGCTTGAGAAAAACCTGTAAGCTTCCACAAGATGTCCCACTTTTATCGGGCTGAAATTCCTCTACTTCAACCCGATTTCGGCAACATAACCACAGTAGAAGTCTGCACGTTACAAAATCCCAAGCCAACATTGACTTTCCACGCACTTTAGAGCGCTTTGCAAAACCTGGCAAGAAATTGCATGTCACGAGGACGTGGCAATTGCTAACCTTAGTTGTTGGTTTCTTTCCAATGATTTTTGTTTAGTTTTTGAGACTCTTTTTGAAGTTGCAAATGGTCGGACATTGTATGGCCAATGTGAACGATAGTTTCATCCGCAGACGGGAAGTTGGTCGGCATTGGAATTCGTATAGTAAGAGGATGTCTAGGCTCAATTCAAGATCATGTAGGTCCCCCCTTCGCACTTAGCAAGTTGGTGGATACTAGGAAGTGAACTCAATAAGGACATAAAGTCAAGGTGGGATCACCAACAGAAAGTATCCGACAGTTGGGCCACATTGCACTTTTGGATGCGGTCCCAATGAGGATCAACGTAATCGCGAAACGTTTCAAGGCCGAAACGTTTCACCACGAAATGTTTCAATCTAAAATTAGAGCGCAGTGAAACGTGAGACCGAAACGTGCGTTTCGCGACTTTGAAACTTAAAACTATGGTACCTTGTTGTTAGTGAAACGGCTTGTGTTTCAGTTGCTGAGCGAAACATTTCACATGTCCCGACCTGTCGAAACGCGTTTCATGGTGACGTTGATGAGGATAGATGGTCAGATAACCAGTAGGAGCCCAACAGAAGCATCTCCTAAAAATTAGGGAACTGCAATTTTGGGTCGTGAAATGTGTTCGCGTCATTACCTTCGACATGATCATGGGAACATTTTATTACTCTGCTGCAAAGTCAACTGATGCACAAGTTGAGAGATTTTTAGGCAAGAAGCCCAATGCGGGGACATTGCATACATGAGTGCCAAGTGGCACTTTTTGGTCAATTTAACAAATTTGGGAGAACAAAACTCGTAACTGACTTTTTGGAGCAGTTTTGAAGGCTGACAAGTGTTATTTTCAGCCATTTCTTTGCATTTTTGAGCTTCCCATGACTTTACCTTGGACCAAGAAGCTCATTTTCAGCATTGGAAGGCATCAAATGCGTGTTTACAGGGCTGTTTTGCTGCGTTTTCAGCGATACGCAAGTTTTGGCAGTCATAGAAATCTCTCTTTTGCATCTATTTGTTCATAGATGCATCCCAGGTCAAGGGCAAAAGAGGGGGCACTCGATTTATGCCGAGGGGATGCTTCATTGAGAACCTGTCACACAGGTTAACAGCTATGGAGTACTTGCTTTCCTCTTTATGTACAATATGGTGCTAGGAGTGATGACTTGCACACTACACACTACTCTCTCTCTCCCCTACGTGCAATTATGTGATGCCCCACAAGAGGGCTCTTCATTTGACTGATGTACAGGTGTGTGGTTCCATGCTTTTGTGCTGAGGCAAGAGCCTCCTTGAGCAGGAACAGGGTAGCTAGCTGCTACTCCAAAGCAGGCTCCAGTGAGGGTCATAACCTTACCGTACAATTGCAAATTCAGCGCTGCGTATGCGCAGAAAATTGACTGTTTTTCAGCCATACGGACACCAGAACCCTTGGGAATCGTGCCTCACTGGCAGAGGACAGTTAGGGGATTGTTTGGGGCTGAAAACAGGGTAAAAACCAGTAAATACAGCGTGCTGAATTTACTGTTTTTGGGCAGGAATCAAAGGGTTTATGCCAATGGAAGTGAGTTCCAGCAAGGGAATTGGTTTCGCGCAAGTATGCTGCCGAAATTTGGCCAAATCAGGTCATATCTAGCGGGATACAGGTAAAGAATATTTAGGACACTACTTTGTAATTTACCCTCTCAAAGAATAAAGAAATACCGAAAGGGGTGCCAATTTTGGGGCCTACAGGTTGTCAGCATCTACTCGGAGCATTCTAGCTTCCGAGCCGTATGTCTATTCAAGTGTTAATTCCTGTCGCAGGTTTCCTTTGCACGTTCTCTGTGTGTGTGTCTAGAGTAAAGAATTTCGGGTGAGAGCCAACGCCTACCGCCCCATGGGCCGTTTTCAAGGTTCCATTGCCGGGACAGAATCACTTTTTCCTCAAGAAGTGAGCCTCGGTTGTTTTGGGTAAAGACAGAGTACAGGAACGCGGGATTATACTATGGCCGACAAAGGGAAGGGCATTATGAAAGAGGGTTCCTCTTCACAGGACAGACAAGAAATTCCGCATGTTCGCCCTGCCAAAAAGCGTTCAAATTAGGACTAATTTTTTGCTGCATTTTTAGGGTTTGCAAGTATGAACCAAGATGAGATAGAGAGAGGTCTCACGGTGGTAGATTGGCCACTAGATCTCCTACGGGAGTGATGTGGGTCTGCCAAGTGACACGCTGCTCGCCGTTTCTCTGAGGCAATTGCTTGGATTCTTTGACGCATTGGTAAATCATCTTGAAATTTATTCTTACTTGGTCGTGGATGGTACGTCAGTGTTGTGGAATTATGCTCGTTTGCGGAGGCAAGAGCCTCTTGCACATGTAAAAAGTTAAGAGACAGGTTGCAAGATGCTATGTGGTGAAGTTCAAGAACTATCCACCTATGGATACAAAGTGGATGGAAGAGCATGAACTGTCAGAGTCACCAAATGTATTGCAGCTTTACCTTGAGGCCTTTGGGTTACAGCCTACATATGCCCCAACCCAACGTGTGCTCTCTCTCTCTCTCTCTCTCTCTCTCTCTCTCTCTCTCTCTCTCTCTCTCTCTCCTACTCTCCTAACCATGCACTATGTAAAATAAAGAGCCCCTTGAAGTGGTAGAGAACTTCCAGTACCTTGGTCTTCAAGTTTTGGTCGATCATAAATGGAATGATTCTACTACGGGAAGAGAGCCTACTATGCATTCAAGAACTCATGATGTAATGGAAATGGCCTATGAATTTTGAGGATAGCGAAATTAAGAGTATAACTAGAGTGAGCATTTTTAAGAGACTACTTTGAGAAGATAGAGGGTGAACTTAATTAGCGGTAGCAACATAACCATTATACTTAATTAACAATACTTTTGCAAGAGAGAGAATTAGAGAACACGACAACAGTTGAAGACTGGATTTATGTGGAGTCGGTCCCCTCTCCAAGCTTGTTACAACATGTATCAACGCGAAATCTGGGATCTACCGTATAGCATGCCACGTCATCATCTCCACATGCAAATTGCACGTGTATGTGAGTTCCGCTTTATTTTAGGGTTTAGGCTCCTCAGTCGAGCTCTATAAGTTAGTTAAGTCTTCTTATTCTTTTGTTAGGGTTTAGCCCCCTCGGCCGAGATCTACAGGTGGCCTAGGGTGAGGATCAAAGAGTCCTAACCCCCATTGTCTTTCATGGTCGTCGCATCAGCAGTTTGTGACAGCTAGGGCTGATCTAGTACTACCATGCTGATCTACTGTTGTAGGCTGAGGTGTTGAAGAGGATGGTGAAAAACACTAGGCATGCTCTTCATCCTGCTTGAGGTGCCTGTACTGGGTACTAACTTATGTTATGAGAGTTTACCCCTAGGGCCACTTATATAGGTTATGCACATGAGGTAGAGTAAGGCCCTTATAAACCCCATCACTTGGTAATGTGTGCCATATAAATGTCACTTATCAATAGTGTGCCCATTAAATTATTTAATAGGTAAGAGGTGCTTCACATGCAAATGCTGCCTACGCTTTGGTATTGTGCTAGACTATGGGAATTGTTGCTAAATTGGCTTTATCTTACAGAAATATAATTCTAAATGAATTATTGGATTTATAAGTGAGAGGGTTTTCTCGCTTGGAACACCAAGGAAAAATAATTCTAAATGAATTATTGGAATTTTAAGTGAGAGGGCTTTTCTCACTGGAGACATCCAAGTACAGAGTATTCCTCGTGCGTCATTTAAAGTAATGACGGGAACACTGAGAACGGGAATATCTGTAAGGCCACCAGGAACGGCTACTTCTGATGCGTCACATCGGATGGGTGACAGGGAGCATCGGAAAGAAGTATCCGACCATCCGAGAACGGGCATCTCTGATGCGTCATAGGATGGGTGACAAAGCATCGTAAAGGAGATTGTACCGTAAGTTCGGTAGGAAAGGACTAGGTGATGGGTATTCCTGATGCGTCACAAGGTGGGTGACGGGTGCATCGGAAAGGAAATATCCATGGTCGGGAGGAAATTCCGAACTTTGTTAGAATTGTGCACAAGGAAAAAGCAAGCACTTGAATGAAGATGGGTTCAGAGGAAACTTTGAGGAAAAACAGATGCTTTTTGAGAAAGCGAGATTGCTTTTCGGGAAAGCAGATGCTTTCTCGCGAGGAAGTCTATGTCTGCATTGCAACTGTGCATGTGATTGCATCCAAGGACGCCTGGGAAGTGCTGTGAAAGCATTGTTTTTAACTTATAAGGTTTTATTGAGTTTTTGGACAGATTCAGACCATTTTTAAAGGTGACCGACCGCCCACTTAATAAGTGGGCAACCATCTGATAAATAAGGAAGCAAATCAACCAGCGTTTTCTTTCTTTGGCAGAGCAGCAAAAAAAAAAAAAACGAAAAAAAAAATTTAAATTAAAAAACGGCCGCGATCTCTACGCGAGCAGCTATTCGTGCCCGTGGCCAGGAGCTATAAAAGCATCACATGCCCTTACTCAGAGAGGAAGACCAATCTTTGCAAGGAGGAGATGCTGCTGAGATTTCAGCCGTAAAGAAGACGTTGCCGGTGATGCCCATGGCTGCCCCAAGTGTACCAAATGTCGCCAAGACTCAGTGCGCGAGTTCCCTCGCGAAGAAGTGTCTACGGAGCGTGTTTCCATCGCGAGAAGTTGCTATTTTTCTCTGTCACAAAGTGATGACGTGGCGGACAGCAGAAACCCTAATTTCTGCCAAAAATCCTAAAATTCTTGCAAACCCTAATTTTTGCCAAAAACCCTAAATTCCGGAAATGGCGGAGGCGGATTATTAAAAAAAAAAAAAAATTGGAAAATGATGAGCGACGCGAATTTTGCTTTTGCTTTTTTTTTATAAAAAAAAAAGAGAAAAGACTCTCTAAGAGAGAGAGAGAACTGATGCTTTTGATTTTAAAAGCTTTTGGGGCTCTGCTTTTGGGCATCCCTTGTAACCTTTAAATTAGTGGTGAGGGCCTCACTTCTCGGAGCATCTGGACGCAGAGTCTGAGAGTGAAACCCTAACCGCTCTCTTGTACTTTGATGATTGATTAATACAAAAAGAAATACCGAAAGGGGCGCCAGTCTTTGGGGCCAATATCTCTAGGCACGGAACTCCGCCGGGCCAGTGCAAATCTATTGTGATCTGTGAATTGTTTTGAAGTGGTTATTTGGTGCTGTCGCAGTTGATTCTTGACTTGGAGTGTCCAAGTTTGTTACAGTGGTATCAGAGCACGGCCGATTTTCTCTTCTACGGGAAATCCGATCCCCGAATTTTTTTTTCCGCAGCACCTATGGCTTCAGGCAATGATCAGTCGACTCCCTCTGCATCTGGAGATGCAGGCTGGGATCACAACGAAGATTCAGACAGAGAGTATGGCCCGCCTTGGCCTACTTAGGCGGAGCGGCGAGAGATAGAGCGTCGCCAGTTGATCAGCGATGCAACAATGATGATGCTCAATTTTGCCAAGGACCCGAAGATGGCAAAATATATGAACCAGACCTCTTTGAAAGAGCTACAGATGGAGTGGCAGAGAACCACAACACCACTCCCGAAACCCGCTCTCAAGAAACCTTCTGCCTCCAAGAAATATACGGAGAAGGAACTGGAGAACGTGGTTGATGCACGGATTGCTCAGCTTTTCGACGTGCAAAAGAAAGGCAAAAAGCACGGCAAAAAGCAGAACAAAGGTACTGACTTCCAGGGATATTTGGGTCGTCAGTCGACATTCGACAAAGCAAAGAAACGGAAGAAGCGTGTTCGATTTGAAGGAGTACCCAGTTCTTCTTCTTCTTCTTCTGACAGTTCTTCTAGCTCCTCGGATTAGAGCGAAGAAGACAGAAAAAAGCAAAAAGCGAAGCAAGACACAAAGCTTCGGAACGGGCAAGAAAAAGGCAAAGAAGGCTACATCTCGCCCACAGACTGACAGTTCTACTGAGGACTCGTCTACAGACAGCTCAGATTCCGATGACGGAAAGTTTTATGCGAACAAGAAGAATTTTTACAAAGCCAACCAGTATGACTTTCTCGAAGATAAAAGCAAGAAAGTCCGAGAGTTTAAGGAAGGTGGCCACTCGATCAAGTTTGATACTTTTCAGGATACTCAGATGCTTCGAAGGCTTTGTCTTTTATACAGCAGTTTGACATCGCTTTCGCGGGAGGACGCTATTCAGAGCACTCCAAGATTCGGAGAGCTGCCTCTTACTTTAAGGGGAATGCTCGTACTTGGTGGTCCACGCTTCTATTAAGCAAGACTGTGCCAATTACATGGCTGAAATTCAAGAGGCTTTTTATTTCTTCTTGGTTGACTCAAGAGTTTGAGCGAGATATACGAGCTGCTTGGAACCATCTCCGGATGACCAAGAGCGATACAGTGAATTCTTATTGTGAAAGATTCTGGAGCTCTTTTCTACCCGCCTTTTCATTCAGAGAACAGATTGAGCGGTTTACCTTGGGTCTACCTACAGAGATCCGAGATCACTGCTTGGACCAGAAGTCAGCTTCTATTCAGGAGTTGATGAGTCATGCGAAGCGGGGCTTTGCCATTCACTCTGGCAGTCTGACCTACCCCACAGATGAGACCATGACACAACGAGCCGAACAGACTTCTGGGAATGAAAGTAGAATGAAAAAGAGCAACCCAGAGAAAAAAAAAAGGATGCACGACCCAAGCTTACTCCTGAGGAGAGAGCTCGCTTCATCAGAGAGGGGAAGTGCTTTGGATGCGGAGAACATGGACATATTTCCGCGAAGTGCCCTGATAAGGCACAGAAAGAACAGAATGATAAAGACGACGACAGGTCTGAGAGTTCGAGAGCAGCTGAGGAATGTGGCAGAAAAGGCAGATAGAAAAGCAGAACTGGTACCACATGGCGTGGGACTTGCACCGAATCAAATGAATGAAAGTACAAACTTTGCCGTTTTTTTTTGGGGCAAAGTGAAGGATCAGGAAGCTCTTTTGAAGGAGCCAAGGCCAACTTCTTTTCACTTGGAATTGGCGGCTCGATTTGGAACTGCGCCCGACAGACTGACGCCACAGGCGGAGGTAGTTCGACTGGCACCCGAATGGGATGTTGCCATTACACCGAGCATTGGCAAACTTCGTTTGCAATGACAGGGGTGTTCAGGGCACGTGAGTGACGTTCTACTCGGGATCCCTTGGTACCACAAGAACTACGCCGTGGTTGACTACCGGGCCGAGAAAGCGACTTTGATAAATGAAGGGCTTAGAGATTGTACTTGATGAACTTCAGTTTTCTTACTCATTCTTTTGGGAGAACTGAACGATGGATAAAGGTTGAATATGTTTTGACCTGAAGAAAAGAAAGCCAAGATTTTTTTCTCCACGCTCATGCCGATTGCTTTTGAGAGGGCCTGAAGATCATACCATTGATCTGATATCTGGAAGCACGCCACCGAATCGGCCACCTTATCGTGTGAGCCGAGTACAGAATGAAAAGATTATGAACTCAGTGAAAGACCTCATGGAAAAGGGTCTTGTCCAGCCTAGTACTTCACCGTATTGCTCTCCAGTGTTGTTGGTTTTGAAGAAAGACGGATCTTGGAGAATGTGCATCGATTATAGCACTCTCAACGAAATCACCATCAAGAACAGATTTCCGATTCGTAGGATTGATGATATACTCGACAAGTTACAGGGATCCTCGTGCTTTAGCAGGATTGACTTGAAGAGTGGATATTATCAGATCAGGATAGCGCCAGGAGATGTCTACAAGACAGCTTTTCGGACGACTTTTGGGTTATTTGAGTTTTTGGTGATGCCTTTTGGCTTAACCAATGCTCCTGCGACATTTAACCGGATGATGGATAGGATTTTTCGAGAGTACAGGCTATTTGTTGGCACTTTCTTTGACGACATCATTGTTTTCTCCAAGAATGAGACAGAACACAGAGATCATCTGCTTCAAGTCTTTCAGGCATTACGAGATCACATGTTAGTGATTAATGCTAAGAAAAGTGAATTTTTCCTACTAGAGATACACTTTTTGGGACACATTGTGTCAGCAGCAGGAGTGCGAATGGACCCGGCCAAGATAGAGACTATCCGTGATTGGCCCGATTTGAGGAATGTCCATGAAGTTAGAAGCTTCTTGGGACTGTGTTCGTACTACAGGCGGTTCATACGAAAGTTTGCAGAGGTTGCTTCCCCTTTGCATACCTTGACACAGAAAGGAGTACCTTTTTCGTGGGGACCCACAGAGGTGACTGCCTTTCGGACATTGAAAGAGAAATTGACTACAGGACCAGATTTGACTTTGTCGGACTTGCAGAAGTCATTTGAAGTATTTTGTGATGCTTGTGGTCGTAGTCTGGGTGCGGTCTTGATGCAAGAAGGCCATGTCATAGCTTACGAGAGCCGTTTGTTCTCTAGGCCGGAGATGACAGCACAGATCTATGAGAAAGAGCTTTTGGCGGTTATCCATGCTCTTACTCAGTGGCAGCATTACCTACTCGGAGCGGATTTTACTGTCTTTACAGACCATCAGAGTTTGCGCTACTTCTTGTCACAGAAGGAGCTTTCGGAAAAGCAGATGCGGTGGGTGAACATCTTGTCACAGTTCCACTTCCAGATTGTCCATGTGTAGGGACAGAAGAATGTGGTGGCAGATGCTTTGTCTCGGAAACCGTTGGTTCTAGCTATTACCGCGATACATCATAGGAGCTTCGAGGATATGGTCGATCAATATGCCACAGATACAGGTTTTGCAGATATTTTCACACGGATACCGGATGGGGAGACAGTAGCTGGATACACCCTTCGGGAAGGCTACTTGATGAAAAAGACTATGTTGTGCGTTACGCATCCGTTGAGGGAAAAGGTTATGACTGATTGCCACTGTCCACCTTTTACGGGTCACCGCGGCATTGCTACCACCATGAAAGGGGTAGAGAGAGATTTCTTTTGGTGGAGACTGAAGAAGGATGTGGAAGAGTTTGTGCGCAATTGCTTGGTATGCCAGAAGGTCAAGTTTGACAGGCATAAAGCACAGGGATTGTTACAGCCTTTACCCATACCCACCCGCCCTTGGGAAAGTATTGAAATGGATTTCATTTTTTTTTATCTCCCGAGAATACAGAATGATCACGATGATTTTCCGATTACATGGCACGCCTGAGACGATTGTCTCCGACAGAGACCCTAAATTTATGAGTTTGTTTTGGAAGGCAATTTGGGAGAACATTGGCACGCGGTTGCAGTTCTCGTCATCGTTCCACTTGCAGACTGACGGGCAATCTGAGATTGCCAATTCAGTGATTTTAGATTTATTGAAGTCTTCTATCTCGCGTCAGAAGACTCAATGGGAAAAGAACTTACCTTTGGTGGAATTTGCCTACAATAACACGATACACTCTTCGACGGGGAAGATGCCATGTGAGATTGTTGAAACTGCTGCGAAGGTTCCATCCTTCCTGAGCACGAAAGATTAGAAATTTGAAGCGGATGAATATTCGCGAGATTTGGATACGGCTTTTGCCAAGGTTCGCGAGACTTTGCAGGAGTCTCAAGAACGACAGAAAAAGGCAGCGCATCGCCATCGTCGCGACTGGAAATTGAAGGAGGATGATTGGGTGCTCTTACTTTTGAGAAGGCACGCCTAAGAAAGAAAAAGGGAAAGGAGAGGCTTTTTCCAAAGCTTAGTATGTGATACTACGGACCTTTCCAGATTACTGACAAGATAAATGATGTCTCCTTCCGATTGAAACTGCCAGATACTTGGAGGATTCACAATGCATTGCATGTGAGTCTCTTGAAACCTGTTAAGAGTGATGTGCCTGATGATGGGGAGTCTGATGAGCAACCCAAAGTGGAAGAAAACGAGGAGATCCTTGTTCCTGAACAGATTTTGGCACATAATGATACGAAGAAAGGTAAAGTCCGAAGGCGGTTCTTGGTTAAGTTCAAGAATTTTCCTGCATTTGATGCGAAGTGGATGGAGGAGGAGGACCTAGCAGATACTCCTCGGATTGTGAAACTTTACCTCGATGTTTTGGTTTAGCATAGTCTACTCCAAACGGAACCCAGAATTCAGCTTGGCCGGAGATCTGGTACAGTGGGATGCACAAGAGGGGAGTCACTCCACTCCTTTGTCAACAGATGCCTCGATTTTGATACTAAAGTCACTGATGTCTCTTTGAGCTTCAGGGATACTGAGAGCTGACAGTATTCTGCTGGATGACTTTATGAAATGGAATTCCTGATTATGATACTGATTTGTTCTTGACTTCTTGTGAGTGCAGGAACTGATAGCCGAAATGACTGCAGCATTTTGGTCTGATTGATCTCGAATAGACATGGTTGCAATAGGGGTTAGTCAATCGGACATCGATGAGGTCCCGATTGGACCTAGATGTGATTGCTAGCTACATTGCCGATAAATCATGGTCTAAGATCCGAATGAATGTTGAATGTCATGTGATGTCCTGTGATGTCTGGTGATGTCCTGTGATGTCGTGTGATGTGACCGTCGATTTTGTACATGTGCTAGATGTGCGTTCCTAGTACGTAGGTACTAACAGTCAGTGTCTGCTAAGACGGTTTATGGCTTTTGTCGGTTTTGCAGGCGTAATCGCGGTCGATTACAATGCTTTCAAGAGGGGGGTATGTCACAAAGTGATGACGTGGCGGACAACAGAAACCCTAATTTCTGCCAGAAACCCTAAAATTCCTGCAAACCCTAATTTTTGCCAAAAACCCTAAATTCCGGAAATCGCGGAGGCGGATTATTAAAATTAAAATAAATAAAAAATTTTGGAAAATGATGAGCGACGCGAATTTTGCTTTTGCTTTTTTTTTATAAAAAAAAAAGAGAAAAGACTCTCTAAGAGAGAGAGAGAACTGATGCTTTTGATTTTAAAAGCTTTTGGGGCTCTGCTTTTGGGCATCCCTTGTAACCTTTAAATTAGTGGTGAGGGCCTCACTTTTCAGAGCATCTGGACGCAGAGTCTGAGAGTGAAACCCTAACCGCTCTCTTGTACTTTGATGATTGATTAATACAAAAAGAAATACCGAAAGGGGCGCCAATCTTTGGGGCCAATATCTCTAGGCACGGAACTCCGCCGGGCCAATGCAAATCTATTGTGATCTGTGAATTGTTTTGAAGTGGTTATTTGGTGCTGTCGCGGTTGATTCTTGACTTGGAGTGTCCAAGTTTGTTACATTTTCTGTTTTCAGCCCATAAACGTCGTAGACAGGGCTGATTTACGAGAAGGAACCCGAGAACACACCTCTTTTGTGTGTAAGATTGGAAGCAAGGATTTTCTATGCAGAGATCTCTTCCGGGGAATTGTTTTTCGAGAACCGAGTTGCGTTTCAAGCATCGAGACTTTGAAGGTAACGATTTTCATGTTATGATCTCTGAGTATTTGATTGCAGGTGTACTTCCTCTTCGTGAGGGATTAGGAGCAGAGGAAGGCATGAGCCTCTGCACGAGAAAAGCGCTCTGAGGAACTAGAGCCAGATCAGCCCAAGGGTTTCGTACCCAAGTTTAGGGAGCAGATCCACGGATCGAAGAGAGGTAGACTCTCGAGATGTGATCCAAAAGTTGAAATTCCCAAGGGAAGGACTTCGTGTCCAGGAAAGCGGAGTTAATCTGCAGGAAGAGGACTCTGGAAACAGAGTTAGAAAAGAGTTTCAGGGATGTCATGCCCTGAGTCTGGAAGGTGAGATCCAGGGGCGAGAACCTTGGTTCTCAAGGATTTGGAATAAGGAACAGAAGTTCCTTGGAATAGGGTTTTGCCCTAGGAATCGGAAGCTAAGGCTTCCAGGAACCATCAAGTCTTATTCTAGAACGAACGTGGTAATACGTTCGATTCAAGTGCTTGTATAGACTTCTCCTCAGTAATAAAGATACTATTACGGGGGGGGGACCAGCCCATCTTCTGGTCCCAGTACTGTGTCGATCTTCTTACTTTATCTCTCTCTCTCTATCTATTTCTCTCTGTATCCTCTCGCTTCAATATTAAGTGATAAATTTTATTTATCCGATTATATTTTATATTGCTATGCGCTCCCGTTTGTGACAGGAACACTCCCCAATGCCTACACCTAGCAGACATTGGTTGTGCTCATGTGCAATCAGAGGGCATGCAATTACGTCGAAGTGCCTGGACATGCACATCCTGTGTACAAGTTCACAAGGGTGCCAGAACCCTTCCTAGAAGTAAGCTTGTCCACATGAACATAGGGTTGGATGTGCATGTGGCACACGCACACAGAGGATTATTGATCCAACGATGAAAAGCAAGGCATTGCTTGCCAAGCTTATAGTATCATGATAGTTTCATGGGACTAAGCCTCAGAAACAATTTCTATACCATGCTTTGTCACGTGCCACTCCTCATTTTGGTCCATGGACAGTGCTTGCGCTTGGTGCTCGACCATTCGTTTCAAATTGACATCTTTGGATAAGTCACCATTTATGTGTTGTTTGCTGAGGATATGGATTGTCACAAATTGATGACTTGGAGTGCCCCAACCGGAAAGAAATGGCCGAGAGGACAAGAAAAATTGAACCCACAGAACAAAGTAAGTTCTGAACCTAGAAACAGTGACCGAGGGGCCTAAAATTGAAAAGAATTAAGGAAATTTTTAATCCTAGTCCCACCCAACTTATGGAGCATCGGCTGAGGGGCCTAAAATCCTACAACTCAAAGGCATGAGGACTAATTGCATATTTTCACGAATTGCGTTGACATGCCACGTGGCACTGTGATACAGATTTCCGCAATTTATGCTGACAAATTTTGGCAGTTTCTAGCGCTAGTTTTTGAGAGCAGATGCTTTTGGGGTTTAGTGCTTTTGAGTGAAGTGCTTTTGGGGCTCTACTTTTGGGCATCCCTTGTATGTTTATAAGTGCCCAAAGGGCCATTCAAGAAATAAGAGCCTCAAGGGAAGAAAACTGCGAGAGTTAGAGATTGAGCACAATCTTCTCCAAAGCAAGGATCCAACCAAGGGTAACAACCTCGTACAAGTTGCTAAGGTAATCGCAAATCTTATGCCCACATTGAAATGATGTAAGAAGTGAAATCATAGAATCCACACAATTGATGCAAAGGTAGGAAAACATGCACTGATCGAAACACAAAATCCACGCGATCAGTGAAGAGGTAGGAAAGACCTTAGGGTCGATTCCGAGACCTGTGCACACTAACCTTGGTTGAAGTTGCTCTCTCCCCAACAAAATCTAGTAGTGAACCGCTCAGTATGAGTTTGACGCCTTAGGAGACTTTTATCACTCGGCAAACATAAAATCGCTCTTAACTGACATAAATCGTGACTACTTTCATCATCTCTTGTGATAAACATAAGTCTTAAGTTAATGCATTGCGTCCTACGGCATGGATAGCTTGACGTCTCATTCCAATTTCTCCCACATACATTGGTGGTTGTACACCTTGCAATTTTTCCGCCGTGGATTTTACTTTTGCCTCTGACGGCCAGGCTTTAAGCCCCTTCTTAAACCGTTCCCTTAAGCTCAAGCTTGAGTCTTCTTAACAAAAGGAATTAACTCTCGAAAAAAGGTAAGTTCTAACCTGAGTTAGCACGGACATAATTGCACAGCAGAGCTTTAAAAGTGCTCCTGAAATGGCTTAACATTAAATATCAACTTAAATACCTGAAATGAAATACCTGAAATGAGTAACGGAGTTGCACAATAAATGGATGAATTATCTTGGTGAGGATGTTCCTCTCGGCCTTCATATAATCCCCTTGGTTCTTTTCCATGATTTCTTCCTTTCTCATCACTTTCATTGCAAGGATCTCCTTGGTGTAGATATGCTGCACCTGGAAAACCTTTCCAAAAGCACCTTGCCCAACAACTTTAAGCAGCGTGAAATCAGCTGGCCCAACTCGCGTGCCACTAACCAATGTTTCCGTGTTGTCACTGTCTGCCCCATCGTTTGCCATGACAGAACAACTAAACTCTTTCTCCTCTCTCAGGACTAACTGCTGTTGTTTCACACAAATTCCGTCCAAAGAGTGCAGCCCACCTGTTAAGGGTCCAACAAGAGAATGGGATCGGGAGCAAAGTATCTCAGGTTCTGCGCATGGGACAAGCTCGGTTGAAATTGGGGAAGGAAGCGGCCCAAAAACATCAGAAAAGTCGAACTCAACAGGTTCATACTGTTGAACGGGGTCGTTACCAAGATCGTCATCACTCATAATCAGTGTGTTGAGGAAAGAAGAAGGCCTGGGCTTGTGACTTCCAAGTAGAGAGCTTACCATGACTCCAAACCAAAGAAGAAAGCCCAGACTGTCTGTGATGGTTTACGTAGGGAATCCTAAGACCCTCATTAAGCCCGCTTCTGTTATAGGAAAAAGCAGGAAGGAGGCAGGCAGCGAGGATCGGGAAATTGGCGAGCAAGCAGGGGTCCTGTGTATGTGGGCTGAGAAGACAATGAAGAAGAGTAGGGAAACAGAGAGGGCGAAGATGAATATCGGCAACGCGCAGCAGAGATCGCCACAAAAGATGTGGCCTCTGCGGGTTTGCAGATCAGACTCATGAAGCAAAGTATGGGTTAAGCAGAATACTCAGACTGCGCAACGAGCTGTCGAGGAGAGGAAGGTGTAGTTGTGGATGGTCTTTATATCGTGTTTATTACGTCAATATAATATAATTCTCAGCATATTCGAAATTTCCCCCCAATACCTGCCATGTGTTCAATGTTGCGACAAATGGCTATGCTTTTGAGAGAGAATTTGGTAAAGTCGCGCTGCGTTTTATGGTCTGCCTTAGGCCCCTGTCACACTGGGGCACCCAAAACATGGCCAAGCGGAGGTGGCGCCCTCCTATTCGTCCACCAAAAAGTGATTTCGGGACTAGAAGCTTTGTCGGATGGCCGGCCTCACCAGCCCGGCCAACTTTCCAAAGTGGTGGTCATCTCTCAAAAAGTAAGCCGCGAGCCCACGTCATAGGCTTTGAACTCTAACCCTGAGCGCAAGACGCGGAGAGTCTACCACCTGGACTACGTACGTTGGTTGAAATGGAAGCCTACCTGAAGATTAATGTAACATTTAATGGCCTAATAACTTGTGTGTAGCAGAAATGAGCATGAACATAGTGGGCATTTCATTAGAATAGATTCCTAATGAGAATTACAAGAGTGCTTGGGTGGAGAGAGCAACAAAAAGCATAACACCTAGTTAGATAGCATCGACAATACTTTCAAAAGAGAGAGAAATTAAGCTAATGACAACAGTTGAGGACCGGATTTGCATGGAGCCGGTCCCCCCTCCAAAAGGCTTTGTATTATGGTTTCTCCCATCAAGAGAGACATTGTACAATACAATTCTTTGTGTTCCTTCAAGACTAGCTAGTGCAATGAAGATGAAAGCTTCATGCACTAAGCAAACACAACTTGAATTATCCCCGTTCTCAAACCCAAGACCTCACACACCTTCGAAGATGGTGAGAGCTAGCAGGGTATGAGAGTAGATTGAGAGGAAGAAGCAGTATCTTACGAGAAAGATGTACATCTCCTCACATAATCACTCATATTAGCATAGCTTTAGCTTAGTAATTAGCTTGGTAGAGGAGACGAGCATGCATTGAAGCTTGGCTCTTGGTTGGATTTGCATCCACATGCCAAGAGTGTGTTGATGTAAGCTTCTATCTCACAAGCTTGGAGTAGATGATGAGCTCTCCACCACCAGTATGGTGTATTACCGCCGATATGGTACGTGGCCTTTGGGAGTTGACATACTCCGCCATTTCTTCGGTTAAGCCCGCACAAAATTGTTGCTTTTGCTCTCCAAAATCCAACTTTTTGAAGACAGTGGCTTTGAGTTGTAGGTCCCAAAACTTGTCTACATATTTGTGGATGGATTCATTGGGAGAGAGTTTTAAGCTTCGCCATTCTGTGAGTACTTTGTCTTTTGCATCGGTGGCCAAAAACTGCTTCATAATGGAAGCTCTTAAAGCTTTCCATGTTCGTGGAGATTCACCGTTGGCTCGTAGGCTAGACCACCATTGTCTGGCGGACTTTTGAAAGTGCATAGCTACATGGCGTAGCTTAGAGGACTCCGTGAAGCCCTCATCTCCAAACGCCGCATCGAATTGCTAGATAAAGGCCAAGACTTTGTCCGTAGCACCAAAGGTGCCATCATAGGTAAGGAAAGAGATACTCTTCCCTCCCTCTTTGAATTTCTTCAGCTTAGACGACCTCTTCCATGCGGCATAGGATTTCCTATGGCCTCTTCTTTTTTATGGTTCAAAGGTTGTACCATCACTTTCTTCAGAAGGTGAAGAATTTGAAGAAGGTGGAGAAGAGGGTGACCTCTTTCTCGCCTTTTTCTTGTCTTGATCTTTGTCGTCTTCACCATAGCTTTCATAAGAGGAGGAGGATGAAGAAGATGGAGAAGAGGGTGTCCTCTTTCTCGCCTTTTTCTTCTCTTGCTTTTTATCATCCCTCTTTGAATTGTGGTGAGGAGAAGAATATGATGGTCTTCTCCGCTTTGGTGGTGATGGAGAGCGTTTAGCCCGCCGTCTTCGTGGAGCCATCTCCGCCGAGGTGGCGGGAGACTCGCTTCTTTCTCGTTCCTTCGGTGGAGGCTCTTGAGTTCTCCTTTGGGAAGGAGATGCATCATCAAGAAGTAAATTCTTGAGCCCTTCACAGGGATTCTCTTCTTCTTCCCGAATCGGAGAGAGACCTCTTTTGGTAGTCTCACAAGGAGGCTTCCTAGGTGTTCTCTCGTCATGGTGATGAGCTTGGAGAATCCCGTGAGCACGGAGCTGCCGTTGCACTTCACTTTGGAGAGATGGATTGCCCATGGCTTGTTGAAGCCTAGAAACAAGATAGTTAACAAGCATTGAAGCATCATTAGTAGCTTGCTCATGAGCAAAATCAAAGTTATCAACATTAATTTCACTCTCTTTACTATTGTCAGCCATTCTAACAACTTTTAGGTGTACTTTGGCACTTCAAGCCCTAGTTGCTACTCCTCTTTACCCCTTTATAAAAAGCACTCAAGCTACTGTACCCGTGGCTCGAATACCATTAATTGCAAGGAATAGAAGAGAGGGTCTTTCGACACCAAAACAACACCGGCTCCTGTCAAGCTTCTAATAGCTCAATAGTGGTTAAGCCGTAGGCAAGCCCCGTAGGACTCCACTATTAAGACCATAGCTCTCGACGGTGATGCCCCGTTAACTGCACGAAGGCAGGCGCACTGCAAGGCTGAAAAATCCCTATTCTACTTACTCACAGGCAATTAATAATACCAACCATTTGTAGTTAGCTTGAGGACCTCCCTTCTTGAGCAAGAAAAGAGAAACCTTGTGCTCTGATACCAATGTAACATTTAATGGCCTAATAACTTGTGTGTAGCGGAAATGAGCATGAACATAGTGGGCATTTCATTAGAATAGATTCCTAATGAGAATTACAAGAGTGCTTGGGTGCAGAGAGCAACAAAAAGCATAACACCTAGTTAGATAGCATCGACAATAATTTCAAAAGAGAGAGAAATTAAGCTAATGACAACAGTTGAGGACCGGATTTGCATGGAGCCGGTCCCCCCTCCAAAAGGCTTTGTATTATGGTTTCTCCCATCAAGAGAGACATTGTACAATACAATTCTTTGTGTTCCTTCAAGACTAGCTAGTGCAATGAAGATGAAAGCTTCATGCACTAAGCAAACACAACTTGAATTATCCCCGTTCTCAGACCCAAGACCTCACACACCTTCGAAGATGGTGAGAGCTAGCAGGGTATGAGAGTATATTGAGAGAAAGAAGGAGTATCTTACGAGAAAGATGTACATCTCCTCACATAATCACTCATATTAGCATAGCTTTAGCTTAGTAATTAGCTTGGTAGAGGTGACGAGCATGCATTGAAGCTTGGCTCTTGGTTGGATTTGCATCCACATGCCAAGAGTGTGTTGATGTAGGCTTTTATCTCACAAGCTTGGAGTAGGTGATGAGCTCTCCATTAAAGCTTGGGAAGAGATAGTCTTCTTTGCTTCACACATAGACTGTGTGTGAGTGTGTGTGTGATAATGCCTTGCAAAAATCAGCCCCCTCTCTCTCTTGGGCGAGCCCTCTTGCTATTTGCTCTTGCTGAGCCCTCATTGGCTCTCCCCAAGTCAACAAGCCAATGACTGTTAAGTAGCATAAGTGATAGCCTTCTGACATGTGTCCCCCTTTCCCCTTTTGTGAGAGCTTTAGGTAATTAAATAATTAAACTAAACTCTCATTGGACCCCTTTGCCTCCTGGCCAATAGGAATCAGGCAAGCCATTGGGCTCCTGAATGCTCATTGGACCCCTTGTGAGACTGCCCAATAGTCTTCTAGGAGACTTAATTCTCATTGGTTTCTTTTATTAAATGTTTTTAAATTAATTAAACTAGATTTACACTAGCTTAATTCTCATTGGTCCACTTCAAGGGTCATCCAATAAAAACTGGGCACACCTTGTGGGCATTTGGCCTAGGGAGCTGACATGTGTCCCTCATTCCCTTTGTGTAAAGGGAGCCTGTGTGTGTGTGTGTGGCTTTCTCTCTCATCCCCTAGAAGAACGGCTCGACCCCTCCCATGTAGGGATATGTGTTGACTTGGGAGAGCACACAAAGCATCCAATTCCCCCTAAGCTTTAACCCTTTGGACACAACCTTTGAATTTTGGAACCTTAGCATTTTGGAAGTCTTAATGGGCTGAACCTTAGGGTCTTTTTAACCCATTGTTGCACATGGCTCTTTTGCAGATGGCCCCCCCTTTGGATCCCTATTTTCCCTCCTTTGGATCCCTACCGTGGCCGGTCTGCTAGCTTAACCAATATTCTAGCTTTTTCTCCCTTGGCACTTCCCCACATTAAATGATCAGTTTAATATGAGAAAATCATTTAGGAGAATTAGATATTGATTATTATGACATTAATATCCCGGTGTGACACGCAATGGGTGCCCACCCAAAAAATTCTCGTTGGGTCCAGTGTGACAGGGGCCTTAGTCTGCATTCACACATAAACATCTTAAAAAATTCTCCCCCAAATTGAGCTTGGCCACATCAATTAATAGCTCGGAAGGACTTCACACACGCACGCACGCACACAAAGGCGCACGCGTGAAGGATGAGTAGGTGAGTGAGCACTTGTTGAAGCCCAAATGTAGCTCATACATTGGCCCCACCCCCTTTCTCACCACCCAAGGCACTGCAAAAAGTTGTGGCACAGCAATTCGAATCCAAAGCAAGTTGAGAGCACCTTCCCCTAAGTGCCTTAGAAGCACTTTTTTTACTATGGCCTTCCAAAATTGGAAGTGACACAATGGTGTTTGTAGCACGCCTACAAGAAGGCCAACATAAGTCACCAATGCCATCTGGGTATGTTTCAGAGGGCCCTCTAAGCTCTTCGCTGGTGTCAAACCTCTATGTTGAAGACACATTGTCGTTCCTTTAAAGTTACGATGTAAATGGTTTTCCACCCACTTCTGGAAGATCAAGCGATCATTGGAGCTTCTACTTTCCCATGGTTGACATCCGCCTTTGGGTAATTTTGCATCAGTTGTGGATGTTTTTGAGGCCTATCATGCAGGTCACATGGTCATTCTATGTGACGTTTCTAGGCAAACCCCTATATGAAAGCATTGTCCACCTCCTCACACTAGGATTCCCCACGCCCTTTAAAAGATAGTTTATACATTTTTATTTATTTATTTTTTGCCATTCGAAGCTTTGCTTCGACTAGTTTTACGAGATTGTGCCCACTAACCCACACCCACATGTCTCAAGCGTTGAATCATAGCACGTGCGCTTAAAGCCCCTCACCTTAACCGTTAGGCCAACACCCCTTGGCAAGTTTATACATTGTTAAAACTAGGACATGCAAGGATGGCTCATAGAATGGCCAAATATTTTTTGGCCTACTAAAACCACACTATAAAAAAAATGTTGCAAAGGCATGCTTCTACTAAAGCCATCCACTTCAATAGTAAAGGCTTTTTAAAATATTTAATTACTCTATAGAACGCTCAGCTTATGTCAACATAAACCAGTGAGCGAGTTTCTATGAATGGATTCTCTCTCTCTCTCTCTCTCTCTCTCTCTCTCTCTCTCTCTCACACACACACACACACACACACGCTATGTGTGTGTGTGTGTGGGTGGGTGTGTGTGTGTGTGTGTGGGTGGGTGTGTGTAGTTGTTTTACTTAAATACATAAACACAAATGAACATAACAGTTCAAAAGACAGCTGGCTTTAGACAAGTGAACAAGAGTAGCACAAAAACAACTCAGTCTTAGAATTATTTTTGTACATTGCAATAAGAATGAGATCTCATTCCGTATAAAAGATGACTTGTATTGTTTGCTTCATAAAGTGGAAAGAGTCTAGTACATGAAGGACGGACAACAACAAAGCCAAAAAAATTCCAAGAAAGGATAGAGTCCTCACCTACATCCATTCAAACAAAACAACATATATGTTATCCTTGAATGTGTTTTACAGGTGTCAATGGACTTTATGAGTTGTTGTTATCCATGTCCATCTTACAACCATTTTAACTTAAAACCATTGTCCAATCATTTACTTTTGTGTTTGAAAAAAGTCTCAAGGTGTGAGTCATTTTTGCTTCTTTAAAACCTTGTAATTAGAAAGGTCATCACTCCTTTAAGATGCAAGTGTGTTAATATAGGTTATAGATATGGTTATTACATACTTAATTTTTTAATTCACTTTTAAATTAGCTTATTTAAATAACTAAAATCTTGATCGGAAGGCCACCACCCCTTCTGATCCAGGTGTCTTAATCCCTATTTTTGCTCATAAAGCATTTTGTGTCTTTTATACCCAACGTTTTTGGCCTATAAAGGTCTTTTGACAGAGTCAAACAACACCAAAAATTATCACAAAAGAAGCTTATAATTTGCAGGATTAAAACCAGCAAGACATCGTGACAGAGTGTAGTTTACCCAAGAGTAGAAATAAATCAAGTTAAGCTTCGAAACCTATATGCGATTGCATCCATTGCTCCCGTTGTGTTTGATGAGAAAAACTTCAGCCCATCCCAATAAAAAGATCAATATTATGATTTTAAATTTTTGTGTAGGAAAACAGACAGTTCGACTGCTTACTACACACCGTAACCAGAGCCCTACGAGCACAACAACAAACATCCATGGTGTTGCAACCCACCTAAAACCATTATTCTTACAGCCATTACCTAAAAATCTCATCAGAAACAAACCAGACCCAAAGTTATCCGCCTGAAATGGTGGAACATACCTCACAGTACTATCACAAAGATGCCAACCAATGTGTGCCACCTTTATGAGGTGATGGTAAACAGGCTTATCCTCATATAGAAGCTTCATCAAACCCATATATGAAGATCAAGGTCATCAAAAAAATGTCAAGAGTGTTTAGCCAATAATCGATACCGACAGAACAGAGGTTCCTTTACTATCTTTGTTAAAAACCTCTTAATATTTCCAACAAATGTACCAGTTAGTAGTGAAAATATCTCCATAAAAGCCGTGAGAAACTATCAGTTATTGTGTTCCTACGCAAACTTATAAATGCAGCAAACCAGAAGTACTAAAAACAACAGAGTATCTCTTTCGATAGAGAGCAGTAATGCGATCAAAAGTGCTACAGTGCATAACAAAACCAAGCCACGTAGTACCACAAACTTGTGAAGGTTGCTCCGTGAGCTCCATATCCATACAGTAAACGACAACGAGCATACACCTCACTTTCAAATACACGCACTAAAACTCAATCAAGGCTAAGTGAGGGGCAAAAAGCGCCCTCACCACTTTGAATAGAAGCAGGTCGAGGTTGAATCATTATGATGAGCAACCAACAGTATCTCCTATCATAACAAGCACGATGCACCAGGGCATCGTTCCGTATGGGTCACAAATGTGGCCGCCTCAGAGGGGGCTACGAGCATGTAGCTTTAGGTTAAGGTGCACAGAGCGACCTGAGAGCAGGATATGCGACTGAGGGGGAGAGGGAGAGAGAGGGAAGACAACAATAGGGATATGAAGCTGACTTCGATAAAAGGGGGATAAACCCTCCACGTTTAACCTTACTATCATAAGGTTATACTTACTATACACCCTTAACAAGGGTAACTTCCCAATGGGGAAATATCCCAGGGGTAGCCAAGTACAAAAAAGAAAGAAAACTAGCCTTCTTGAGTAGGTAGGTGTCCACACAGACCCTGGGTCAGTTCCTGGGCTATTATAGCCTTGAGTGCTATAAAAAACCTAAGGTGACCCGGGGAGGAATTATTAAGGAAAAAGTCCATGTTTTAACCAATCAGAGCAAGTCGCAATACTAAAAAGTGTGTGTGTGTGTGTGTGTGTGTGTGTGTGTGAGAGAGAGAGAGAGAGAGAGAGAGAGAGAGAGAGAGAGAGAGTAGTCGGATCCTCGCTTTTTTAGATTCCTCATATTTGGCTACAAAGAAGCTTGTTCTACCTTCTCTCTACAATCTAATGGTAAAGGTAAGGCCACCGAGTTTATCTTCCTTGCCCGGTTTTGAACTTGATCTATACACTCACTACGGGTCCTTCCTCCTCTTTTCAAAAGCCTCAGTCACTTCATATATTTTTGTAGAGCAGCACATCCACAACTTGGCTTCCATCTTGCATACTAGAATCCATTATAGCCTCAAGCTCATTCATAGTATCTATAAAAGAGACTTGCTCAAAGAAACCTCAAACACGTTCCCTTTCCTCTATGAAACAATTTTTCCTCATCTCTTTCTATACAGTATATACATATTGTTAGTCGCTTCTTTTCATATCCTCAAGCTTCATGAAACATGTTGACCAATGTTAGCCCTTGAAAACCTACAGAAAAAGATACTTCACCCTTTGGACCAAGCGAGAACCTTTTTCTTTTTGTTCCATTGCAATCCTACTTTAAAGTGGTACACCTCATCTTCCTTCAATCCATGAACCCTTTGTTTGCCTTTGGTAGAGGATACTCCCAAGGACTATCACAATACCTCTCATGATTCACATGCACCGTCAAGAATTGGACAACTCACTTCCCATCTCTACTTCTTATCCTAGCATAAGCAAAACCATCACCCAAGATCTTTGTTTCCATGTGAATAGTTGTGATATATGGTTGCCCAAAGATAAGGGGATAAATAGGCATTTCCTACACAAAGAAGGTTTGCTCATCCTTAACATTGCTAATTGTCACCTTCACATTTAAACAAGCCCCATAGAGATCTCCTGATGAGTTAGTTGATGCTCGAATCATCCAACCATGACATGTGCTTATTGGCCACTTTAACTTCCTGTAAAGACTTTTGGACATGAGATTCATTTTAGGGCCATGATTTATCAATGCAACATATGGCTCCTCAAGATCACGCACCTTGACCAAAGTTTCAATTGTAGTTGTCACCAAATTTCATTTTTGATCTACTTAAATGAATTTTCTCTCCCTAGAATTGGCCATTCTAGTGAGAAATAAACATAGTAGAAGGGCCAATTATGTACAATGGGCACAAGAATGTGTTCATGAACTAAAGAGTTCCAAACTTTGAATGCGTTTTTCATAAGTACCAACGGAATTCGATAAGGATTCAATCGGAATTTTATGGGACAAAAATGAGATATTTGTGAGCCTAAAAGAGTCCAAAATATATAATGAAAGCCTCTGAAAGTGGGCACTATGGCCAACCAAAATGTGGGAATGGGAGCCAAGGTGTTATTATCTACACATGCCAACCTAAATCTATGTGTAGATACCAGGGGAGTAAAAGCTAGAATATTGGTAAGGCTGCCAGATCAGTCTCAACAAGGATCCAAAGGAGGGAAAATAGGGATCCAAAGGGAGACAGTCTGCAAAAGAGCAATGTGCACTAATGGAGCTTAAAAGACCTAAGGTTCAGCTCCATTAAGACTTCCATAGGCTAAGGTTCCTAAATTTAATTCAATTGTCCAATGGCCTAAGTGGGGGAATATTGGATGGTCATGCGAAGATTAAAAAGTTTTCTCACATCCCTAGGAAGGAGGGGGCAAGCCCTAATGATAGGGGATGAGAGAGAAACACACACACACACACACACACTCCCAAGCTCTCCCCAAAGGGAAGAATGGACACATGGCAGGCTCCTAGGCCAGTTGCCCCCAATGTCCCCTCAAATCTTATTGGATGGCCATAGAGGTGGACCAATGAGAATTAGACTAGAGTAAAATTAATTTTCTAACAATGCTTGATAAAAGATCCAATAGAAATTAAGGTCCAATGAGCATCCAACAGCCCAATGGCTTGTTTGATTCTTATTGGCCAAAAGACTAAAAGGTCCAATGAGAGTTTAAATGGATTATTTAATTACCTAAATCTATCACAAAACGGGAAAGGGGGACACATGTCACAAGGCTATCAATTATGCTTCTAATTGTGATTAGCTAAGCTTTGCAGGAGCTAATGGGAAGCCAGCAAGAGCAAAAAGCAAGAGGGGTTGACCAAGTAGAGAGAGAGTTGGCATTTTAGTCTGACTCACTTTTCTACACACACACGCTCACACACACAACTTATGTGTTGAGCAAGAACTCCATCTCCTTCTCCAAGCATTGAGAAGTAGAGGCCTACACCGACAACTCTTGGCTATGGAATGCAAATCCAACCAAGAGCCAAGCTTCAATGGCACGCTCATCTCCTCTACCATGCTAATTACTAAACTAAGCTATGCTATTAGAGTGATTATGTGAGGAGAATACTTCTTTCTCGTAAGATACATCTTCTCCCTCTCAATCTTCCTGATTCCCTGCTAGCTCTCACCATTTTTGAAAGTGTGTGAGGTCTTGCGATTGAGGCTAGGGACACTAGGTGTGTTTCTCAAAGCATAATTTGGTGCATGAAGCTTCTATCTTCATTGCACCAATGAGTTTTGTCAAGGAACACAAAGATTGTATTGTACAGAAGTCTCCTTTGATGCGAGAAGCTATAATACAAAGCCTTTTTGGAGGGGGGACCGGCTCCATGTAAATTGGGTCCTCAACTGTTGTCAATTGCTTTATTTCTCTCTCTTTTCAAGTATTGTCTATGCCAAACTAGCTAGATGTAAGTTGCTATGTTGCTTTCTCAAATTAAGTACTCTCTCTATGCTCATTAGGAACTCGTTCTTAATGAAATGCTTACTATGTTATCAATTTCCGCTACACACAAGTTACTAGTGCATTAAATGTTACATTGGTATCAGAGCTATTAGTTTCTCTTTTCTTGCTCAAGAAGAGAGGTCCTCAAGCTTGCTACAAATGGTTGGTGTTATTAATTGCAAAAGAGTAAGTAGAATAGGGATTTTTCATCCTTGAAGCACGCATGCTTTATGCAGTTAATGGGGATACCGTCGAGAGCTATGGTCTTAATAATGGAGTCCTACGGGGCTTGCCTATGGCTCAACCATTATTGAGCTATTAGAAGCTTGATAGAAACCGGTGTTGTCTTGGCTCTGTTAAACCCCCTCTTCTATTTCTTGCAATTAATAATATTCAAGCCACAGGTATAGATGCTTGAGTGCTTATCTTTGAAGGTAAAGAGGAGTAGCAACTAGGGCTTGAAGTGCCAAGGTACAATTAAAAATTTACACCTAAAATTTGCTAGTATGGTTGACAAGGAAAAAGAGATTGAAATAAATGTTGATAGCTTTGATTTTGCTAATGAAAGAGTAACTAATGATGCCCCTATGCTTGTAAACTATCTTGTTTCTAGGCTTCAACAAGCCTTGAGCAATTTATCCCTCCAAGGTGAAGTGCTATAGCATTTGCACACCCATGGTATTCTCCAAACTCCCCACCAAGCAGAGAGAGTACCTAGGAAGGCTCCTGGCGAGACTTCCAAAAGAGGACACTCTCCGATAAAGGAATAAGAGGAGGATCCGTACGAAGGGCTCAAAAACTTACTACTCGATGAGCCATCTCCTTCTCAAAGGAGAGCCCAAGTTTCAATAGTAGAGCCCTCACTAAAAGAACGAGAAAGAAGCGAGTCTCCTGCCACCTCGGTGAAGATGGCTCCACGAAGACGGCATGCAAAACACTCTCTAGCACCCCCTAAATGGAGAAGACCATCGCATACTTCTTTACACCATAATTCAAAGAGGTAAGAGAGAAAACAAGAGAAGAAAAAGGCGAGAAAGAGGTCACCCTCTTCTCCATCTTCCTCATCCTCTTCCTCTTCTGAAGAAAGTGATGGTCCAGCTCTTGAACCACCCAAAAGAAGAGGCCATACGAAATCCTATGCCACATGGAAAAGGTCGTCCAAGCTCATAAAGTTCAAAGAGGGAGGAAAGAACATCTATTTCCTTACCTACGATGGCACCTTTGGTGCTACGAACAAAGTCTTGGTCTTTATCCAACAATTCGATGTGGCGTTTGGAGATGAGGGCTTCATGGAGTCCTCTAAGTCGCGTTATGTAGCTATGCATTTTCAAAAGTCTACCATGCAATGGTGGTCTAGCCTATGAGCAAATGGTGAAGCTCCACGAACAACAGTTTTTGCTACCGATGCCAAAGACAAAGTACTCACCGAATGGCGAAGCTTGAAGCTCTCTCCCTACGAATCTATCCATAAATATGTAGACAAGTTTTGGGATTTACATAGCAAAGCCACTATCTACAAAAAGATGGATTTTGGAGAGCAAAAGCAATAATTTTGTGTGGGAATATCTTAGGATATGGCAGAGTATGTCAACTCCCAAAGGCCACGCACCATATCTGCGGTCACACACCATACCATGGTGGCTTCAAGAATCAACTTCCAACAACGGTCTAAGAGAAATCCTAAGACCATGGAAAGGAAGGACCGTAATGAGCCTAAGGGGAAGGACAACGTCCAAAAGTATCCCAAAGGCAATGCCAATAACAACAAAGCTAAGGAGAAGAGAGTTTATAAAGGAAAAAATAAAGTCTCTCCTGAAGAGCTAGAGCGTTATCGAAAAGATAACCGTTGTTTCAAGTGCGGGGAGCAAGGGCATGCCTATCGTGCTTGTCCCCACAAGAATACATGTAATGAGCCTCCTAGAGCTACCTTGGCCAAAATTCAAGAAGCGGATGCTCATCACAAAGGATCTCCTCTATGTCATGCTTGGAGAAAGGTAAGAGAACATGATGCTTTCATTCTCTTTGACCCTGGTTCTACTCACAATTTCATATCCACAAAGTTGGCCACCAAGCTAGGCATCCAAGCCTATGAGATGGGAGATGTCCTACCTACCGATGGTGCTTTCAAGGGGCAAGAAGCCTTAGTCACTCCCTTAATTGGTAAATTGAGGCTCCGTGTCCAAAGCTATATGGACAAGGAGGATATCTTCATCTCTCCTCTCAAGCATGAGGATGTTTTCCTAGGGGCACCACGGTTTGATCGCATGGCTACCAATGGTAAATTCCTTAAAAGACAAATCTACTTTAGGTACATGGAAAAAGATATGTACATAGACGCTAAGGAGTTGGGTAGCACCATACCCATTGTACATAAGAAAGCTTTCAATAAGCCAATAAAGAGCTCTATTTTTGTGTACATGATTTTTGTTAAATATTCTCAAAATGAACCTCATGTTTTAGCAAAAGAAGATATAAGCAGTCAAAAGAAATTAGAGTTATCCAATTTTCTCAAGGGATTCCAAGATGTTTTTATTGACGACATCCCTTGTGAGCTACCTCCCAAACGAGGGGATGATGATCATGCAATTGAACTTCTTTCAGGAAGCTCACCGCCTAATAAACCTCCTTATCGAGTTTCTCAAGCTCAACAAGAGGAGATTATGTGGCAAGTGCATGAGTTGGTTGAAAAAGGCATGGTTAGGCCTAGCTCATCTTCATTTTGTTCACCAATGTTATTAGTACAAAAGAAAGATGGCACATATCGTATGTGTGTCGACTATAGAGCACTGAATAGGATCAGTATCAGGAATAGGTTTCCCGTTCCATGGGTAGAAGACGTATTTGATAAACTACAAGGGTCAACCTACTTCAGTAGGATTGACCTAAAAGTGGCTACCATCATCAAATAAGGATAGTTGATCAAGACATTGTAAAGACTGCATTTCGCACTATGTTTGGTCTTTACAAGTACATTGTTATGCCATTTGGCTTGACCAATGCAACAGCCACATTTTACCGCTTGATGGAGAAGCTATTCAGGCCTCACCAAACCTTTATTGGAGCATTCTTTGATGATATAATCATCTACTCTAATTCATTAGACGAACACAAGCAACGTCTCTAGGTAATATTTCAAGTTTTACGAGAGAATAAACTTTATATTAATCGAAAGAAAAGTGAATTTTTCTTACAAGAGGTTCAATATTTAGTTCACATTATCTCTCAAGATGGCATCCAAATGGATCCATTAAAGTTAGAGGTAATAAAAGGATGGCCTAGTCTAAGGAATTCGCATGAACTAAGAAGCTTTATAGGTATGTGTGCATACTATAGACGCTTCATAGAAAAGTTCTCACAAATCGCGGGACCATTACATGACCTAACAAAGAAAAACGTATATATGGTCCGCCAAGGAGAACAATGCTTTCAAAAATCTTAAAGAGAAGCTTATCTCTCAACTTGTGCTTGCATTGTCGGATCTCTCAAAGCCAATTGAGGTCCAATGCAACGCCTATGGTGATTGCCTTGGATTTTTTTTGCTCCAAGAAGGGCACGCCATAGCCTATGAAAGTCGAAGGCTCGACCCTGTTGAGCAAGCTCTAGGCATATATGAGAAGGAACTCTTAGCAGTTCTACATGCTCTAGACTCATAGAAGCACTATTTCTTGGGGACTCCTTCCATTCTGGGAATGGATAACCAAAGCCTTAAGTACTTCATGACGCAGAACAAGCTCTCTGACAAACAAATGAGGTGGATAAATTTCCTTTCGCAATTTCATTTTCATATTGCTCACATTGCTGGAAAGCATAATCAAGTAGTCGATGCACTCTCAAGACGACCAAGTGTGAATGCGGTATCCATAGAAACTCACAATGATCTATCTTCTGATAGATGAGTACGCTATCGACCCCGATTTTAAAGATTTGATTTCAACCTTTGCACTAGGGAAGAAGGAAGAACCATTTACCCTACAAGATGGTTATCTTCTCTATGGCAACAGGCTATGTGTTACTAACTCACTACGTGAGAAAGTAATGTATGAATGTCATGCTCCTCCTTATGCGGGGCATAGAGGGATTCAATCTACTCTAAAAGGGATAGAAACATACTACTATTGGCATGCCATGAAAGCAAACATACAAGAGTATGTTTCAAAATGTGTGGTATGCCAAAAGACAAAGTTCGATAGAGGGAAGCAACCTGGTTTGCTTCAACCTTTGCCAATCCTTAATTCACCATGGGAGAGCATATCCATGGATTTTACCTTTGGATTTCCCAAGTCTATTTATGAAAATATAGGAATATGGACAATAGTAGATAGGTTTAGCAAACAAGCACATTTCATACTTGTCAAAAAGACTATCAAGGCCCATCAAATGGCAACCCTCTTTATATCACAAATCTTCAAGTACCATGGCTTGCCAATGTCTATAGAGTCGGATAGAGATCCTAGAATGACCAATAATTTCTGGAAGGGTCTCTTTGAGAATTTAGGTACAAGGCTAAACTTCTCTTCGGCCTATCACCCACAAACGGATGGCCAAAGTGAAATAGCTAACCTAACAATTCTTGATCTACTAAAAGCATATGTCACAGAAGTAGATCAAAATTCCTAATGCGAGAAGTACTTATCTTTAGTTAAGTATGCTTACAATAACACTATACATACTTCCACGAGAAAATCACCTTTTGAGGTGATAGAGGGAAGATCAAAAAGTCCCCTGCTACTCAAGGTACATGGGAAGATCTTCGTTGCAGATGAATATAGCCGAGACCTACAAGAATCTTTCCAAAAGATGAAGGATGCTATTTCCATCTCTCAGCAAAGGCAAAAGGCTGCTACTGATGATAAGCACATAAGATCTCTAGCCTTTATGCAAAATAATTGTGTCTTGCTTAAGTTTCCCAAGGCTCGATTAAGGCACACAACGGGCAAGAATCCTACGGGACACCAAAAGTACTATGCTAATTTAGCAAAAAGGTACTATGGTCCCTTTCACATTCTTAGGCCAATCAATGAGATGGCCTACTACTAGATGTTTAATGCAACAGGGATGGAGTGCTACAACCGGAGGCATGGAGCTCCCTGCAAAACCTCTGAAATAGCATACTACAAACCATAAACAGACTAATCGACATACCTGGCAACCACATAGATGAATAATCACGAACATAGAGAGACAGAGAGCGAGAGAGAGTAATACGGCTCGTGCAGGCGCACCTCCTAGAGCGGAGTGCTGTGCCTGGCATGGCGAGAGAGGAAACAAGAGAGGAGAGAAGAATGAGACGGACACTAAGTGCAATCTCCCCTTGTGCAAGAGTGACCATTTCCCTCTTGCACGTATTTGTTATATAGATTTCTTGAATGGTCAAATTGGTTACAAACTGGCCGGCCGGACATAATTGGCCAAAGCTCATAAAGAGCACTTGAATAATCAAAAATACATAAAATGTAACATCCTTCTGCATAATCCATTATCTGCTGATGCTTTTGCCACCTGTCAGCTGCAATAGATAATAAAATATCAATTCTATAACATACCTCTCCGTTGAAAAGCAACTGTCCTCAGTTGCGAAAAAATCTGCAAACAATACTTGTAAAAAAACAATGATTAGAAATATGTATCAAATAGTAAGAAATTCATAAAATTAGACAACATTGCTTATGCCTGCCGTCATCCACATACTACCTATTCTAGTGTCCCATACCACTAGAATAAGCAGTATATGTCATACTCTAATGAATCAGGATATCATTGGTCACACTCATCATCAATCTCATAATGTCAAGTCTCATCACATAAACACTGTTGTAATAATTATCACATACCAAATCCCAATCCAATTCCAATTCCACAATATAAGTCCAAATCCAAATCACTCTCTTTATGTACCCCGATAACAAAATCATACCAGTTACAGTGGTGGCCAGCCACTGTAGCATGATTTTGTGATCGGTGTTGCCTCAACCGGTGAATCTACACCAATAGGACGTGTTGCCTAGATCGGCAAATATGCACTAATGCTGCCTATATCGGCGGATCTGCATTTATCATTACGAATTTGCAATTTGTCAGTGTGCTGCCTAAATCGACGGATCTGCACAGATAACTGGTGTTGCCTAAATCGGCAGATCTACACTAAGGTGAGCATTTACACACTGCCTAAATCGGTGGATCTATGTGCATGTGACCAATGGACTAGACAAGACATAAAAAACAAAACATTGACTACCTGTGTGACACCACATTGGAGTATAGTGGAGTAGCAGAGTACTTACAAATTTTTGTTCACTATTCGTGAGCACCTTAACTCATATAAGCAGCAGCAAAGCTTAATGATAAATCAGCTCAAGAAAAATTCCTTTCAATATAATTAGAAGTGATGACCTTAGTAGCAGTGTCTGAGTATTCATGTTAGAGCACAATGCAGAGAAATGAAATATGAAAAGAGGAATGACATATTTGATGTACATACCCGGAGGGTAAACTGTATTTGAATATATAGACCATTGTTGGTATATGGATGAGGTACAAGTGCTGCAACTCGCGTTTTACACCAAAGTATACCAATAGATCCAAAATGTTTTAGCATGGGATTAATAATTGGTCAGGAACTTGCAATGGCAACTACAGAAGGGATTAGTATACAATCGAGACAAACGTGAGACAACTGAACGGAAAGAAAATGTTGACTTTAAATGGCATAGATCAACTAGTGCCACTAACCAAAAACAAATACAAGAATAAAGTGCAAGTTGTTGCACGGCAACTTGTGCTCGGGCATTTGTGAAGCACCTAATTTTGGTTTAAAGTTTCATAAAAAAACTATTGTTAACTCAATGACCATGTTCAACTAGAATGAGCAAAGGTCCTCCAGGTAAGCGTCAAGTGTGAGGGTGGTTAGTGTATGATACTAGTGTCCAAATTATATATATGAGTCATGCCCTGTGTGTTGTTCAGGTACAAGGTAGACGCGTGCCGAATGTATTACTATTATTTATTGCAAATAGTGAATTATTATACATTGCGTAATTGTCCAAAAATCTAACATGACTGACGGCAATTACCAAAACATAACAATAGGGATGTGACGAGGGGTTGTGAAGAGAGAGAGAAATAAAATGAAATGTTATCGTAATCGTCTTTAAAATGCCAAAATTACCTAAGAACACAAAGTGAGAAAATCCTTCTGAATCTAATCCTCAACGTCCGATGCGTCTATGTCATCAACTATCAACCAAGAGGGAAGAAAAAGAAATGAAAGGAAATGTTATATTAACAGTCTTAAAAAGACCACAATTACAATCCTTGTGGATCTAATCTAATGCCTAGGTACAAAATTAAATGTCGTAAGGCAAAAGACTGAAAAAGCATCATGAGCATCGTCAAGGCTTGAGCATACTTGACAACGAACACTGTGACCTAGTTGTGATGATCCCTTTGAGTGTCTGCAGCTTGCCCACCATATGGCTGAGAGCAAGGAAGAACAATACTACGTTTCCAGGCAATGAATGACGATCGTGAGACACTATGTCAATTTTATTTATTTTTTGGTTAAATTTTCACAATAAATGTCTACAAGTATGGCTCAAACTGAAAGCGAAAATACAAAATCAGCTTCAAAACTATAAAAATTATGTGAAACATTTCAGGCAGCAAGTTTTTGTTCGGCGGGCTTGCTAGAGCTTCGTCAATATCCGCCTCTATAGGTAGTCGCACGAGGAGATGGAGAAATGAAATGAAATGCTATACGAACACTTTACAAAAAGCCAAATTGATACAATCCGTGTGAATAGGATCCAATGCCTGGGTATAAATGAAAACGAAGCAAAGTAAAAAATCAAATAAAAATCATCAGCAATGTGTTGCAGCACGCACTGTCCAGCTTCATCAATGTTCAAGGATGATGTGCATCGAACGTTGCCTGAGAAGGTATTGCAGTGGCTTTGCATGAAGAAATTTAGGGAGAGGGCGCCAGCGCTGCCTGCATACATGCATACATGGTCTGGGCATGCATACATGCATGCACAGACCAACGCATACACAGAACACAAAGAGAGAGAGAAAGGGAGAAATTGACGTGATAAATGCTTGCTCTTATTAATCAATGATTGCGAGTACATTCTTCTAAGCCTCAACAGGCGTGAGTGAAGAGGTGTGTGTCTGTTCATTTCTAGGCGGCGGACAATATGAAGTGCCCAATTGGGATTGTCCTCCAACACTGCAGAGCGTCGTCAATGTCTACCTCTGTAGGTAGTTGAGAGAGAGAGAGGATAGGAGATGAGGTTGCAGATGGTAAACGGGAGGGAAAACTGCACGCTGTGTGGCTATCACCGGGGGGGGCACTAACGGCCATGCATGGAAAGGCAGAGGAAGAGGGAAGACTCAGCTCTCAAGACCCGAGTCTAGCGTTCGTTTGGCTCAGAGAAGGAGAGAGAGACCGACTGCTAGTTGATTGAGAGAGAGAGAGAGAGAGAGAGAGAGAGAGAGAGAGAGAGAGAGAGAGAGAGAGAGAGAGAGAGAGAGAGAGAGAGAGAGAGAGAGAGAGAGAGAGAGAGAGAGTTAACTATGGAAGCAGAGGAAGGAGGCGAGTTGGTAGGAAAAGAGAGAGAGATGTGAGTGTTATGCATGCGCAAGGGAGGGAGGGGGCAGTTGGACTGGAAGTCAATGTAGTGGGTGTTGGTCTGGACTCTGTGCGAACTGAAGTGGAAAAGGAGTGGTACGTGCTAAAATAGATATATATATATATACAGTTGGCAGCTGATCTTATTGGTCTGCATGAGAATGGCGTCCGCCGCCATTGGGTACAACATTCGGTGGCTGAGGACGGCTGTCTAGACAGAACACTGAAGGTGGTCGCCTTTGCAAAAAGGAGAGTTCACTGGCTGGGCTGGATTAAATGCAGCCACCTTTGCATGCCAAAAGGAAGGTGGGAGTAGTGTGAGAGTGGTGGATGTTTGTCAGCGAAGCTGCAGTTATTTTACTGCATGGCCGTCCAAAGAGTGTTGCAGCATTAGGGTACCTCCAGATTAGCTGCATGAAAATTGCGCCATCCAAAACTTGGTGGTTGTTCCCACTTTGGTGGAAGTCATATTGTTGGTGGCTCTCAGTTTTCTTGCGCGTGTTGTAGATTGGACAACTATGAGCGTGCATGGTTGAAGGGCATGCACAATATTTTCGTCGCCCTAAGCCGCCACACACCCATGCTACTGTAGGTTGATGTCGGAGGCGCACATTACCGAAATGCGACTGTTGTGGGTTAAAGACCAAAAGTTCCCACTGCCAAACTACTGATCTTACTCTCGAATTCCTCATTATTTTTTCCAATCCACTACTGCTATGAATGGACGAGTTCTCCTACTGCCGCATCTTGCGCTGCCCTCAGCCCAAGGCACCTATTCTGTGGTATATATATATATATATATATATATATATATATATATATATATATATAAAATCATGTTGTAGCCCATCGCCTTTGAAATGCTATAGAGTAGGTCGCCCTGCTGCAGACATCACATTGACAGTCTCTTGGGATTGTCTCCCACATAGTAATTTAGATCGACGAATGGAAGATTAGGCTTATGATGTGTTTCTTCTCCTCGGCCCGTATGCTCCCTTTCAAGGTCACTTATTATTATCCTATATATATTTTTTCCATTATCTTAATAATTAATGGAGAAAAACACTTATAATTTCTTCTTCCTTACTACCTTATGAAGTTCACTATATTAATGAAGATAGGCAAAATAGTTTACCTCCCTTCCTATCTTCTCTTTCATAAAATAACCAAATCTTAGCAATACAATTCCTCCACATATTGCTATTAGTTGCAAGCTACTTCCATGGGTAAACCGACCTTTACTACATACTATACTTAAGAGAAGGACTATCTAAGATAACAGAGGAATTAAAAATAAAACAAAAGTAAATCCATGCAAAACATTTAAGTTGACCGAAAAGAAATGAACAATTTGATGGTAAAGCAAAGGCAAAGAACTTAGCTTCACTATTGCCGTGTCTGTTGTATACCCAAGACATAGCCATAGCTCTGATACCACTGCTACAGCCGGAGGCGTGGAGCTCCCTGCAAAACCTCTGAAATAGCATACTACAAACCATAAACAAAATAATCGACATACCTGGCAACCACATAGACGCATAATCATGAACAGAGAGAGACAGAGAGCGAGAGAGAGTAATACAGCTCGTGCAGGCGCACCTCCTAGAGCGGAGTGCTACGCCTGGCACGGCGAGAGAGGAAATAAGAGAGGAGAGAAGAATGAGACGGACACTAAGTGCAATCTCCCCCCGTGCAAGAGTGACCATTTCCCTCTTGCACATATTTGTTATATAGATTTCTTGAATGGTCAAATTGGTTACAAATTGGCCGGCCGGACATAATTGGCCAAAGCTCATAAAGAGCACTTGAATAATCAAATATACATAAAATGTAACATCCTTCTGCATAATCCATTATCTGCTGATGCTTTTGCCACCTGTCAGCTGCAATAGATAATAAACTATCAATTCTATAACATGGGAGTTATCGGATAAATCGGGTCCACCCATCCATGATCGACAACCTTAGTCGATCCCCACTTACCACCAATATGCACTCACACATGATTTTGAAATTTTCTAATTACTATCACATTCTTTTGACACTTAAAATAATGTTTTGTGCATAGTTCCATGACAATGTTTCTTTAAAACTACTCCTTGAAGAAAGTATTGTAAACAATCCATAGCAAACATACAGCTTTACACTACAAGAGGCTATTCATATCAGCGACGCTCACACAGCGACGCTAATTTTTTTTTTTTCCGGAGTCGCTATGAGCGTCGCAAATTTACAAAGAAATTTGCGATGCTCATAGCGACGCCGGCTGGGCTAAAAAAATAACCGAGCGCGCCCAATAACTCAGATCTCAGATCTGAATTTTTCGACGCCCTCAAACAAGGAGCAGGTAATGCTCTTCCTCTCTCTCTCTCTCTCTCTCTCTCTTTTTCTTCTCCACACACACACACACACACACACACACACGCGGAGAGGAAGGAGAGCCAGGTATGCTCCTTCCCTCTCCTCATTCTCATGTTCCCTTCCCCTCTTTCTCTCTCCCTCTCTCTCTCTCACACACACACACACATACACACACACACACACACATAGTGTTTTTGAGAGAGAGAGAGAGAGAGAGAGAGAGAGAGTACAAACATAAACAAAAACGCACAAACACATACATAAACAAAGAATGCACACACACATTGAGAGAGGAAAGAGAGAGAGAGCATGCATAAACAAAAAACGCACGCATTGAGAGAGGAAAAGAGAGAGAGAACATGCATAAACAAAAAACGCACACATTGAGAGAGGAAAAGAGAGAGAAAACATGCATACGATCCAAAAAAACGCACACACATTGAGAAAGAAAGAGAGAGAAACTAATTTAACGTCGTAGGAAACTAATTAAAATTAAAAGACCTAAAGATCTAGCCGACGAGGAGTTGAACTCAAGACCTATTATTCAAGAGGGAAATGACATAATCAATCTATCATACTTGGCATGGGTGATAGAAAGGTTATACCATTTATCTCTTTTTATTGGCACACACATCCACACACGCGCACACACACAAGAAGAAGAGAGTTATAACGTCGTAGGAAACTATCCTAAAAGCCGTTAAAGATTAGGTTAGATGTAGACTTACATTAAATTAGATTTAGGTTTATTTAAGTTAAATTAGATTAGATTTAGGCTTATTTTTAACTAGATTTACGTCTATTTACGCTAGATTTAGATTTTACGTTATATTAGATTAGATTTAGGTCTCCATAGACTACGATGCCTGCATGAAGCGGGTGAAGAAAGCCCTCAATGGAATATAGGGTATTGCTGCCTTCACTCATGGTGGGCTCCGTCGATCCAAAAGTACTGGTGAAATGTCTTCAGAAGATAGGGAAGAAGGTGGATCTTCATGGCGGCAAGAGTCACTACATCCCCGACACAATGACCATCTAGACAACCTCTAGTCATTCAACAGCAACTTCAAAGTTAGTAACAAGAGCAAGAACGGTCTAAAGGGCCAATTGCTGTCGTCACATGTGGATGGAGATGAGGCAGCGTCACCGCCGGAAGTTAACTCTCACATCTTTAGTGATGAGAATGCCAACTCTTGCTGAGTTATGTGAAAAATTATGTGTTAAATTAGTTTTAAGGTCCTTATAATCCCTGTTAGTTTAGTTCTTTGTTTTTAATATAACATAATTTACGTTAGATTTAGATTTATGTTATATTAGATTAGACTTAGGTTTATTTAGGTTTACCCACACACACACACACACACACACACACACACACACACACACACACACACAAGAAGAAGAGAGTTTTAACGCCGTAGGAAACTATCCCAAAAGACGTTAAAGATTAGGTTAGATGTAGACTTACGTTAAATTAGATTTAGGTTTATTTTTAGTTAGATTTACGTTTATTTAGATTTACGCTTATTTACGTTAGATCGAGTCCACGGAAGAATTACTTACGGTTTAGGGTTTAGAGTTAGACGAACAGTGAAAAAATCTACTGTGAAAAGATGTTAAGATGCTGTGAAGTGCTACAGCTAGAGAAGAGGCAAAGGGGTTTTTTCCACTACATGCAGTATCATGTAGACGTGGGTGTGTAGATTTCTTGTACCCACAAATATAGTTATTGACCAATAAAGACGAGATTATAACCCGGTGGTTCTGATCTCCGTGCACCTCTAGACCGAGGTGTGCGGGGATTGGACATGACTAGAGAATGTGAGGTAAAGAGAGAGAGAGAGAGAGAGAGAGAGAGAGAGAGAGAGAGAGAGAGAGAGAGAGAGAGAGAGAGAGAGAGAGATAAGATGAAGAATGCCAATAGAATATTAAATTTGTTGTCCAGGTTATAAGATTTTTATCCTCATTATGAGTAGTGACGAGGGTGTGGGACCGTCCAACCGAAACACCTATCTCTCAACGATGGTCTTATGTCCTTGTAATCAATGCAAGCATGCTGTGTGACGGACAAGACGTGTTTCTTTGCAGCACGTTCGCGAGTTTGGCGAGTTCGATCCATCTATTATAGATCGAGTTGTTGCCAATTATAACTCGTCGGACTCTGACGCTGGCCAACAAGCAGCAATCTTGCAACCCAATAGACGTGTTCGCAGGCGCTTTGGTCAAGCAGCATATGTGAGGCCACAAGATGTAGCCTCTGACAGCTCGGGGGATGATCATGCAGAGCACATTCCCAACGAGGCAATGTTTGAGCCCGAGATTGATGAAATGATCGAGACGATCATGGATTCAGAAAGGCTTATCTATGATGATATGAAAAGTGAAGCCGATACGCCATTGTATAATGGAGCACGTATGTCTAGATTGAAAGCACTCCTGGTTCTTCTCAACATGCAGACAAAGTTTGGATGGAGTGACACTAGCGTCACAACGCTTTTCAGGTGATCTATTACAATTAGTTTACTTTAATAAAACTCTAAATGTATAATGATCTGATAGATTTTTACACGACTGTATCGTATTTTTATGTTGTGTAGATTGCTTAAAGAGCACATACTACCAGGTGACAATGTGATGCCAGATTCCCGAGATGAAGCAAGAAAGATTTTGCAAAACTTGGGGATGGATTACAATTCTATCCACGCTTGTCCTAATGACTGCATTCTTTTCAGAGGGGAATACATAGACATGGAGAAGTGTCCGAAATGTGATTCCGAAAGATATCGAGTAGATCTCCACGGGACAAAAATTCCACAAAAGGTTTTGCGACATTTTCCTCTGCTTCCTCGCATCAAGCTTAAGATGGTTGCACAACCAATTGAAAAGCGCACACCAATGCGGTGACGAAGTGACTGAGGAAGAGTGGGAGTACTCTCGGGGTTGCGCGACCAAGGTAAGTTTGCAATGTACGACTGGCTCTCTAAGTACCTTCCATGGTGTATAACGCTCTTTTCTATTCGTGCTCACATCTTTTGATTGAAAATTCTGAGTTTTCGACTTGCCTCTTCTATCACTCAATTCATTGCGTCATTGTATTTATATGCGTCATTACGTCATTGTATTTAATGGTCTTTGCGTCATTGTATACTCTATTCATTCAATATTAAGTTTAAATATTCGTGTGTTTAATGCAGGTATGGATGATGAGGAGTTTCTTTCTTCTTTGTCACCGTAGCAGAGACACTGGTACGTGGAGCATCATCGCTCTGGCGCATCATCACGTGTTCCTACTCCATCCGCATCTCCCTCTCTTTCGGAGCATTCGGCGCGCTCCGAAGCTTCGGCGTCGACGAGATGAGCTTCACACTCATCTAGACACCGGCGCTCTAGTGGTGGCAGTGGTTGTTGTGGGGATTCCGCCACGGATGCCTCCACACCGCCTCGTGTTCGACGAGGCTCTTTACCCTCCCCTTCTTTGCCCACACCAGCCACAACATCGCCATCTACGCCAGGTTTTGTACGGCTGACTGTTCCTAGAAGATACACACCTCTACCTACTTCGCCAGGAGCCACCCCACTCGACACTCTTCGCTTGGGGGCCCAGACGCCGGTGGAGACACCTGACGTCCGTACCCCCATCGACACGCCGCTAGAGACCCCTGCCGGGACACCCAGGTTCACGCGTCACCGGCCAGAGGGCTTGTCTTACTCCGTCGACTTCAGCGGCGGCATCATCATGGATGATGACGGCAAGAAGGTGATCTCGCCCATGCGTGGTCTTTGCTCTCAGCTGTTTAGACACTACATACTAAACAAATGGAGTGAAGTACCAAGTGATTTAAAAAACAGAGTCATCAGCATACTTCATGATGAGTTTCCCGTTCCAACACGGGATCAGCGCTTCAATGAAGACCTGATGAAGATTCGAATGCGCGAATACTGCAAACACAAGCGTTCCGAAGTGCAAAAAGCAATCAAGAATGGGTGGAACAGGCCAGATTGGCTGGCCAAAGAAGATTGGAAGAATGCGAAGAAAGCAGCGCGCGAGAATCCCGACAAGTGGAAGCAACAAAAGGATGCAGCCAGAGCGCGACTAGAGGCAGGGAGCTCGCACCACTTGGGGAGCGGTGGATGGGCATCATTTGAGGCCGATTTTGTAAGTGTTTTCGCATTGCTCTTTATGTTCGATAGTTTAGGGTTTATGAGTTTTTTAATTCTAACATAATGAAATCTTTGTATGTTTTGACAGTGGTCGATGACAGGACGTGATCCCACACCGTACGAGCGCGAGTACGCAGGCAGGAAGGGCTTAAACGCCCTGATGGACATTCTCAGTTCTCGCGGCGTCATGGTTAGTATTAGGGTTTACTCTTTTCTATTTTTTGTATTGTTTTATAAATGTCATTATATGTTTATACTTACTGAAAGCTGTCTTATTGTCTTTTTTTGCAGAATCCAACAGATACGCCGCTTGGACGCGATGAGACGTCTGACTAGACGACGTTAGTTTAGCCGTAGCTAGATAGCATTAGTTTAGGGTTTCTCATAGCTTATGTATCATGAGACGGATTTTATACGTCTTTTTGAACCATGTATATTATTACATTTGTCACCGCAGTTCCTTTTGCCAATCAATTCTTTATGCCTATGATGTTGTACAATTGTCATTATTACATTTGCCAATCAATTCATTTTGCCTATGATGTGTACAATTGTCAATTTTGCAAACAATGCGTCTTGTGGGTGACTATTTTAGGTCTATTATCTACCCTTGCACTTTTTTTAAAAAGTGAATCAAGTACAATATGGTTGACGGGTGGCAGGGCATTCAATGCCCTGCCACCAAAAAAAAATTCTCTCGGGCGTGGCTATAACCGTCGCTATTTATGGCTCTGTAGCGTCGCTATAGTCTTATGTGTAAACGTCGCTATAACCACCGCTAAGAGCGTCGCTATATTGCGACGCTTTCGTAGCGACGCTCGTAGCGACGGTTTTAGCGACGCCGGGGGTTATAAAAACCCAGTGTATTTCCGTCGCTAACAGCGTCACAAGAGCACACAACCTCTTGTAGTGTTTAGATGTAAGAAAGGGTACTATCAACTAAAAACAACCATGACCACTATTCAACTTGTCTCAAGATCACCTGTACAAGGGTGAAAAACGTCACCCATTTCTTTATTCAAAATTGGGGTGGAAGTTGAGTTGATTTGCTAATTTTTTCCTTTAATTTATTGATTTTATCCATAGTATTACCTAAAATAAATATATGATCAATATATTTTTATCCCAACAATTTGATAATGTGTTTTGACTGTAAAGATTATCACATAATTTTTAAGTTAATCTAGTAATTTCTCCTTCTATTTTACTATCAAAAACAGAGAATTTTGGTCATAGTAAATACCTAAACTAAATATCTAATCAAAGTATATTTATTCTAGCTTTCTAATAGTATTTTTAACTTTTCAAATTATCACATAATTTTTGGAGTTCATTTACTATTTTTCCTCTTTGATTTACTATCAAAATAGATAGTTTTGGTTCTATTAACTATCCAAAATAATTAAAACAATTTTGACATAATTATTTACACTATGCAGTGTCTTTAAAAATTATCTCAAGAGTTTTTATGATATTTTTTATATTCTCTTTTAATTTCAAGACAAAAATAAACAACTTTTACTCTGATGATTATAAAAAATTATGAATATAAGTTTGATACAATTTTTAAAGCTTTTCAATGGTTTGTGTAAGCTCTTAAAATTATTTTATAGCTATCAAAATTATTTTAGTATATTTTCTCTTAATTTAAGCCAAAATCAAATAATTTTAGCCCTAATATGATCTAATAATCATATAATTACTATTCCTAATTAGAAAAATAACAATAAGTAGTTCAAGTATATAAAACGATGTTAACAAACCTAAATTAGTTGCCTTCCATTAATTTACATGGTTTATAGTTAATTATCTTGATTAAGTTCACTTAGACTTTTGCTCTTTTAGTGAATTTGAAAAGATTCTCTATAGAGCTAGAGAAAAAATGGCAGGATCTTCAAGTCAGAAGAAAATTATGAGAAGCATCACGCCTTTATAGGATTGAGCAACAACCAACTTTGTACTTAGGGAACCTCCCCCCCCCCCGCTCCCCAAGTGGCCCCCTAGCTACACCAAATGCCCCCTGTTGCTATTTGTGTCCATGGCATTGCCCGGTATCTTCTCCTAGCACCTCCCCAGCTTGAGAACGAAGTTCGGTTTAGATTCCCATATCTAGCTAGAAATATCTATCGCACGTGACAAAATATCTACCAAGCCATGTGATATAATATGTTTTGGTCCATGTGATATAATATTTACTAGGGTTTCCAATTGTTTGTGTAAATGAATTAACCATCAAAATTTGCGGATAAATTGAAATGATCTTGTTAAATGTATATTATGAAAATGCATCAAGAAATTTCATACTTGGAGGTTCTGGTATAGTGTTGGTCTTCTCACAAGTATGGTTCACTTTATAATAAGTTATAAATTATTAGGTAGAATAAAGGTCTAATAAACTAATCTTTTTGTTAAATGCATGTTTATAAGACCACTTCCTTTGATTTAGCAAGAAATCCCTTATTAATGCTAGTTATCACTCAAAAAACTTTTCGTACCTTTTACTGAGTACATGTAGATTAAATATCAAGAAAAAACCTTTTTCAGTAGACCTCAAAAGAGGGTCTACCTAGTTTGAAGAAATTCAAGCCATGAAATATGGTTGTCAAGCTCCTTTTTGGCGGTGGTTGCACCTTGGTCGCATCTTGCTAGAAGGGAGTCTACTCTGAGGTTGATCACCGATCTACGTTGTGAGTCCGAACATGTATAATGTCACCTCAAAGATTTTTCTCTTGTTGGTGCGCTCATTATGCCTTTTGTGTGTGTGTGTGTGTGTGTGTGTGTGTAGGGGTGATTAGGGAGAGATCACTAAATGGGCGGATTCATAGGTTGGGGTTTGCAAAAAAAAAACATGTGCTCAGAAAACATCGTGTGATGGTATGTTGTAGTGTGTGTGGTATATGTAGGTAGCACAAGATGAGGCTAAACACAAGATGGCGCAAAAGAGTTTCCATGTAGTATATGAAGAAAAACCAGAGCATGGCACCTTGAAATAACCTTTTGATTTTCTAAATACACTGTGCCATGCTTTAAGGCCTTTGTGTGTGCTAGATGGCTAAAAATGCCAACTGGGAATTTAAGTGACAAGCGAACCAAAAGAGAGAGAGAGAGAGAGAGAGAGAGAGAGAGAGAGAGAGAGAGAGAGAGAGAGAGAGAGAGAGAGAGAGAGAGAGAGATCATATTTTTGATCTTATAAAAACCTCTCGAAAAGATAGAGAGAAAGAAACAGAGAGAGAGAGAGAGAGAGAGAGAGAGAGAGAGAGAGAGGGAATTTTCATGCCAAAAAAGTTGTATTTTCTTGGTTGGCTACTAACTGGTCGAGGTGAGGCTTTCTACTGGTATGGGAGAGGAAAAAGGCGTCAAGTGTGTGTCATAGGTCTATCACTGAGCATTCCACCATAATACCATAGAGTTTAAGTAAATATACGAGACAAATGCTGAGCTTTAAAGATTCTATCTTCTTTTTGTTATATAGCATTGCAACTAATCCATATTACAAATAATTTAATTATTTTTAAAGGCAACCATCTCCCAAAGCAAAACATTTTGTCAATGATTTTAGAGTTGTATACCAAATTTTTAGAGTCATTTGGAGAGAGAGAGAGAGAGAGAGAGAGAGAGAGAGAGAGAGAGAGAGAGAGAGAGAGAGAGAGAAGAGAGGAGAGGAGAGAAGAATAACACAAACACTGTGTGCAATCTCCCCTTGTGCAGAGCATTTTCCTCTTACACATATTTATTTGTAGATTTCTTGAATGCTAAAAAATGAATACAAACTGGCCAACCGGACACGATAATGTTTATAGCTCATAAAGAGCACTTGAATAATAAAATGTACATAAATGCAATATCCTTTTGCTTAGTCCATTTATTGATTATGCTTTTGCCACTTGTCATCTACAATAAATAAATAATAATCAATTTCTAGATAGAGCGAGGGAGCGCATGTAGGTGCACCTCCTACAGTGGAGTATTACATCAGCACGACGAGAGAGAAGAGAAAAGAAGAGATAAGAAGTATGTAGGCATTGGTTGTAATCTCCCCCCGTGCAAAAGTGAACATTTTCCTCTTGCACGTATTTATTGATAGATTTCTTGAATGCTTAAAAATGAATACAAACTAACCGGTCGGACATAATAATGTTCATAGCTCCTAAAGAGCACTTGAATAATAAAATGTACATAAATGTAATATCCTTTTGCATAGTCCATTAATTGATTTATGATTTTGCCACTTGTCATTTGCAATAAATAAGTAATAATCAACATTAGGAGAAACTTGGACTCACTTTTGGGCCCTATAAGAAGTTCCACGTCAGCTTAGAGAGAGAAAATAAAAATGTTGAATAGTACATTTAGGTAATGCTTTTTTGCACGAACAAAAATCCAAAATGACATTCTTTGTTAGGTAGCCGCCGTCTTCCTTTTCTTATCCTTGGTTCTCTTGTTAAGAATCTAACCAACCGTATGACTAATGATTTGAAATGCCAACTTACAAGCGTTCCCTCCAAAAAACTTAAGCTACAGGAAATATATCAACTTTAAACATGGGACTTCAATGATTTCAAATGCAAACTTACAAGCCTTCCTTGCCAAGAAACTTAAAGTCATGAGCGGTTGTAATTTATTGATTTCCAAAGCAAGTACTTTATTGCAAATGTAATTATGAGTCTATTCTAGCGGAGCTGTAAGCTTCCAAATTGTAACTCTTGATTCCTCGATTCCTTATTTTTTATCCTAAACCTTATGGCAAGGAATAAAAGCCAACTTTTGTGGGTTTTTTAAGTTCACGGAAGCTATGTGCGTTTATAGAGGATAGTATGTATTCTCCCTCTTCTGTCTGAAACTTGTATTTCCTTCATGGATGGTCTGTTTGAAGTGTTGATTCTTGCATTGCATTTGCAGGTGAAAGATCTACACGACATTGTAAGTTTCTGATTCTGGCTGCAATGGTGGGTACAGAGTTTGCCACCTTCACTAAACAAGAATGTATCTTGCTCCAATTGGATTTAGATGAAAACACCAATTGAAACTTGCAATCCTCAACCCATTCATCTTCAACACTTACCCAAAAAAATAACACACATCATCTTCATATTAAGGTATTGCAAGAGTACACATTGTTGCAGAAATGTAGGAGGGAGTCTTTCTTATCTGAACAAGAGAAAGAACTTAGAAGGACAAACAAAGAATATCATTTAAATTTGTGCATTGATGGGTCTATTCACACAAAGGATCCTACAACAAATGCACCACCTCCCTTTGCGAATATCACTAACCTTTTACATTTCACAGGCGATGGCAAGGATGGGCTACATTGAATATC